>NC_056472.1:12717816-13052316 GCF_008729295.1 Plectropomus leopardus | reverse complement strand
AAGAAAATATACTTAAATTGACTTTTGGGTTTCCCACATTGTATTTAGAGCAGAGGTGTGGCACCTCCCCTGAAGTGTCTCTGCTAGGGTTGGGCAATGTCTACCAAATTAGCAGGTGACAACTCACTCCTGAACCATAAAATACAGTTCAGTAGCACCTCAGGCCTGAGGAGTGAGAGAGAAAGAGAGAGAGAGAGAGAGAGAGAGAGAGAGAGGGTGTAAGGTGAACTATTGCATGCAATGTCTCTTTAGGCGTAAGTATTAATAAGTTATATGAAATGCTGCTCTGTCAATTGTTGACCCATCTGTCAGAACTTGTGATATTTATATCACAATACACTGAATTAAAAATAATAAAAAAAAAAAAATAGTAGTTGTTATTGATTATTAACGGTGGCAAATCTTCATGATGCTGACGTCAAACTTGGTCGCCCAAAGGGGTACGACTTAGCCTATCTGGCAGCCTACAGTTCATCTGGTAAACAAATCAGTACTGTTACTTTTGATGCATGCAATCAAAGCCATTACTTCCACCACTAATCTGTGCCCCAGTGTGGGTATGGACGTGGGGGCGGGGGCTTTTAAATCACAGTGTTGGGCTCAGTGGTTGATGACTGACAGCCATTGGTGATGGACGATGGCCCAACCCTAACTTCAAAAAGACACACACCAAGGTGTCCTGGTGCAGGGCATTTTATCCCTGCTCAGTCCCTGACCTTCACAAGACTAAAAAGTTCCCTACGGGGATCAGTATAGGAGCTTATCATTATCTGATGTTAAATTGGTTTGGTTCATTATATTTCACTGTGCTCTTTCTGGGATGGTGCTGTGAAATACCTCATTTGGATGGCAGGTCAAACAGACACGGCCAAAGAGACACAAGCACTCTCAAACACACACTTAAACTCTGGCAGCTCACATGCCACATACAGGGAAGCCTCAGCCCTGCGAGCACAGACCAGACTGGCTCCAAATGTCTCTCTCACACACACAGAGATGTCTGACCACTACACTACCCCACCTGTCCACTTACGGAACATCAGTGGCTAAAGAATCATTGTCTGTTGGTGTGTGCCAAAGCGAAATAAGACACTAGGAAAACCAATCAAAACAAAAACAATCATCTGCATGTGTGTGTGCCTCATGAGCCACACGCCAGTCATAGGATTCAATTATGGGAAACAAGAAATCTTTATTCACCATTGACAGCAGCGACACACACAAACATCTGCAGCTTTCAGAGCCATCTGTTGTTACAGGCTGCTCAGTCAGCCCGGTGTGTGTGAGTGTGTTGCGAATGCCACATATCCTCCCGTTAGACATAAACCATTGTCCCCCGAATGTGTGTATGTTTGTGTGTGTGTGTGTGTGTGTGTGTGTGTGTGTGTGTGTGAGAGAGAGAGAGAGAGAGTGTGTGGTTTCTGAGAGTATGTGCAGCTTGTGGCTGGGAATGTTGCCTGTCTGCGAATAGGAATGTCAGTCAGCAGAAATTCTTTGCTTTATCACAGTGAGAAGACGCAGAACTATACCAACACACACAATCAAGCTGATTACTGTCTCCACCATATGGGGGGGAAATATAAAAGTATGTAGAAAGAGGGAAACATTAAACCAGAGGCTGTCTAAAAAATAGATGTGCTGTGACAGTTATGGGAGGATTCCTGGAAAGATCTCAACTCTGCAAGGAGCTGAGTGATAATGGATGTCATTTTCTCATAAATCAATGTGTTTTTTTCTAAATTTCATTTAGCAACGCAGAACTGACAGTACAAGCAGCTGGAGCAAAGTATTAAAATGCCAACAACACATCTCTATGTCATTCATTAACCCTCTGACAAGACATTTGACCCTTTGAAAGTTTAATTTCCTTTGAAAACACAGGGAAAAAAGGCAGTGACCAACTTGGAAAAAAATTGACAAAAGGTGACATGTAAATTACCTAAAGATTAGTTTAAAAAAGAGGGACGGATTATTAGAAAATTATCCTAAAAAAAGAAAAAATCTCCTTAAACCTGTATTTATGATTACAACAATGTTATATTTAAAGTTGTTTCATAAAATAAAATAAAATAAAATACAATTTTCAGCACTTTTTCTAGGATCAGGACTTTTTTTTATGTTTGTTTATATTTTATATATACTTTTTTTGGCTCATTTTTGAGCCATGTCTTGTTAAGTTGGTAGTTACCTACCCCACGATTTAGAAAGAAATCAAACTGATCTGCTCAGGTTTTAAAAGGCCAATTGAAAAAATGCACGTGTGTCGTAACACTTTTCATTAAACAAGAGCACAACCTATGGAAACTCTATCCACAAAAACCCAGCGGCGATTGGATCTGTATTCTCCCTCTTCATGGTGTTACCTTCCCACACACTCATTCAACCATTCTGTTACTGTATCCAGTATTGTTCTCTATTTGATGAATGTGATGGCCAATGACATATTTTTGCCGGGCCACATTTCACATATGACATCTAGTCAAGATTATGTAATAACTTTATGCTCAGTGTTAAGAGCTCAAGGCTAGAGGCACTGCAAAGTCACACTGTACTACCGTTTACATCATTCACAGTTTAGCTGGCTTAAGCATGGTGTTACATGAGGTGATTCATTCAGCCACTCATTCAGATCAGATGCAGATTGTTTGATACAACTGAATTGGGACTGCAACACACACAAGTTATTGATGAATCTATCAATTAGGGCTGTGGCACTGTTGTTTACTTTATTCATTATTCATTATATATCAGATATTAGTGCTTAAACACTGTCATTATTTCCAAGAGCCCAAGTTGACAATAAAATTCCTTATTTTATCTGACTGGCAGTCCAAAACCTAAACCTGATCAATGATTCACTACATTCGACAAAGGAACCCACCAAAGATTGAGACCTTAAATGACCGTTGTTTAAACACCCAATCAAGACACTGTGTAACTGTTAAAAAATAGTTCCACATAAAAGTTGTGCTGACATTCGCAACATTACTTGGTCGTCAGCTTGATGTCCTCGTCAAGTGTCCAGGCAACATTGAAATGATAAAGTTACATTGATCTACACAGAATTTGAACACCACACTCCTGTGTGATAGCCCTGTGCTTTACCTGTTCATCCACCATGACTTTTTATCTTAGGGAGTTTATTATTCATGATACTAAGTCACCTGACTTTCTGGCAAGAAGACCTAAAGGCTAACTGTGCAATTAGAGACAGCTAGGATAAAGACTTTTGGCTCTAACAAACGCCACAGGCTTAAAACAATGAGACAGGAATATAATTTACATGCATTTGCTTTTTTCATAGTAATAATATAATCATTATTTCTTGGATTGCTAGAGAGGATCTGAATAGACTATTTATGGACTTGGAAACAACGTCACCATCTGACAGCCTGCCTCTTAACCACATTGCCGTTTTTGCCATTTGTCTGGGCCTATTTTAAGCCAAGGACACAATGTCACTGTCTGCTGGGAAAGGATCAAATCTGCATATTAAAAGTTACAAATCAGAGAATATTTGACATTTTTGCCTGAAAAATGGCTGAAATAATCAAGTGATTATGAAAGTAGATTATCTTGATTGACTTATTCATTAACTGAGTAATTGTTTCAGCTCCATCAACTGTTTTTCAAATGAATCACTTAAGTCTGGTCTTCAAAATACCATCAATTAATCACAATTTCTGTGAGCCCAAAGCAAGGTTTACAATTTGCTTATTTTGTGTCACATTCTAAAATGCAAAGATATTCAGAAATAGAGAGAGATTGTATGATTTCAAAGTTAGATTTTTACTCGATAAATCAAGTTGAAGTTTATTGTCGTGTAAAAAAAATAAAATGACATGCTTGTGCTCAGTGGCACTCTGCCTCCACAGAGGGCACACATCCAAAGATGGAAAAAAAGGAGAAATAAAGAACAAGAAACAGTAACCACAAAATTCTTTACATACAGTCTACAAGCAACAATGAGCTGTGCATATGGATGCATTAACTGTTCAGCAACCTGACTGCCTGAGGAAAGAAGCTGTTACTGAGACGGGCAGTGTTTGATTTGATGCTCCGGTAACATTTTTTCAATGTAAGGAGCAAGAGCAAAGCATGAGTGGGATGGCTGGTGTCCTCAGTGATGTTTAAGGATTTCCTTTTACAGAAAGTGGTGTAAATGTCATGAAGCTCTGAAGGAGTCTTTGTGCTAATCAAAAATTGCATTAATTATCTTCAAAATTGTTGTTTATTCCGATCTGTTTGTATCAGCTGGTTTTTATATGTTGTTATTGGTCAAATTGAATGTGTAAACGAGGGGTTTAAGGTGTTGGACATGAACTGGCAATGTCCCCTGTTGGAAAGCAGCTAGTAACTGTTATTGCATATCATTCCCCAAACCTCTCTGTTCCTTCATTTCCCTTCTGTTTCTACTGTCAATCATTAAAAAAAAATCATAAATGGCACAAATAAATGTCAGAATTTGAATGTATTTAGCTGTAAGTGTAGAAGTTGTAGTAGCGGTAGTATTATGCTGGATTTCACTCTCAGTGTCTTATGCCCTAAATCTAATTCTTTTATTCAGATGGTTTTCAACCCTGACAAGAATGCAAATCTGGGAAAACACTAACTACTTCTCATTTTGGCATGGAAACAGACAATCTGGAAGTCATTAAACATGAGCAGAAACACCAGCTACAGCTTTAGCAATTGTCAACACAACAATAGTGTTGGCCTTAAAAATCCCACATCAGCTGGGTACTGCTGTGTGTATGTGTGCGAATGAGTGTGTGTCTATATGCATGCGCAGAGGGACATGAGTGACTTATCTGGGACAGGGACATCACAGGGAACAACAGCGGTAGAAATTCAATTTTCTGGTGGCGATAGAAGAGAGAGCGGGAGCGTGACTGAATAGGTGTGACTGCAGAGGTTTTCCTTTAATACAGCCAAGATCATACAATGCACAGAAGAACGGGCCGCCAGGAAAAGCCTTCCTGCTGACATTGTTTTATGTCTTAAAAAGTGTGTGAGAATGTGTGTGTGTGTGTGTGTGTGTGTGTGTGTGTGTGTCTAAAGCTGCAGCAGCTGAATTCAGCAGATATAAAGAAGCACTGTAGTGTCACTCAAAACCAGAGGGAGAGAAAAAGGGGAGGAAGAGAGTGCAGAGAACAAAGAGGAAATATAACAACGGGGCAACAGCAGAACTGGAGGGTGGACATTAGTCAATTGAAGAGGGTAGCTGCTATTGTATGGAGTGTTTACTTTTTCATCACTTATGGGGTATGTTTTTATTTAGTTTTCTCCCAGCAGTCATCTTGAAGTTTGCCTCAACTCCTGCATCACAGTGCTGAAGCATAAAAAGCACCAAAACCACTGCTGGACTGCTCTCTAATGAGTGAAACTTTCAAGCATGTTGCACCTCTGACTGCACACCAATGTCAAAGCAATAAGTAAGGGTGTTGTCCATCAGCTATTCAAGGCAAAACACCTGTTTGGGACACAACCGCAAGTGCTATTTGTAGGACAATTTCTTGTCATGCACATACTATGGCATTTTAAATTGTATTGTAGTTTTCTTCTATGAAGCCATAAACAATAGCAACATTTAACTCTACAAAAATGTTCTCAATGCAACTCACAAGGTTAACTGACCAAACAACAGTCTTATACTAGACATGTGTTCCTAATAATAACAACATTCTTTATTAGAACTTCATTATTAGAAATTCTCCAGTCTCCATTACCAACCTGTGCATTGTGGTGGGAGAGCACTGTTTTTACAGGGAATGGGAAAAGCAAATGTGGTTGTTACCATGATTACTTGGCCTATGACATATTATGTTGCATAAAATAGCCCAGTGGCGAGTCTTTCTCTACTCATAAAAGCCAAAACAAATCACACACAAGCTCTTAAAATGGCATTGTGTGGGGGCTTGATTGTCTTCACGATTCAGTGTGTTTTATCTGTGGAATAGACATAAATAAAAGCTTAGTTTTCACTGAGGGAAATGGTTTTCAGCTTACCAAACTAAATGGTAAGTCTGTGTTGCTGTGACGTCTAGTTACATTTCTGGATTGGTGCAAATCAGGCTATGCTATGGGGTACGGGTCTATGCAGAGCCTTCGCCATGGGTAAGGCCTCAATTCAACGCAGATGTCTAAATCCTGCTCTAGAGGGAAAATCTGGACACCAAGATCCACACCTTAGGCTGAATTTACATTTTCAAGTCAGAATGGGTCATTAGCATGGACCACTGGCTAGTTACTGGTTAACATTGACACAATACCAGAATTTAAAACTTTGATAAAAATGCAATACTTGATAACCCTTTCAATACCATGGCAAAAAAAGAAAAAAGTCCTGGGCACACAATATATATATTTATATATATATATATATTCTTACTTTGCAGAGTGCTGGTACAGAAAATGTAACTTAACACATAAAAACACATTTGTAATACATTAGCCTTGGGTTGAAAATGGGATTGTTTATCTTTTTTATAGCTTTGGCACTTTCAGTAACATCAAATGTACAGTTATAAGAGACTGTATCATTTTGACCGAGAGGTATCTAATGTATCGAAGTACCAAAACTTTTGACAACCTTATTACTGGTATATTTTGTGAGTGGCAGAGAGGCTGTTAAACCTATTGGCCACTATGGGTGGTAAGAATATTTTCCACATATACTTTAAACTTTGCTGCAGTGATGCATCACAGCTTAAATATAGAGCACCACAGCACAACATCCTGCACTCAAAAAAAAAAAAAAAAAAAAACAAGCCTCGGAGAGACAAAGCAGTGTCTCTTCCCTTGAGTGTGAGACACTAAAAACTTGCCAGCTTCACAAAGATATGTAAACACAGTGTGAGAGTACCGAGAACCCGAGTCTGGTACTATTGTTAAATCCCCTAAAATACTGTCATTTTTCTTTGCCCCAGTCGTCACTCTTCAAAGTGTTTGCTGAGAATATCTATTAGGGGTGTCTGGAGAAGGCAGAAAAAAGCTGAATTTCTGCCCAGAAGTTTGTGTAGGCCCGACAGTTTTCACAAACACTATTTCATGCTTTTACAGGAGCTTGCAGCATCAATCGGGTTGCAGTTTCAAAGCAAAACAGTGCATTACAGCCAATTAAGCAAGCATCATGTCCGGGTTTATTTTTGTCAAATTTATTGTATGCTGAAACAGAGGATTGCTTTGAGAAGTTTGCTGGTGTGATGCAGTCATCTTGGTAAGAAACTATGCCAGCTGAAGGCAAGGTGGTGATGACTACTTCTGGTATCATTGAGGGTTCAGGTGTGCAGGGTGAGAACAGAGTGGCATTATCACACATTCTCAATGTGTGTGTATGGTGCTGCTGTTAAGTAATCATGGTAACAACCACATTGGCTCATCTCATTCCCTGTAAAAGCAGTGCTCCTAGACCACAATGCACTGACAGTTTGGTAATGGAGAGTGGAGAACAGCTTCTCTTGAGAGGAAACTTGTCCGGGAAGTGCAGTGTTGCAAGGCAAAACTCAGAGCAGTGCAGTTGTGCTGCCAGTGATAAAGGATATCTCTTTTTGCTCACATTTACAGACTAAAGGTCGCCATGATTTCCATCAGTAATGATTAGCAATTTAATTTGAAACAATAAGTCATACAACATAAAAGCTTTTATTTGAATTAATTCAGAATTAATGACGACTTCATCTACATGCATTATTATATCAGTATTTCCAAAATACAAAAAGCAACAGTCTCTTTGTATGTTTGCATGACTGCTTATGCAAACAACTCTGTGTTGATCATGAGTTGCTACAAAAATAGTGGACTTTAATTAAGTAATTCTTGCTTTCAGTCTACAAGTACACTGTATCTCTAGAACAATTATCAAAAAAATGCTTCAGGCACTAATATAGACCCCAATAGCATAACAGCTCACTTGTAACAATTATATCATATTATATCCTACATTTTGTTAAGTATTTGTTCAAATATGTATTTTGTAAGACACTTTTAGTTTTATTAAATACTCTGTTTTTTCAGGATCCACTTAGTATAGTTAATTATGTTCCACTGTGTAAACTGGTTTCACAATGACCCTCTGCTGTTATAGTTCTTTGTTTTTCCTGTTATGGCACAGTCATGTATTGATTGATTGATAGCTTTAAATATTACTGGATATTATATAACACTTTAACAACACACTTTTTTGGCATTACCAAGAAGCACAATAGAACTGAACAGAGTTGGGGTACTGGGAGTACTGGGACAAAAGAGAAAGAGGACGCATGAAGGAGGGCTAGATAGAGAGGCGGAGTGTGTTGATGAAGAGAGAAATGGGGTTAATGTATGAAAGAATGGGTTTTCAGAGAGGAAAAGGGAAAGCCATGGCTGCAGGGTCTAACACTGTCCCAGTTTTATTACCGTGCCAGTATCTCCTGTGGCTCTCCAGCACATTTCCACCCAGTTGATTAATGCTGCCATCACAACCATCGCCAGCTTCTTTGAAGACTAGGGGGGTAAAAAAAGGACTATGATGATCCATATAAAATTTCTGTTCAACACTGCAATCAGGTTTAGCCTAGTTTTAGTCTTGATTGCCGGAAACAAACATTTCTGGGACATGATGGCGTGATGGTGGAAGTAGGCCATGACAGCCCACTGCTGCTCAGGTGGGTCTGTGACCAATGCACTTCATGGTTGGACAAAATTGTTTTTTTAAAAGCTGAAGTCACTACACTTTATGTTGGTTTCTTTAAAAATGAAAGTTTTATGTTTTTCAAAGGTATCAATTTTTTGTCAAATATATATATTTTTTATTAGTTCTTAAGAGCAGATAATACTTTCTCCCAAATATAAAGAATTTTTTTGTTTTTCTATTTGTCTTGATGGGAGTTTTCTCTGTTGCAGCTCAGTATGTATCAGAGCGATGAGGCAGATTGATCTGCTGCTTCTAACTGGCTTCTAACAGAATTTCTGACATGCCCGAAATTCTGGTTGGTCTACATAAGGCGCTTGTACAATTGAAGTTTAAACACATGTCGATTTCACAAAATCATTGCCCTTTTTTTCAATGCACTTGCACAATGTGGAAAACAGAAGACCTGAAAGCACAACGGTAACACAATGTGTCATGATGACGGACAAATTGGAAGCCAGCATGGTCAGGCTGTGACAAAACCACGTGAGCATTTTTGATGTTTCCTCCGCCTCCTATCGTAACATAAGTTAAGAAACATACTGCATTATTGAGAACAGTGCTGATGTAGCATTATAGACCTACACTAGCAAAAAACTATAGGACTGTACAGTGTGAGCATGTAAATCACAAGGTAACAGCACACATAAACAACAGCATTTCTAAAAGGGGCTAAAATTATAAAGTGCATATACAGCTTAACTCGAATAGAATCCATTCTGAAAAAGACTGCAATTTGGAAACACATGCATTATTATTTCAAACATGTCTTTCAATAGTAAAAATGCTCAAGGGGTTATCTATGGCCTTGAAAAGTGAAGTTAAAGTCACATTCCTCTATCAAACAGATACAAAGTCTGGAAAAACCAAATTTCAGTTTGTTTTTTTTTAAAGTTAACAACCCAAGTTTCCTTACTACAATGTGGCTATGAGGCTGGAAACCAGATGTTTAAGTATTGCATTTTAATTCCCGCTGTATGAAAATTCTGACTGCAAGATGAAAGAAATTTTAACAACCAAGTCACATACACACACTATTTCTGATCCTCTATGTCTGGTTGTTATCTGTGCCTGTACAGGGATTTGATGCTAATTGATTTTTCTTATCAGTCTCAGATACCCTCTGCTTGGATAAAGTTTCATACAAGAGAAAGACACCAGGAACTTCCTTTATAATAATATCATGACTGTACTGGAAAACAACCTGTATGTATATAAACTACATTTTATATGAACACTATTCTGCCATATTCGTTTTAGTAAGGAGATTCGAACAAAGCACTCCTAAGTTCTCTAAAAGCGGCACTGAAAAAACTCCAAGACTTAAACCACATGACAAACTGCGCACAGGCAGACTGGAAAACAAAAACAATTTTTACATGAATGTGAGGAGAGTGAGTGTCAAAAGAACATGTTTAGAGAATGAGAACTAGAATGTATTGTAAGTGTGGTCATCGTGATAGTGACAAAATAGGAAATTTATGTATCCTGCTGTGACAAAATCTTCTTACGTTGCCATTATGAAAGATGATGACGACAGTAAATAGTTTGCAAACAATGTTGCCATAGATGCAGATGGCAAGGCCTAAAAATAATATCACTAACTACACAATGTCTCTGTGTGAAAGCCTATATTAAAACCTTCCAAACCCCACTGCATAACCTAAGAAATAGAAAATGTTCAAGCTACAAGGCTGTTTTTCCCAGTTTCGACAAAAGACTGATATTGAGCATACTATGAGGTTTCCCGATGGCAGCGATATGCAGTTTGTGCCAGACAACAGCATGATGACCAATGGTGTTTTAATAGAGCTGGCAGGACTGGGCAAAGGAAGCTCGAGATGAGTCTGGACCACCGCCAGCTGTCTGAGCACAGATGAAGAGAATGAATGGAGAGCAGAGTGGAGAAGTGGCTACAATCATTCCCTAGAAGTCTCTCTCCAAGAGGACAAACATCACTCAAAGACAGAGATGAGAGTAGTGAAAGAGAAGGAGCAGAGAAAGGAGAAAATGAAACATGAAAGAGATGACAGTGATGCACAGCAGCAGAGCAAGACACTGAGAGCTTTAGTATTCAGGAAAAATACTAACTTTTTGTGCCACTTCAATAAGTTGATTCATTGTAAATATACAGGCAGCTATAGATTTTACACTGTAATTTGCTATTTTTTAAAGTGTTGTGCTAGTTTGCAGTTTCTGTTCTGTGGGCACTACACTGGTTTTACTGTATGCATCAAGTTCAGTTTGATTAACAATTCAGCCGGTAAAAATAGTTGAGTAATCTATGTGGTTCTGAAGAATCTTTCTAAAGTCTGAAAAATGGTGATGACATCAGGGTTATTTTGGATTGGCTTTAGACATCACATTCTTGCAGTAGAGGGCCTGTGTTATGTACTGGGGGTGTGGAATTTGAAAGACCGGAGTTTATACTTCGCTGGGAAGGTCTTATGGTGCATTTCATTTGCACAGGTCATAGTCATAAGTTCCAAGTTCCCAGTTAGATGTTTAAACTGGAACCTCAAGTTTGATTTCTGACTCAAAAAGCTGAAGGAACCTCACCAACCCTGACCTCAAAATCCAATATGGCTGCTCCACGCATCAACAACAGTGCAACCAAGGTGTTTCTGCTGAATCGTTCCCTTAGTGTCTCATCTGCATAAGAGTCATTCACGTCACTACCTGACTACCTTAATGCACTTTTCATGAACATTTCTGTCTAACTTGTATCTCACAAAACATCTGTAGACACAGTCCTTTCCAACTTCTATCTGTGAGCATGTTGCAGGTTTTCTTATGCTTAATGCATTGTCATCAACTGTTAATGCCAACAATGGCTAAAGTGACTTAACCCTCAGGGCCCACATTAATATTACACACACTTATACACTCTGTGAAAAACACACTTTTCAAAATCAAGCTTTAAAATATATTATACATTATTATTTTTTAACTTTATTTTTTTTATTTTTTAATCAGCATTCCTAATCAAAAATATCTAAATATTCATTAATTTTTGGAATTTTAACCCTTTAAATGCAAGGCTTTTGTCATGATGTTACTATGTTTTTAGATGAAAAAAAAACCAAAAAGCACACACACACATACACAAAAATAATTACTATCAATACACTACATGCTATGTAGATTTTTTTAAAAAAAATATTATCACAGACTAGTATATATCAATGATTCGCAACATTGATTTTTATACATTAGTTTTTGTGCAGTGTCAAATATTCACACTCATTCCACACTGTTCATAAGATACGCTTTTTTTAAAATCAGGATATATACACACATATATATATAATGAACATGCTTTCCTCTCCACTTGCACGTTTGCCATGATGTATCACTGTTTTGCAATACTGTGTATCACAATATCACTTGCCTGTATGGTGTATTGTAGCATTATTGTGAGGAAAGTATTCTATAACATTCTCTCTCTATATAATATACATTATACTGAGGATATTGCTAAGCACAGCCTTCTGGTCGACATGTCCCTCTCGTTGTCAGGCTATGAGACAACAGAGTAAAAAAGTTGAAAGATAGATGACAGAGGGGAGAAGAATATGTGAGATTGATTCCAGTTGGGATTTACAATAGAATAATAACTGTGACATCTCTATCTGTCTCCCTGGAAATGAGGTGTGGAGTGGATGATGATGGGCTGAAACTTTCACCACAAACACCTGTAGGCATGCACAAACACACAGACTAGTACAAAGCATATGACTCACACAGGATGGAGTCATTTGCACGCACAAATCCAAACACACACACACACACATTTTCACATAAACAGATAAACCCAAACAAAAGAATTCCTCATTATATAAGAAAGGACTGTTATTTCATGTGTTTTGGTCATTTTAGTCAGAGCTGCCTCAAGCTGAACATGAGTCACTACTTAGTCCATGCTAAAAAGCCCGTAAAAACAAACACTACCAGACTAAAGCTCCCAAATTAGTTAATGAAGCTGTGTGTTGTGTTTCATTTCCATCAGTACCCTTTATACAAACTTGAAATTAGTTACTTGACCAACAGTACATAATTAAGCAGTGTAAACAGTGTTACTAGAGTCATTTCCTCAGGTTGAATGACTAAATGGGTCTGCAAATTATCCCACCCTGACAAACTGTGAAGCTGTAGATGTTATTTTCTAAGTGTATTGTAAAGTTTGGCTATTTTGTCACCCACAGCAGCTCACCAATTCAACCTAAGAGAAACAAATTGTTGATATTAGTCATGTGGTAGCACACTTATAATGTCCAAAATTCTTGTAAATGCTCTGCCTGTTATCTGTTTTATACTGTGAATGAGGTATTTTTGCATTTGACACATTTTATTTATTCTCATTTTGTGGTTGTATTGCTTTTGATGTTTTTGGTCCTGATATGTGAATTAATATGTATTGACATCCTGCATCCTGCATCTTGCATTTTCTGTCTGCCACTGGACAACACAGAGACATTGGACTTGCACGTTGGACAGACGTTAAATTCTGTAAAAATGAAATTCAATTTGGCACTATTTTAAATACTTTAGGTTTGGTCTCCATACATCATAACTAAATGTTGTTATAGTATTGCAAGGTGATGTTGGCATTTGACAACACAACATCTGTCGGCATTTAACTTTGTCCTTACATTGAATTTTTAAACCAAATATCAACGTCTAATAATGTTGGTAGCAAAGTGGGTATGATCACAGCAATATGACAATTTCACTAAAATTCATGACAGAATAATATTGAATTTTTGTCCCTTTCTGTGGCATATCTGAGTCCATATTGGAAGTAGAGTTTCATGCTGATGAAAACTGAGTCACCTGCAGCCAACTGTGTTTGCATAAGTACTGCCATTTCCCACCATTGGAAAAAGTTGTACTGTACAGGTACGTGCAATGCCTACACTTAACGTAGTTGACTATGAAGTGCTATTAGCAGGTGGATGTAATAAGCACCTTATGCTAACAGCCATCAAAACACACTCTCTCCACACACTGGGCTTCTTTTCAGAGTTCGCCATTAAGAAGCTCCCACATACTGGTATATAGAGGCACTTACAGGCTCCCTGGGGGTATGTGTCAGGCTGTCTCTGAACATCCCTGGACTTAATAGAAAAAACAGGCTAAACTAGCTGCTTACATAGCAAGAGTGAATTCCTTCTTCAAGCAAAAATTGTTTATATAGTATACCTTAATGTCTAGCCTCTTTGCCTTTTGGCTCCTTCTTTGTATTACTTCTAGTTCGTGTGGTTGAATTTTCCAAGATTACAGTTATTTCTGCTAACTACTGTAATCTTCTGTTGTGCAGCACATTCAAATCACCACATCAGGTGAGATATCTGACTGCAATAACTGTAAACAAACAAGACCATAGCGAAGGACACTGGCAGCCTGTACCAGCCTTCGCACTATATACTGCATATCTATACTTTCCATACTAATTTATACCATTTTTTTCAGAAATTTCTGCATTATTTTAACAAATTCCATGGTGGTATTACCTGAAATATCAGGGTGTTAGGGGGGCTTCACTACAACAGAAACATTTTGCCAAACAACCCCTATATCCTTTTCTTTTTCTTTTTTTTTTTTTTTTTTAACAAAAGGAGTAGATTGATGTAGTAATGATGTACATATGAGCTCCAGACAGGTCTGTATATGTTACCATGACAACAGGTCTCTGTTGACATGCCTCATCATCTTCTCTCTCACTTTCTTCCTCACTGCTTCTCTCTTTTTGTTTCCTAAAGTGACTCTTATTAGCAAGACAAAAATTGTCATAGGTCAGAGATTAGTGGTTGTACAATATCAAGTACCTGAGAAAACAGCAGTGTGCTTAGTGTCTCTGGACAGAGTCTAGCTTTTCACACTTAAGAGTGGAGGACTGTCCCAGTGTTTCCATTGTTCCCAGTCTAAACAGCACACAGATGGACAGAGGGTGGTATTTGACCTCACTTCGCTCTGCTTACATAATCCCTGTCCTGGAGGGAGAAAACTGCCAGATCCCTCTTATACACACATACATACACACACACACACCAGACCTCAAGCCAAACATGTGCTACATAACTGCCTCTAGGCTTTTACATTTTGCTTCTAACTTTCTCTGCACACTCCCTTTCCTTCAAACATACAACCATGACCTGCTACACACCCCTTAAACACACACAGCAACCTCATTCTCAGACCTCAAGTCCAGAATTATAAAGGTTGAGAATTGTTGCTTAAAACATCCAGCAGCCAAAAAACACACACAATGATTTATATGCACATGGTATATAAGAAACACATAGCACATTCATTACTAAGCACACATACAAACCACCCCTAACATCTATATGCCAATTAAAATATGCACACATATGCATAAGCAAAATAGTCATACATACACACAGACACACAGACGCACAGACACACACACACACACACACAGAGAGAGCGAGAGAGAGCCAGGAGTGGATGTTTGGACACAGACGTCACAGTGGAAAGCTGCTCACAGTTGTACTGCAGCCATGAACACTGTGGATCAGACTGTGTCCCGAAATAAACTGAAATGTTCTTATCTGACCCCCGAAAATTCATGTGCATGCATGCAGCACACATTTCAAAAGAATATCACATTTATCCTCAGTGGGAGGAAAAACACATTATAACTCCACAATAATATTCCTGTGGTCACAATTTGTTATGAGTCATACTCGTTATTGAATTTATGGTGTCCACATGGAAGTCCGCTAATACTGCAACTTTCTTGTAATATTCGTGCTCCTGCCCGTATTATAGATATTATACATGCTCATTACATGGCTTTGTTGAATACTGAATTCTGATTGGTCAATTACGTCATTCTTAGATCTGTTATTTTTGAATAGCACGTCACTATAATTAAAAGACTGTTGCTATACACACAGCTCTGAGCAAACGACTGTGGCAGAAGCAATATAATAATTTTGAAATCTTTATGTTGTGTCACATTTAGGTCTGTCATGCTTACTACTTTTGTTGGTTTATCACCATCAGAAATGATGGTGATAAACAATATCAGGGTTATTTTGCGACCATTTTATGCCACTGATGTAATGGTAATATGATAGCATAATAATACAATTATACTTTTCATAGAGGGATGAACTTCTAATTATTTAGAATGTTTAGACTCTGGAACTGAAATGTAACATCTTTTTAAAGAACGTATTTAACAGCTGTTATAGAAGAGACTGTATATAAATTTATAGTACCATTACAGGAGTAGGCCAATATTACTTATTTTTGGACTTAACACAAAATTCAGCCAACAAAAAACAAAACTGAGGGATGCCTCTTATGACTTGAGCCCATTTCCCACAGCACAAAAAAAACAAACAAACAAACAAACAACGGAAATACCTGCTAACATCTGGCCTTTTAATGTAATGGGAAAGGTCATAACCGCCCTTCACACAAATGACTCTATACCCGCAGGTATATTTCATGTCCGGCTCTGATCGGCATTAATGAAAACACAACACCTTTTTCCGGCTTGTTTGTGATGTTAAGTGTGACACACTAAAAAAGAAAACACACACACACACACACACACTTCTTTTTGCTTTAAGTCTACTGAGCCATATACACAACTCTGCTCTACTGACAATGGGAAAAGACATATTTAGCAGGTTTACCCACGTTTAAAAAACCCACAAACACATGCTAATTTTGGTGGAAAATGGGGTATAATAGACAGAGCAAAGCTTCATTATCTGGCAGGTGTGCTTCAGTCATTTACCAGTGATGGACAGCCTGAAAGCTGAGCGGCTTGCTAGTGGATTTATAGAGTGAAGGATAAAGTTGTTGGAGGGTAAAACTACAAACGACTGAGTTTTTGGCTCGCTGCCAGGGGATGGCAAGCTAACTACTATCAGGACTGAACCTCCTCTGCTTCAAAAGTAAAGCTGCAGGCTACCGATAGGCAACACACTGTCATCTTTAAAGAGTTGTTTTATTTTTCTTCGGACTTAAATGATTCAATACCTCTTTGTGTGAAAAAAAATATTAGCTAGCTTTGCTTTTGGACTTTGTTTATGGAGTCTTTGATGCCCTTTTCCACATTAATAAATGTAGTTAAAGTCCAAGACATTCAAACTGCTGAAAAGTGCAATTAACACACATCAAAGAGCAAATTATTGTTAAGTTTATTGGGAAAACAAAAAAAATAACTTTAGGAGGGACTGAACTACCTCAGAAAGTTCATCTAGTCCTATGGGCAAAGTAAAAAAGAGAGGAAAAGAATGATTTCACAAAGATCCATAAACACTGCCGGTCATGAATTGAAGCTGAGAGCTGTGAGAATGAACAGCAGGTCGATGAAGAGGAAGACCTGTATTTGCTGCCATGTTTCCAAATTCTCTTCAGATGTGTGTGTGTATCTGTGTATATGTCTATGAGTGTGTGTGTGTGTGTATGTACACTGATCTCTCTTCTCTACTCTAGCCAAGACTCTGTTTCCTGCCAAGTCTAAAGTGGGTGGTGGGTGCATTTCAACATCTCTCCATTACAGAGAAAGATGAGGAGGAGGAGTGGAGGTGGAGGATTGAAGAGGCATTTCTGCAACAAGACAGGAAGGAACTGTAACATATTAACACACAGGCATATACACACACACACACACACACACACACACACACACCTGCACTGGCTGACACCTGGAGAAACCACAGTGTGTGTTTCCACGAATCTATTCCCCCAAGAGAACCGTTCCACTTCTTCAAGCACATCACCAGTGGAACCTCATCTGTTATTACAACAGACATTCACATTACGTTGCATGCTGCTGGAGGAGTCAGCAGACTCTCAGCACCAAAGTAAAACTACCTGGAGTCCCAAACTATGAATCGCAACACTTTCCCTGCATTGTAGGAGGCTGTTTAAAGCTGCTTGGGGTAATTTTACACATTGACAGTCCCAGATGGCAGCAGGGGGTAACTCCGGTTTAGTCTGAATGGCGCTGGTTTCATTAGCCAGAAAACATGTAATGTGATGCCAGTGCAGAAGCTGTGACTTTCCCACCAGGAAGTGGCACATGAGCGCCCACCCACGTCGGACAGGACTCTAGATGGGGTACTAATTATGAAGCTGTTGCTTTACACAATGTGAAACTATGCTTCCTCTGTTGTCTGAGAAACTTCGCACTTAAAAATTAAAAATTCAAATTCAAAAACATTTCATGTTTGCCGGTATCAATGGTGACCTTAAACATGGAGCTAATTCTGTTAAGCCTCAACTAGTCGCTTTAAACGAGGACTGCTGTACATAAAATCTCTTTAACATGAAGCCTTGTTTGAATTTAAATTCTTGTCTCCTTCAGTGTGAGCAAATGTACACGTAATGATACTCCAGCTATTTTGTACAGAAGTGTAATGCATGGAGCTCTGTTTTTCTGAATAATCGAGATAAGTCTTCTAGAAGAGCAGTTTCTACAACAGAGTTTGTGTGATGATTATTAGGAGACGTGCTGTCTCCATGGTGTGTTATCGAGTGGAGCACGTCATGGCCCTGTATAAATTATGGATATGGATAAAAGATGTTTTTACCCCTTTTTCAACATCACACATTTGGATAAATTAGACATTTGGGAAGACCTATTGTGCTGTTTGTATTCCACACTGGATGCCGATGTTAGTAACAAAAATGTATAACACAAAATGAACATAAATGGAGGGGCCACTATTACTGCAGAAAAATAACAAAAGATATGGTTCGTTTTTGGTTATTATAATTTTAACTGAATAAGTTCACAAGTCAAAACTGAGTTTTGAATGGTGCCATCTCAATTTCAACCTTAAAATATGCCACCATTCCTCTGTCTGAAATGTGTTGGCTTTAACAGTGACAAGTGACATATAACCCTCATCTCCATAGTAACAATAGCACCAGGACTGAGGGGGTTAACCCTTAACCTAATGTGTTTGTGCCCATGTGTGTATTTGTGCAACTGGGGGATGGGATTGATGGGATTCCACCCATACACCCGTGGGAATTGCAGTCAAGCTCCAAAGCTTGTTTAGGCTTTAACACCCATTACACATCAACCCCCCCCAAACTAAACAACACACACACACTATCTCATTACACCCTCACTCGAGCTATAAACTGCCCTCGACTGCCACCCTGCCTCCATCCATCAATCCATCATCTGACCCACCTCCTTCCATCTCCATATCTGTACGAGCAGGATGACGGCAGGGCCAAGGATGAGACTGATGCGAGTTGACATCACCCGGTTTCAAGACAACATGGACACAAGTAGTTAGAGTGATGTTGTTACATTATAATTAAGCATTTTAAAAAGTACATAAAAGCAACATACTAGCTGGTCCGATCATGAATGTATGATTTTGACATGAGTGAACAGGTTTGATCTGCTGCTATTCTTGGCTTATTTTGGCTTTGCTGCATCCATTATATTATCAACATGAGAGCCAAAGCTGTCTTTTGATTCTGATTGAAGATCTGCAGGATTAGCAAGCAACTTTCTTGGCCAACCAGTCAATCAGTCATTTATCTATCACAGGGAAATTTACAAGCTGCAGTTCCAGTGAAATGTGATCCCATCAGCTTTAACTAGTGCAGTGTAATTTAGTCCTTTTTTGTGTCTTCTTAAATTGTTGGCTGTTGGTTTATAATTGCCCATGTTTCTGTATTGTTCTAGTAATCCACGGTTTCTGGTTATGGAATGATTTAAACTCATCACACATCCTGACCCCAAAAAGATGGCTGCATGCTTGCTCCCCCAAATCCAGGCAGCATCACGCTGAAGTCGGCTTTGAACCACAGCAGGAGCAGGACAGCACCTCTCATTGCCACCATCACACCTGTTCTTATTCACCATGAAGCACACATCTCTTCTCCTCTCACCAGAGTCACTGTCAACAGTCAACTAGCTGAATGCTGCTGTCCAGGATTTAGCCAAGTTTCAGTAAATCAAAGTATATTGCAGTGATATCCTGATGAGACACGGATGGTTGTGATGGTTAGATGGATGCGCTTTCAGTTGATGCCCATCTTCTCCATCTTTTCCTCAATGTTTACATTTAAAAACCTCGACTTTGCTAGCTAGCAGAAGTAGCAGGAGGACAGTTTACACACTGCAGAGTTGATTTCTTATCCCAGAAACTGACCCTCAGCAACACGCCACCACTGTCCAAGCACAAAACGCACCACCAAAACTGACATAAGAGCCTAAATTTAGCACAAATTTAGCAGAGCTGATAGAGAGGCAACAGGAAGTGTCTGCACTGTTTTAGTCTTTATATTCCAATTAGTCCAAGATTTACACTACAGAGATTACCAGATTTTTAACTCAGTAAAAGAAAAAACATTTTTTTACTTTTTTTTACCTCTCTTTATTATATAAAAAACACCGGCTGCCAGTGAATCTATTGAGAATTTTATTTAATTATTCCTATTCATTAAATTTTTCAGCACCACCGTGTATTTCAATGGGGAGTGAAAATAAATGCATTTTCAGAGACTTTTCAGGCAGATAAGAGTAAAAAAATTGGAGGAAACATTAACACCGCAAATTTTTGGAATGGAAATGAATTAAACTACAAAATGTTGAATACTGGCTGTGGGCAGCTTCATTGCAAACTGTTCAAAATCCAATTGTGCCTTGTGTCTACTGGGAAAATGTGTAACTGGTAAACAAAAATACAAGCATGGAAAATAGATGAATGCACACTATAAGTCTGTTTACACAATCTCATCCACACACACACAAACACACACACACACACTAAGAGCACAAACAGCACAATTCCCAAGACGCCCCAGAAGGCGCAGAGCATAGTCGTCTAGTTTTAACTACTCCTTAAATGGCAGCGCGTGCGTGTGTGTGTGTGTGTGTGTGTGTGTGTGTGGAGGGAAGCTTCATTATGTGGTAACACTGAAATTAAGTTTTCTCCACACGATCATCAGAGAAAAAGTGAGCAGAAGATGAGAAAGAATGAGTAAAGAGCGACAGAGGAAAAAGATGTTTGTCCACATGTGTGTTTACACACACATTGACACACACACACACACACACACACACAGATGCTAAGAGAGAGAATTGTGTCCAGAAAGATATTCACAGACTTGAAGATAAATTGTGTTTGCATGTGTGTGTGTGTGCATGTACAGTGTCAGGCCTTCGTTCAGTATTTATGAAGTGAGGGGGTAATGTGGAGGTAATGACTGAGAGCTTGTTGTTTACCGCCATAGATCGTCGGTTTATAACAGTAATGAATGTGAATGAATGTGCATGCACGTCTGTGTGAGAGCGTGTGTGTGTTTGTGGGTGAGGAGAAACACAGAAAAACGAGGCTGTCTTGCACTGTGTTACTGTAAAGGTATGGGAGATATCAATATCAACTATGAATGAATTTAGAGCAAGAATGGGATACTGTTCTTAAAAGACTTCATAGTACCGCGGATAAGCTCCTACAATTGTGAAAATTGTGCATGAAATTTATCACATAGTCAGGGCGTACCATGTTTATTTTCAGATGTGGAGGGAGGTCAGATTTGACCTCAGAGGACCGTGAGAGGTCAAATCCCATTCATTTGGTGACACTTTTGAGATCACCAGAATTCAAGAAAAAGCATTTAGGTCAAGGTTCAAGTTCAAAATATGTTAAAAAAAAATACACATTTTGGGCATTCTTTTGCTAGTACATTGATTTTAGTTTGGAGACCAGATAGGACAAAGGTAGTATTGTGAAACTTTGCTTCCATTTTTACACTATAGGGATAATAATACAGAACAGACCCCTGGTGCTAGTCTATTTTAATACTATATTAATAATGATGATAATTTTTAATGGACTTTCTAGCCATCTGTCCACTCAAAGAGCCTTTACACTACATGCCATATACACCCATTCACACACATATTCATACACAGGTTGCCGAGGCTACCATCAGGCTTGCGGTTAGGGGGATCAAAGGATACAGATGACTCCGCCCCAAGGCCAAGGAGGGGCCCATGAAAGCCTGAGGGGGGCATGAAAGGTCTATGGTTAACCATTAAGTAGGCTAAAGTACAGCAATTTGTTTACTGATTTATGTCACTGATAATACAATTTACGAATTTACATGATAAATTTATATAGATTTTTAAATTAAACTTTAACATTTCATCTGAAACCCCACCCCTGCACTTTCGAATGGTGTGGTCCATCTGACAGTGTAGGTCAGGAGACATACAGAAGTCACATGTTCTGAAATGAAGTCATTTTGAGGCAGAAACAGCCTTTCAGTGGCATGATAGGAGCTGCAATGACTTCTTGGCAAGTAAAAAATCGCATTTTATGCATTGCATTGGCCCTATGAAGTATTTACACAGGTAAAAAAGAACTGGGTGAGTTATAATCTGTCAGATATATCACTATGAATGAAATCAGGTCATTTTGAGGCAGAAAAAAACTTTTAGTGACAAGAAAGGAGCTGCAATCACTTTTTGACAGGTTTTATGTGTTGTATTGGCTCTTCAAAGGTATTTCAACAGGTAAAAGGAGGTAAAAAGGCACAGAGCAGGTGATATAATGCAGGCTCATAAGGATAATAGCAGATAATACCTTTATTTTTACATTACCCAACCGTAAATCATGATAGATTACTTTCCAATTGTAAAAAAGATGATTTTAGATGTTGAAAATGTCAAGCTTTTCTCAAAAAGTGCACAATTATTGTGGTTATCCACTGCACTGTTAGGCTTGAGGTTAGAATTAGGTTTAGCTTACGCTTAGGCCAATAGACAGAGACAGAGATGGATTGCTACAGGACTATTTCCTTTTTGCAACCCTCCTCCTAATCCTTACACACACAAGTGGGAATGACAGGGT
The DNA here is from genome assembly GCF_008729295.1 of Plectropomus leopardus. NCBI lineage: Eukaryota > Metazoa > Chordata > Actinopteri > Perciformes > Serranidae > Plectropomus > Plectropomus leopardus. Next base: position 13,029,771 of record NC_056472.1, on the reverse strand, counting down.
AAAGCAACGATTCACGCTGGAGATGAAAGCAGGTGGCGTCATTGCTACTGTGAGTTGCCGTGGTAACCTCAGGTGTCATCACAGCAACCCCAGGTAAATACAGGTAAAGGAGAAGATCACTGGTTGTGTTCATAATGACACACTGCTTTGATGGGAACTGGACAGGTGGGGTCTAACAGCAAATTATAACAGCATTCTCACAGGGCTGCCCAATGAAAGACGAAGATTGAAATCATCAGTGGGAGAACCCTCAGTCAACTGAGATAGCTACAAGCTACTCTTTGGTAGAGACAGCTGCAAATACAATGCAGTGGCATGGAGGGGGAGAGACTCTGCACTATAAGGCTCCGAAATAGTGATGCACGATAATATTGGCACATCATCTGTATCAGCAAATATTGGCTTTAAATTGAAACGGCCAACATGCTTTTTTCTGCTGACATGAAAAACCCATATTTTTTCTTTTATTTACAAAGTGCACATGTAGAAAACATCAACCCTAAGTTGAAGATTTTTGTTTTATTTAGCACAATTAATTGATATTATATACATTGAAAAGCATTGTAATTAATGTTTCCATCTGCTGGTGCGCCATCACGATAAGATTATGCATAATATGATGTTAATTCCACTACAGAAAAGGCCTGATAATGGAAATTAGGTGGGGGAAAAAGTGGAATATATGGATATCGGCACTGGTTATCTGCCAAATTAGTTTTTATATATCATCAAATATCTAATATCATGCATCTCTACTCCAAGATAACGTTATCTTCTCTTCTGATAAAGTGTATTTATGCCACAACCTGATGAGGCACTGGGTGTAGATGCGCCAAACACTGACAGTTGGGCATTTTATTTTTTCGGTGGACCCAGAGTTGAAAAATGTTCAGTTTTGGATAAAAATACGGCACTTGTCACTGTAACTTCAGTCATTCAGTCACAGTTGAGGAAGGACAAACATTCTACCCTGAAGACAAACTATAACATCTGACATGTAAAAGTGTTGTGAACAACATCACTGGTAGAGAAATATGTTAATATAGCCTACTCTAAAATATATGTTTCCTCTCATGAACCCACAGAGACCGGCGAGTCTGTCCTCTCTCTTTGCATGCGTCAGCCTTCCCCTTATGCTAAGCAGGTATTCTACCATTGGGCCGACATGTTTACTTCCGCGGATATTCTGTATCGTAGCAACCAGGCGTGATCAAATCGTCTCAGCCAAAAACCCTGCACTTCCACAGTGCTCTCAAACGTTCCCAACTGGGCGTTTCCTGCGGAGTGCTTGGCATTTGCAGCTGGGAAAAATAGCTTTGGTGAACACGGGGACCTTAAAACAATAAAGTATCTTGCTTTTGTTTGATATCTAGTGTTGGCAAAAAAATGTTGTTGCACATTTTCGGTACATCATTAGCTCAAGTAGCTTGTTTGCTACATTACATGAATGCCACCCTAAACTCTGAACATCTGAGTCAAACTTTAAAACTCTGTTTGGCAAAAAAAAAATGAAATCTTCAAATATTTTTACTGAATAGCCAAATCTGATTTGATAGACAAAATACTCAGTTGGGTACAGCACAAGTTTCTGATATGATATGTTGCAGTTTGCTATGATTATTGATTAGTACTACATTGGGTGTCTAACAAGAATGGATTCTGATGTGGCATTTAAATGTCAGAGCTAACCGAGTCTGATCATTGTGGTCTGTATCTGACAAGAACATAATTCTGGGGATTTTTTTCCAGGTTCTTGCTCCCATTTGAACATTAAATAGTTTAAAATATATGATGTTTAATACTTTCAGTTCAGAGCAAAGAATCCTTTCCAAGACACTTCTAAAAATCTTTACTTGACAGATGGATGAATAGATAAATTGGCACATTTTATGAATACCAAGCAAGAGCCTGGGTTAGTCACGGAGGTGTAAAAGAGAGATGACATAATACGCAACTCCCCACTCTCAAGAACAATACTCCCCTATAGAAAAACAAACGTATTGCTCCATTTGTCTAAGGCCATGATTTGGCAAGAAATGTGCAGGATGACATATGGCACAAAGACAGAGCCCCAATTAAAACAGAAACACTCACTTTTGTTATTCTCATAAGCACACTGGAGAACACTTACTTACTTCTACCAAGGCTGCATTATCCTCCAAATTTGTGAAGTCAATAATGTTTTTTTTTTTTTTAAATCGAACAGATGGATGGATGCAGAAGAAAACACCAAATGAAAAACAATCACGGCATACATGTGCCACATTTCTGTCTTTCATGTTGGTGCATCACTTGATGAGAAAATAGAGAATCCATGTATCATACAAAGTTGAGAAATACGTTTTATATTATGTTAACTAGGGTTCCAACAGTATGAGTTTTTCATGGTACAATAATCATCTCACAAAATATGGCGGTTTCCTGATATCACAGTATTACAGGCTCATTATTATAAGTTATGACGCTCCTTAAATTAACGTAAACAGAAGGGCTTTTTTTGCTGAACAAATGAGTTATTACTATAACTGAAACCTGAAACCATTTTTTTAAAATGTAAGTATGTGTAAAAAGTCTCTCTTTTCAAAATAGCTCAAATAATGGAGATTCTCTGTCCTGTTGCATTTTTTGGTTGTTTTTTTTTTGTTTTTCAATACAGTAGCTAAGTAAAAGTACACTGTATGATAACCGTCAAATGTCATAGAACAGTATACCTTGAAACCGATATACCACAGCAAACGGAGAGCTAACAACAAATAGATAAAGACCTGAAAAAAATAACCTTCAACAACAGTAACAACAACAGCCATGGCTACAGGGGGTGTGCAGTATCAGCTGTGATGTTACTAAAGACCTAATTTTAGGAAAAACTGATTAATTCTCCTGTACAATAAATGACTAGTAGTGTTTTAGTTTCTGCATGAATGTTGTAAGTCTCTGTGTTTTGCTTTTATTTTCTTTGAATGAATCAGAGTGAGAACTGGATAAAAAACAGAAGTGATCTGCAGCAGTGCAATCATAACAGATACTATTACAACTGTATAATTATACCAAAATATGCCATGACAGAGCCTCATCATGAGTTCAAGCAGCACCATTTGGTTGACTAATTGAGAGACTAAACTGAGACTGGTTTCTGATGAGCGTCTTGTCCTAATTTCCGGAAAACCATTAGGGTTCTCACAAATGTATTCCAGTCCCATTATTCGGTTTACATGACACTGTTACATTGTTAAAACACCTCTTCTGTTTGCATACTGTATGTGTCCTCACACTGCTGTCTGTGAATAGGGGGGAACAAGTGGCGAGTCATCTCTGCAACAGCTGACGTACGAGACTGCAGCTGAGGGACTAGTTAAGGGGTTGCCAGAGTCATCAGCTGCTAACAGTCTCAACATTTCTCCTTTGGGGTAAAAAATCTGCCATATGATACAAGTCACTAAGCACTTGAACACTTGACCTAGAGCCTGTTTTAGCACAGAAAATATTACTATTAAAGGGACATATTCCTGCGAGCTATTAAGCAGTGTTAAATTCATTCTAGACAGATAGTTTGCTTGACCAGCAAAATGGCTGTTACTGAGAAGTTGCTTTCCCACAATGCTTGACAAAAAAGGAGAGCCGTCAGCCTTGATTAACTCTTATTGTTTGAAGCAAAAAGTCGGAAACAGAAGCTCAAAGAATGCAAACAGCAAGGATAAAAGCTGACTCAGCATGTCTGCCCCTTCCTTCATTTCCATAGCAACACATTCATTCTCATCTACAACCCTTAATACCAGATGAAGAGCATCTGTTTGACCCGTGCGGCTCCTTCAAGAACTCTGCGTTTGTGTGCGTGTGTGTGTGTGTGTGTTTGTGTGTGTGTGTGTGTGTGTGTGTGTGTGTGTGGCTGTACTGCATTAGTGTCTTACTCAAAGTCAGATTTAACTCCCTTTGCAAGACCCCTGCTTTTCTCTTTGTGTGCAGGGGAATGCACTTCTAAATGCACACACACACAGGCGCGTGCGCACACACACACACACACACATATACACACACACACTCAAATACCCCACTGTTAGAGGAGATTAATTCACACTTTCATCACCAAGCCTTGGTCCCGCGGGAGCCTCAAGGAAACTTGGGGCAAAGTGACTGCAGGGGATTGCAGAGGGTAATGGGTTATAGGTGTGTGTGTTTCTGAGTGAGTGAGTGTGTTTGAGTGTGTGTGTGCTCACTGGCAATAAAGGCTAGGTCCACAGTGAAGTGGTCTCCCCATTGGGTCCTAAAACAAACACAGACTGGCCACCACTAAGACATGAGTGTGCACTGTGTATAATTTTGTGTGTATGTGCGTGACTGCGCATGTGGTCACGTGCGTATTTCCTCTCTGTAAGGTTAAAACTCCCAGGTCACACTGTTCGCACAACTTCCGAAATGTCTCATTTTTTTATTATGCTATATAAAATTCAAATATCAAAACTGTTCTGGTTGCTTTTCTCTGTTTCATGATGACACTGTAAAGTAAATCCTTTTAGATTTTGAACCTTTGTCGAAATAAAGACATTTCTTAGACTGCTTTCACACCGGCACGTGGTAACTTGTTGCCTCCAGTCATTTCAATGAGAGGATGGCTGCAGAGGAGAAGTGGTTTCCAACAGTGGCAGAAGATTGTTGCTGCAAATGTACAAGTGCACAGATTTTGCTCTGCAGCACTGAGTTCACCATGTGAAACTTCTGGTGGTTGTTGGCCAATAAAATAGCGTGCCACAGAGCAGAAAGAAGACAAGATGAAGGAGATGATAATGTTGGTGTCTGAATACCAATTACGGTACTCATGAGGGCAAAAAACTGGGCCTGGGATAACATTTCTATCAGGGCTGCTCCCTGAGAGTCAGAGATTCAAATCATCAGTCTGAGACAGCAGTAGACTGAGATAGCTTCAAGTCAAGTAGTCGTTATTTTTGCTCTGTGTTTTTGCTAGTCAGTGTGCTGTACAGTGTGTTTCTGGGGACGAGTTGGTCCCCAGACTTTGCTGTGAAGTGAGTGCCCTTGACTGTCACACTACTCTTTATTAGAGGCTGCAGCCAGAGCGATGTAGCAGCACATATGGAATACACACTCTGCACTTTAAGGCTCCAGGATAACATTATCATTTCTCTTCTGCTTAGAAGTGAATAATTTACAGCTCACAGCAACTTAATATGATATACTCTCTGGCTTTTGTATGATATCTAGTGTCAGCAAAATAAATTGTTGCATATTGCCATTCCGTCATTAGCGCCATTAGCTTTTTAACTGTATTACATGAATGCCACTGTCACACTGAACATCCTGCTCCATTCAATCTGTAAAATTTGATATAGAAAAAAAACAAATGAAGCGCTGAGTATTCCTATTTAATGGACGAATCTGATTCGACTGACATAATCTGAGTACAGTAAAGCTCTAGTTTCTATTAAACTGGTAACTTGTCTAATTATGTGGAAATCTTTAGCAAATTGTCTTGCTACAGCATACAGCTAGAAGCTAGCTTGCACTTCACTTGCTCACCTGTGCACCTGCCTGTCATTGCAGCTGTGGACCCTGGCGGCAGCAGCCGCTTTCAAAAACGCATAGCTTTTTGGGGGACGCCCAAAAGGTTGGCTGTTGTTAGGGTGGGTACTACTCAGAGGTGGGAAAACAGTTTAAGGTTCTATAGCAAGGTGCAAAATTTACTTTTTTGCCCACTGGTCAAATGGCTTGCCAGGGAGGTACAGTGAGTCGTCTACGAATCAGAAACTAGATAGTTCGTCCTCAGCTCTTTTAGTTTGCATGTCAAAGTGTCCTTGGACAAGACACTGAACCCCAAATTGTTCCTGAAGGCTGTGCCATCGGCGTGTGAATGTGTGTCTGAATGAGAATTAGATTAGATCCTGATGAGCAGATTGGTACGTTGCAAGGCAGCCTCAATTATCAGTGTAAAAATGTGTGTGTGAAAGGGTGAATGTAGCATGGAGTGTCAAGCTCTTTAAGTGGTGGCAAGACTAGAAAAGCGCTACATCAATGCAAGGTGAGAAAATCTACCAGCAACTTACATATTTTAGGAGCATTTGGCTTGTGAACAGTGCTAATTTTGTACCTTGTTCTATCGTTTATGATACGCATTTGTCTAAAAATAAGACAAATCCTATATTGCAGCATGTCCTTTTCATATGTGTGCTTCTTTTCTTCATGTACAAGACATCAAAACTGCCCTGTAGGGACCGCTAAAGTTTATTGAGTGAATTGAAATGGAGTGTTAAGTCTTAGTGGAAATGTCACTGAGGGTTTGGATTCCTGTTCATCGCCATGAATGAGTGACTGCTCGCTGCTGCTGCACTTCATCACACCAAAGCGCTCCACTGCTTCAATCAATGGCTTGCTTTGCCTGATAATTCTTGTCGCGCAGAGCAGGGGGGTGTGTGAAAGCTGACGGCAAAGCCTTTGTTAGCCTGACTGTTCATTGCATCCCTCTAGTTGGGGACATCGCTGAAGTCAGAGAGAAAAGCTGCTGAGGGCAAGCATGAATACACCTGCCTATGACCACCCTTGTGCACTCCAACTCTGAGAGATCTGCGTTTATGAGAAGGCACACAACACAAGCTCACATTAGACAAATAAAGTATATCCACTTCAACAGGTTACAACATGAAGTACTGACGTTGGAAATAATGTCTTTCTTTGAGGAAAAGCAGGCCATGAAGTGAAGTCATAGCTAATGTTTCTTCTTTTCTATTTCATATGAATCCAGTTTTTCTTTATCTATACTGCTGCTTATATTTTTGTTTCATGTGATTATGTATTGATTATTTGGAGATTTCTTAGCTGCTATTAGATACCATTTTGACATTTAACAGAATATCCCTCTATGTTTATGAACCATCTGTCTATGCACCTGTCTACTAGATGTAAAATAAGCAACGCCTGTTTAACATTACAGCCTGAGCAAACTGGCTTCATTTCTTACATAAACACTGGAATGAGGCAATGAGCGACGGAAGAGGAGATCCAAATATTAGCAAAAAGTATGAGAAAATTTTCTGAATGTTTGTAAGTGAAAGTTAAAACCAAACAAGACAAACTAGGCCTATGCAGTGTAACATAATTTAATTATGTAATAATGATAATTATAATATAGTTTTTCCCTGGCTTTTAAAAATAATAATTTTGTAGATTGACTAATTTCTTGCAATTTGTGGAACATTTCTTAACAAGTTGCTCAATGTCATTTTTCCTTTGTTTCTGAAAGAAATCGCAAAGAATGGACCCAGGGCTCAAAGGTTTAAATACTTCTGAAAGGCACCTGAAAGCAGCACAAGAAATGTGATTACACATCATGTTTAAAAAGGGTTATTGCACTGAAAAAAACACATTTGAAAATGAATCTTACTGAGAATTTCAAAATAAAAGTTAACTGCAGCCCTAAATTTTGCACATCATAATACCAAAGCTTCTAGGAAATGAATCTGCAATAAAATATTTCCATCTCAAGACAACAGCCTGACGTTTCTCAAGATTTGTGTGCAAGATCTTAGATTCCAATTGGAGGCAGATGACAACCAACATCTCTCGCAGTGCAGTGCTGATGCTATCACATTTTCATTCTAATTGCCAGCCACATTCTTCAACATGTCTCACATCACAGCCACGCGACAATGCATAGGATGCACCGCATAGCAAGTAAACAAAGCTCTCCGTCCAATGAAACCTCACACTGGTTATGAAACCTCACACTGCTGCAGCCTGTGGGCAACTGGGCTTCACCAGGACTACAGCAGCCACAGTATAATAGACAGGTGACCCTCTCAGGCTGTCTCACTTCCTCTCCCGCTCAGTTTAATTTAACCTCAGTGGCAACACAGGAGAGACACCCTCATTATGATACCAACGTATTGTCATATCAGGGAATATCACAGGCACAACTGGTGATAACTCAGCAAAACAAACAAAAGCAGGGTTACAAAATGTGAGCGCTTTCCTTAATTGATTGTTGGTAAAATTAAGAACAGATTAATCAATTAATCATATGAAAAAAATATTATTTCCATTTCAAACGATACCAAATGCGTGTTTTTGCTCAATCAAAGCTCACAGCAACGTACTGAATATACTTTGGCAGCATTGCAAACACTATTCATGAAACAATCAAATTTCACATGTTAGATTAAAATCTTAAAGACCAATTAATCGAGCATCGATTAATTGTTATCATCCCTAATCCATAGACAACAATATAAATATGTCAATAGATATCAGTGCCATCAGCTTCAGCGACTGCTGTTAGGGAAAAGCTTTTCTCATTCTCTATTTCCATGTCCCATAACATGGTCTCTCAAGTTTGCTCCCCAATTATCAAACAATCTATGCAACAATCAATCTCACTGTGTGAATATTCAGAGCATATGGTGTATGGATTTGTATCTATATAACCGTACAGCAGCTGAATATCTGTGCAGCTGAATATCTGTGCAGGCAGCATGCTGAACACACTGTCCCCAATTTTCAGCAAACATCAGAGATAAACATTTGGGAATTTGGAAATTGTCCCCAAAATCTTCTTCAACCAAAATCTGCTGCCAATAGGTTGCAGGGCAGCAGGGCAGCAGGGCAGCAGTGCAGTGGGGAGCAATATTAAAGTTGTTGTGTTTGATGAATTAAAAAGGGGATCCTAACTGTTTGCAAAAGTCGTTTTTTTAAAGAAGTGTGCTTTGTGAATAAACAAGGATTCATAAAACGTGGAAACATCTGCACATTGTTTGCTTGTTTCTGAAAAGACAGACACATATGGATGGTGGGAGAGTAACCAACCTTAACAGGGGAGCTCCTGATGGCTACTGGCAGCTCTCTGATCGCACTGCCCGGGGGAGAAGCGGATATCCCGGCTGCGTACCCCTGCAGCGAGCCCCCGGGTAGGGACTGCCTGCCGCCTGCTCCTCCTCCTCCTCCTCCTCCTCCACCTCCGCTCCCTCGCTGGGGCCGCTGCTTAATGCCGTCCAGGAGGCGAACCAGAAGGATGTTAGCCGGCAGGTCGTCCACCCCGCAGTCCACCAGGATGCGGCACTCCGGGCAGCGGAGCTCGTTCCGGGAGCTGACAATGTTTTCCAGGCAGCGGCGGCAGAAGGTGTGCTGGCACGGCAGCACCTTGGCCGTGGTGTCCAGGCGCTCCAGGCACACCGAGCACTCCAGCAGATCCAGCAGAGACGAAGACTCGTCCATGTCGGCGGAGAGGGTGAGCATCTGGGCTTCAGTGTCCGTGGGGACGCCGCGGCGACTGGTTCGTGTACCGTAGAAATGAACCGGGGGCGCAGAACATTCTGGGAGGCGGACCGGCGGGAAGCAGCCAACGGACGCCCCGCGACAGAGTCCCCCGCGTGCCGAACAGTTACCTCTGTGTTGTGACTGTTCACCGTACCTCCTCTCTCTGTCTCCCTCAACGTGTTTCTGTTTCTCGCTTCCTCTCCCTGTGTCTCCCCCTCTCTTCAGCAGCTGTGCAGAAAGCGGTGAGGTCACGCTCTCATCATCATCATCCGCGCGCCGATCAGAATTGCGGCGCGCGCTCACGCACTATAGACTTGGAGAAAGAGAGAGAGGACGAGAGGGAGAGAGAGACAGGCACCCGCTCGGTTGTTACCAGCCAGGTTACACAAACTGGTTAAAAAAGAAACGCACATTTGTAACAATCCTGAGAGGCCACTGAAGGGTTTTCTGTCATCTCACCTGCACATAAAGACAAGCTGCAGTCATAAACTTAATGAAATCCTTAGCTAAGGCGTGCTGTATTTTCAATGACGATATGACGATATGAAGACACCGTTTTTGACAGTGTAATCCAAGTTTTAACAAAATGAAACAATTGTGCTTAATATTTTTAGACATAATTTCCAAAAATGTTTAAGGTTGTGTAGCTTGATTTTAATTGACATATATCAAACTTAAAACTGTCTTAAACTGAATTTATGTGGTGTCTTAACGTGTGATACCCACTTGACAGGCTTACGCATCCCTTTCACTACCGCAAGAACTACATCCAACTGAAAAACAAGGCTTGGGGGGGGGGGGGGATAAATGATTTCTGGCGACGCCTGGTGGACATCAACTGTTCCTTTTGTTTTTCTGGTTTGGAACTATTTAAATCTCCAAAAATATGTCTTGCATTTTTAATTAAAGTTATCTCTTTCTATTATATAAACCATAAAGGCACAAAATTAGTATTCCTATATCGCAGGTATGTCAAACTTGTAGTTTAGGGGCCACATACAGCCCAATTTGATTCAGGTGGGCCAACCAGTAAAACATCAGATATTTTATAGTTTAACATAGTTTGATATAGTAAAATACTTGATTTTCATTCTGAAAATAGTATGAAATGTCCTAAATGCAAATATTTCAGTTATTGTCAGCAATTATGGAGAAATGTTTTTTCATGGTGCCTCGAATTTTTAGATATGAGGTCATTTCAGGATATAAATGTGAGGATTTTACTTTGGGATATATTTTTTTAATTTTTACAAAAAAATGTTTTTTGTTTTTTTTGTATCTGTTTGTAGTCAGAGATATCATCAACTGAAATGTACCAGTTTATGTCAGGAATTATCTTTGATTTTGTTGTTTTTCAGCAGCCCCAAAAAATCAAAGAATAAAGACATTCCCGTGGGACATACTATATGTTGGACACCCCTACTATATAGGATCACTGGAGTCAAGTGAGACCATATTAAACAAAATGTATCATTATAAAGTATCATCAGGCACAGTGTAACATGGGTTCGGGATTTTATTGGATAATTACTTTCAGTGGTGGGTTGCAAAAAACTGTACATCCTGTTTACACATACAATATTAGTAGGCGTAGATAATATATATATAGATGACAGGCAGGACAATTTTCAATTTAACCAAAGGGGCTGTTAGTTATTCTAAGATAAAGGTAAAGACCTCTGCATAAATACGACCATGCACACACTTAAAGGATAAGGGTGTGTGTGTGTGTGTGTGTGTGTGTGTGTTTTTTTGTTTCTCAGCCGTGACTGCAGGCTTGCTTTGCCTGTCCACCTGTTCAGACCTGCTCTGCTCTCACATTCAGCCCTAAAGGCGTAGGGAGTGATTGAGCCAAATGTTTGTGTGGGTTTGTGTGTGTGTGTGTGTGTGTGTGTGTGTGTGTGTGTGTGTGTGTGTGTGTGTGTGTGTGTGTCACACAGTGACGCCTTCCTGGGTGAGGGGTGGGCCCACTATTTACCACCCACGATGAAAAGCAGTGGGTTGACTGTTTAGGCATACGATGAGAAAGAGGGCGGGTGTGTGTCTGCAGCCTACAGCATGTACATTGATTACTCAGATCCTGAAAATGTTGTAGGCTGAAATTCATTTCATGACAAAGTCCCTGAGTACACGTATTGCAGAGGTCTTGTTATTTTATTCATAAATGACAATAGTTTTATATTTAGACACAAATACTCATTCTGTATATAAATATTTGATCAAATATTTTATATTAGATCAGACGCCATGTAACATAGACAGTAAATGATTGTTATGACAATAGGTCATCGTTATTGTTTAGAAAGTGCTGCTGATGCGTATGTTTTATGTCACGCTAGAGGCCGATGCTGTTGTGTTAAAAGTCATGCTGGTCATACTTCTTTTGATTTTGCGATGCCAGCATGTTCTCTGTAATCACACACTGGAGCGTCATAATGCTGTCTTTGTTTGGTTCTGTGTAAAAAATGCAAATTAGGCATAAAGAAGGGATTTCGCAGTGGCCCTATGGTGCGATCTCTGTGTGAGAGGGGCTCTTGTTTATGGTATATGTGGTATACAGCTACACAAATCAAAGCAGCAAAAACTGAATTTTTTCCACTGGCTAGAAATGCTAAGTGACAGGTCATACTAGGCCCTAAAATCCAAAGCAAAACAAGATGTCAAAGGAGCTTCTACTCATAACTGGAAGAAAAAAAACTTTTTAAATCAAGTCAAGGTCAAGTCTTTTGCAGCAGTAATGACTTGAGAACTTTTTGTGCCTTTTCAGCTCAGCTGTGTGACGAAGCTCCCCTTGCATTTCATCTACAGAGACCTGCCATTTCTTATAGGTCCGACTGTATCCCCATGGCCACAGAACATCGCAATGTTACAGCAACGACGCCACCAAAAAACGTGTGTGTGCGTTGTTGTTGTCGAGGCCTGATTTTGAATGCCTCAGTAGCGCAGCGGCCCACAAGTGCTGGCAACAAGCCCAAATTCATGGTGTCTCTCCCTCTCTTTATCATAGCCACTCATGTCTCATGCCGAGTGTGTTTCATCTGCCTAATACAATTCTCCACAGCCAATGATTCAGAATTAGAGGAGAACTACAGGGAGAGGCGAACAAAAATGATTATTGGATGAAAATCCCCTCAATCCGTTTAAATGGCATAGCCAGGGCTCCCTGTAGGACGCAGTGCTGTCAATAACATACAAAAGGTGGATGCTGTTTAAGTAGCAAATGTGTCAATTAGGGATGGTAACTAGCATTTTGGAGATACGAGGGTTAACAGCTCTATCGAATGTCACTGAAATTGACATTTTTCCAATAATGACACATGCACACTTGCTGTTATGTAAAGGCTGTTATGACTCAGTGTTGAAATGCTGTAGATTTGTACACAGTATTATATATATATATATATATATATATATATATATATATATATATTTTTTTTCATGCATTTTATTCACTTACATTTAAGTATTGGAATTGTCAGCTTTAAAACGGCATGCTTAGCAGTCCTTGTGAGGGCTGCACAAAATTTTGCTATTACATTACATTTTTCCTTCTTCCTAAGATCAGAGGGTCAGAGAGCGGTGCCCAGTTTGCTTAAGGCTTGGTAAGGTATGTTAGTTAGGCCTCTTATGTGTTTCCAATGTGCTTTCGCTGCTTTCTGCTCTGCTATTTTATTCTGCTGCACACTGTACTGCAACATTTGCAATAAACAACGCAATTATTTTGTAATTGAATGTTGCCCCTTGGGAAATTCTTGTGATGATGAGCTAGGAAAACAAACCTGAGTCGACCTGACACTGCATACATATTCTATTTTTTTACGTCTATTTTCTCCTTCATCACTCAGCATTCGCCCAAGTTTCATATACTCCTATATTATTCTCATTTTTATCAATATTATCAATAATAATTCTCAGTCTTTGCATCATTCTCTGCAAACACAAGCTTTCTCTCATTGACTGCTCTGGAGAAAGATTAAATCTTGTTTGCCCAAAACGATCAAATATAATGAATATGTAGTGTGTGTGTGTGTGTGTGTGTGTGTGTGTGTGTGTGCATATTCTCCATGTACCTATATACCACGCACCTCTCCCTCCCATCGACCAATGTCCTTCGTTCATGCAAAAGTAGGTTAGCTGACACGGCAGTTACCATGGCAACGAGCTCTTTGCTTCCTTGTTGAGGAGTAGTTAGGGAATGTGAGTGTGTTCTCACAGACAATGTGCGGGGGGGGGGGGGGGGGGGGGGGGGGGGGGGGGGGGGTGCTAACAAGGTCAGAGAGTCTGTGGTAGGTCCATTTTGTACAACATGTGTGTGTTCTTCCAGACAAAAAAAAAGTACTACTAAGTTCAGGAGCGAGATATTTCAGCTTTGGTTACACCAAAAAATTTGCTTAACATGACATTATTTATGTTGTTTTGTCAGTACAGGTAATATGATGCATGACCTTTGGTTTTTTATAGGTGCTGTTTGTGTTTGTTCAGTGAGAATGTAACACTGAAGCAGAGTAAGTCCTATGTCCAGTAAGTTATGTACTGTGTTTGTATTCTCATCATAATCTTTAAGTTTTATTAGAATGTATTGAAACTTTTCTGCTAAAGGATACAAATCCTCCACACCAGACTTTCCAACCACACCTAACAATCTATACAACAAAAGATTACCACAATATATATGTTTAAGATAATAATAATTACACAAGTTATCACAACTAAACTTTAAAATTACAAAAATATTGTTTTTAAACAGAATTTAGCCAATCATATTTGTCAAGTGTAAAGAGCTGTAAAGAAGGTTGGGGTTTTTTTTTTCTCTCTTTGCAGAGAAACACCTTAGTGGGAATAATTTTAAGTTGTCCATCTTACATCGTTAACTATTTCAGATAACAGGCTCAACTGTTATATAATATTTTCTGTGAACAAGCTTGTGGATGTCAATCATGTCATTTTTCATTTTATGCTCTATGGTTTAAATTAACACTTTTCCGGGAAAGATAATTTGGTAAATATAAAATATTGCCAGCGAAAATATAAGCTATTGCATTTTTTTCTATAAAGCATTCATTTCATCCTTATAAATTCCGAAACAGTTAGCGTATATTTTCGATTTCTTCTCTCAGAGTTCGAGCCTCCTTGGGGCACATGAAAAAACTGTGAGGAAGTTTGCTTTTAATGATTTTGCTGCAAATTGAAGTTACCCAACTTCATTATACCAAGCACCAAATTAGGCCTCCCACTGACTGCTATCTTCTCTGAGCTACGCTACTTTGATGTGGTTGCTGGGGGGGGGGGGGGGGGGGGTTTTTAAAACAGGGTATCCAGTCTGTGACAGCTGCTACTGAATCTTTCAAACTCTGATCTTCAGCAAGAATGCAAGTTGACCTTAAGACTTTGTAGAGACCTAAAATACAGCCTGTTGATGATTTAATGTCTTCATGGACCAAGTACTCCTAACTTCAAACCTCCTTTTTTTAGCATAAAAGAAGAACCATAAATAAATGAGTAAAAAAAAAAAGAAGGCAGTACATGACATAAAAAAAGGAGGAATGTACATGTGGACAAGTGTGGTGCATGAGAATCAAAACAACATTTAAATAATCTTCAAATTACCATTTTTTTGTTGCATTTTTCTACCAAAAATGCTGTTTTTCATACTTTTTTCTTTTGTTTTTGTTATCAGATGTATTACACTGTAATTGAGCAAAAGGTTAAACTCGGCACTTTTGTTTTTGCTCCCTCTTTTTACAGGTATAAAGTAAAGAAAAAATACTTTTTTATGCACTCAAAAGATACATTTCTCTCAAATTCTGGTTGCAAATTTGTTAAAATCTGTGTCAGTGAGCACTTCTCCTTTTCCAAGAAAATCTATCCACCTGACAGGTGTGGCATAAAGAAAGACTACATTTAAGTCCCCCTCCCTCTCAGTTTCTATTAATTTGGCAGTTATTTGGCATTTGACCAAACTCAAAACCACACAAGTCAGTTACAATGACAAACTGCTGTCAGGTTAAGACCCTATTGAGGAAGACAAGCATGCATATGAGCTTTCCTGAGGTGTTTTTGTCGATTTGTACAGACATTCTTTGGTTTTGCAAACCAATTGTTGCATCATCTGTTCGAGTGGCTGCACTCAGGCAATCTTGCACGAGAAGAGACGCTGGATGTGGAGGTCCTGAGCCTGTGTGGCTACAAGTGGTCTATGGTTGTGAGGTTGGTTGGATGTACTGCCAAATTCACAGAAACAACATTAGAGACAGCTTAGCGAAATGAACATTCAGTTCACAGGCAGCAGCTCTGGTGGAGATTCCTGCAGTTAGCATGCCAATAAGTGGGTTTCCATTACAGATTTGTGCAAAATTTAAGCAACATTTTCTAAATGTCGATAAAACACAATTGCAAGATGACTGCATTTCAATTAATGTTTTGCAACTTCTATTGCAATGTTATGCACTTCCACACTCGTGATAACATTCTAAGATGCATGTCAACAGATGTTCAAAAACATTAGCAAGTTTGTTTATATTGCAGCCACCGCACTAGCCGCCATTATTTCCAATCGGTGGTGGCATAGGCATGTTATGCAAGTGATGATAGGGAAGCCAAGCCCCTTTTACGCAGGAGTGGCCATGTGTGAGGGATTTCTGGAAGGTGATAGTCCACAATTTCACAGAGGAATTGTGGATTCAAAATTGCTGAATGATCCATTCAACTTCTGAAGAGTTACGCCATGCAATAACACCTCTTGTAGCATCTGCTGCATCACGCCTGAAGGAGCCAGTTCCTACCGACAAGCACATAACCATAGCATCATGTGAGCTATAAAGTGAAAAAAAAGTGTCTCCACTGCAATTTTGCTAGACATGTTTTTTTGGAATTGCCTGACATACCACCTCATGCTGCAAGCAAAAAAAAAAAAAAATTAAAATTTTTTTTGTGATTAATGCAAGTTTTTTTTTCTGAAATTGACCTGTTGCCAAAAGTGTTGCCTTTAATCTCTTTTTTAGTATATATCATTTGTTTCTTTGCTGCATTTTACTATTTAATGCTACAAGAACATTTCCCCAAATGGATCATGCAATATGTAAAACATATGTAATACTTTACCAGTTTGTTATTTTGCCTTATCAAATAATTCCTCATCTCATCACATCTGATCTTGTCTAAACTTTTTTTGTCATATTATGCTTCATGTATCTCAGCTTATGTCATTGTATTGCCTCATATATTGTATATGTCCCATTATCTCAACATATCCTACCTTGTTATACCCCATTTCACCTTATGCAGAGTCAGTTGCATGTGTTTTTCTGTAACACTATCCATCATAGTAAATACAGGTTTTGCTTAATATGTGTTTTTTGTCCGGTCTGTGACAGAGCAGCCATCATTCTCTCAGCAGAACTCATCAGTCTTCTTGTTATCCTCTCTTCATCCTTTCCCTTATCCTCTCTTCTCATCTAATCTCGTCTCCTCTCATCCTCCTTTTCAGTCAGGAAGCCCTTGGATCGACATCAATGAGCCTCTCAAAGAAGGACGGGGACAGGAAGAAGAAAGACAAGAGAGCAGAGGATGGAGACAGAGAGATGGAAACAGACGGAGAGAGGGACAGAGAAAGAGAAAGTGGCAGAAACAAGAGCGGGTTTTCAAAGACGGAGAAAGTCGATGCACATACAGAGAAAAAGAAAAATAGGGACAGAATCGAAAGACGGAGACAGTGAGGGAGAGTGAGTAATTACAGGACTCCCAGTGTTTTCAAAGCCCCTCTTTTATCTCACCCTTCCTGTGGCTGAGAAAAGGAGAGGCGTCGGAACGGGGGAGGAGGAGGAGGAGAGGAAGACTAAAGTCCAAGCTTTAGTCCAACTCAGACAACAGGCACCAGTCATCCACATCACACGAACACAGACACACGCACTTAAACTAATTTATAGCTTCTGTTTCAAAGGCGTTTTATCATCTGAAACAAGGTTTTGTGTGTGTGCAGGAAGGACTTCAGTTAAAATACTCTAATAGTGAAAGTGACAATTTTTTAACTTTTCTCTGTCTATGTATGAATATTGTGGTTATTATCTATTTAAATGTCTGCCTATATGCTGACACTTTTTTACAGTGCTGTACCAACAACAAAAGGCAGCAAATCTGGTTGTGTGGCCAAGTGAACTGAAACATATTAACAGTTGTAGTTGAAATTGTAGTAATAATGGTAGTAGATAGTTGTAATGGCAACGTAAATAGCACTGATGTACTGTAATGGTGTTGCAACATACGGTATCTACGATAACAGGGACATTTAAAAATCAAATAATGATATCAACAAGACACAAGACACATAAGATAACATATTGTTTTAATTATACAGCACCTCTGAAATAATTTGTTTCTTTCCGTTCTGGGTTTGTCTCCCTCCCCCAATCTGATTGCCTTTTCACTATCCATTAAGTGTAATTGCTCTTTTTGTACGATTTTGTAGAGTTTATGTTACAGACTTTGTCTCTGCCACCCTACTTGTATTTTGAGTGTAATTCATTTACCAAAAAAGGAGACAATATACACAATAAACAAAATCAAAGATGAATTTGACTAAAAGCGTCATTAACTTTTTTTTTTTTTTAAATTTTCTGTTGATATCATAATCATATTGGTAAGGTGAAGTCTTGTTCATGATCATGAAGTGAAAATCTAACATCATGCTACAGCCCTATCCATCCATCCATCCATCCCATCCATCCATCCATCCATCCATCCATATGTATAACTGTTATATATGGAATGAAAAAAAGCATCAACAATCACACCAAAATTGACTACTACAACAGCATCCTCTATGGTACATCACCCACCCTGCTCACATGAACACATCACCCCTGCCCTCCACAATCTCCACTGGCTCCCTGTCCCACAACAAATACAATTCAAAGTTCTCCTCCTCACTTACAAAGTTCTCCATAACCAGCCACCCCACCTCCTATACCTCACCGACCCGCTGCACCAGCACACTCCTTCCCTCAGCCTCTGCTCCTCTGATGCCAACCTCCTGTCTCCACCACTCAAGACCAACTACCATACCTGGGGCAACAGAGTCTTCTCCATAGCCACCCCCTCCCTCTGGCACTGTCTCCCAAAACACACCCGGTACCAAACCAAATTCTCCCAGGACAAAACATTTATCAAAACCCACTTTCTTTGGAACTACTTATAATTTGTGAGTAACATTGTGTCTATTTTAATTATTATTAATTGAATTAATTAAGTATTATTATTGATTAAATTACATCAAATTAAATTATTATTATTATTATTATTATTATTATATTATTATTATTATTATTATTATTGTATTTATTATCACCATCATCATCAATTTGGACCTTTGCCATGAACATTTGTCACTATTGTCCAAATAATAGTTAGCTGCAGGCTTAATATTATGGCTGTATATATGTAAACACACATACTCAGAGAGAGGATGGGACAAGCTGCACACACAATATAAAAATAACGTTAGTTTTAGTGAATACGTGTATAAATAAGGAATCTCTTCATTGCTGGTGATATAGAGTAATGTCCATATGTTCAATGATGATACTTTGCTCATTATTCAGCAGTTAATCTTGTGTTTTCTTCATGATGATGATCAAATGGTTTGAGTTCAGTTTCGCATCTTATGTGGTGCTGCCACCACAGGCCTGTGAACACTAGATGGCGGAGTTGAGTCGTAGCCCGCAGCGCGTTAATTGTCCCCGCCGAGACTCTACCTGGGACACGTTAATCTGTCTCTCATTCAAGGGCGGAGAAAACTTCTCACTTTTTTCTCATCAAGGAGGAGCTTGCGGACACACCGACATGCACCAAAGTGGAGGCTGAGACACAACTTGGACTTAGTGGAGTTTAAACTCGCAGACAGCCGGTCCCTCGGCGATGCTGATCTTACACCAGGCTACAGATTGATCACCGATCAACAGGACTGATCGCCCCGCAGAGCAGCGGAGAAAGCAGAGCAGCGTGCCCCCTCTGTGAGCTCCAGGTAAGATGTCTGAGCAGCTCCGCTCTCAGGAATGCAAGGACGGATTGCTGCAAGACTTCGGGGAAATTCCTGAGCAACACTTATTATGCCAAACAAACATGTGCTTTATTGTAATGCTACCTAAAAAAATAAGTATGCATTGTTATTCTTTTTGCAAGAGGAAATGTAGGCAATAGAACAGAAACACTGCTGATGCATGCCAAAAGAGAAAACAATACAATTACTTGACTTGATAAGTTTTGTTTTGTGTCAAAATATGCAAAAGTGACCCCACATACTGATTTTCTACTTTAAGATTTGTTTGACAGGCTGATTGCAACCAGCCAATGTGTCTATCTGCGGTTTGTTGTCAAGTGCATGAGACTGGAGGGATATATTTTCAGTTTGATTATTTGCTTGAATGCATCTTCTGTATGTGAAATACATTTGTCTATTTGTAACAGCCGTATTTCAAATACACTGTGAAGTTTGTAAAAAGTAGGTCTGTGAGTGTTGCTGCAAAGGTTTTAGCCCAAGGTGGACGACAAATGAGATTTTCTCACATCACCAGCTTCATAGTTTGGGCCTAAATTGCTTTTTGACAAGACTGTGGGTTTTGAATCCCAAACATGCTGCAGACTTGAGCACTGACTCTGTGATGAATTGGCTCAGTGTAATGAGTGTAGAAGAAAGTGTTTGGGTTATGAGAAATCATCTCAATGCCGCTAAATAAGCCAGTGTGTGTGACCTTGCACACCTTTCTGCTCTGTCTGCATAATTGTTTTCTTGGTGCCGCCTGACTGTCCCGGGCCCCGGGGCCCCCGGGGGAAGTCCTGCCCGCAGACAGGCAGCTCGGCCCGGCTGGGGACATGCCGGGTCCTGCCGAGTCTCTGAAGTCTGCTGGCTGGCTTTGAACTATAGCTGCTGGAGGTGGAAATCAATCCGTCTCTACCCCCCTCCTCTCTCTCTCTTTCTATCTCTCTATCTGTGTCTCTCTCTCCCCCTGCAGCCCCCAGCACAGCGTCTCAGCTGCCATTGAATCTTTCATGTTCGCAGGTAGAAAGGCAAAGGAGACACAGAGAAGAAACAGGAGGGAGTGTAATTCATCTTCAAAAGAAGTTAATATGGTTTCTGAGGATTAAAGGGATGAAGGCAGGAGAAGTAAGAAAGCCGTCGCCTGTAGTCATGATCATTCTGAAGTGAATGGATAATTTGTTGACTTACTCGCTGCTCTGTCGCTTAATGCTGCTCGGCACTAGTGTTCACACAGTGACCCTATTGATTTTAGAATGATGTCATATAAAAAGGGAAGGGATTTCTTATGTTTTTCTTGTGAAAGTTATTGTTGAGATTTATGTCACAGCTGATTTCAATCCATGCAGCATAGGCCATTTCCCCCCGTCGAGAAATTTATAGAGCTCAGGAGGCCTGTTAGGGCAGAATGTTTCATAACGCCTCACACATCTAAAATGAACTTCTACTAAACACGTCAGAGAGTTTTTGTATAAAAGCTAAATTATTTCAGTTCATTATGTGACCTTAAATTTATGGCACAACTGTTTGGTGGAGGCTTTTATTCAAACTGCCTTCCCACCAGGACCATGTGAAAGAATCCTTCACATTGTGTATCATCTGGAGAATTGTAAAAATTATCAAAGTGAATGCAAGACTTACAGAGTAATGGGGATAATCTAGTGATCCATCCACTGGAAGAGAAATCTAAATAACATGAATTTTAGTGTTAATTGCACCATGTCAATTTAGTTTTAGAGGTGTTATGCCATCTAGAAAAAGTACAAAGACACTCAATCAAAGACATCTTCCTCAGTTTTAGTACTGAAGTCAGATTTAACAAAAAAATATATATATATATTATTAAACCACAGGCAGTATAGTGGGGGGAAAGTGGGACTGATTACCTAGAGCCCCAATTGTAGGGAGGCCGTCAAAAAGTCATGAATGAAACATTTGGTTTTTTAATTTAAAAAAAAAAAAAAGTAATCACTGGCAAAAAATAAAAGTGGCTCAATAATATTATATTATTGAATATTGGCTGAAAGACAGAAGTTATAAAAAAAAAAAAAAGTGGAAGGCCCATCTCAGAAAATATTAGTCCGCCCCTGCTGTCTTTAAACGCAGCTAAAACCAAGTTAGTGAGTGCTTGTGGAAATGGGGAAAATTACGGGAAATTAGGGTTCCAGAAAAGAAAATAAAGAATGAAAGGAAAGGGAAAGAAAGCAACCTGACTTTATAAAAAAGGAAAAAAAAAAGTTGAGTGAGAGACATGGATCCAGAGAGGAAGAACATGGGCCCCACAGAGACTGGGCTCAGAATTCGGTGCTACAACTCTGAGTAAAACTAAAAGACTTTAAAAATGTGCGTTATTATTTTCAATAGAGAAAATAAAAAGAAGTCTTGAAGTGTGAGGTATTCTGACATGAACAAAGAAATAATTCACTGAAGAAATACAGGCTATGAATTGAATTCAAGTCCAGTATCAGTATGCTGACGTGCTCAGTACTGATCTTGTGTACATCTAAAACTGATGCACACTAATCCTAGTTGAGCAAACAAAAAGCTTCATCTGACAACACACAACATTTACTGCTGCGTAACTCACAGTCACCAGGACAGAGTGTTACTCAGTATAAAGCAGAGGATCTTCAAGTCTCCCTCTGGGGGCTTCCAGGAGGTCTCCAGCTACATGTGGAGGTAGCTGCATTTCATTATATTTTAATTTACAAGTAATATTCCCAGCAAAGGAACATAAAAGCATTAGAGAAACTTTTCTAATCACGGGTTTTACTCTCACCGTTATTATATTCCCATGCAGGGTGCAGACAGTCCAACAAACCAATAATAAATCAACAGTTAAAACCTCTCTGTGCAGGCCCCAGGGAGCAAGTTTAATCACATTGGGGTTTGTGGTCTAATTTCTGTCTACTTAACAGTCCTCTGTATAGGGAACCTACTTGAGTTAGTCATCAATTTCTTCCATAGTCTGTGGTGGGATATCTGGCACTTTTTGTCTTTCATTGTGGAAAAGCAGAAATACTGAGCGGTCTTCAAAATGATATGATGCACAGAAATGTGTGCCTTGAGATGAAGCCAGAAAAGATTGTTGTGAGCTGGATGGTGCTTAAAGTTAAGTCCCGCACACCAAACTGTGTTTGTGGCGTGGTTGGTGAGAATTAATTGGCAGGTGGGAAGCTGGTTAGGGATCATGTTGTTGTTTTGGGCACCTGTACAGATGGCTGTAGGATCTGAGGGGTGATCCGTACTACACCCTCCTCATGGCAGGTTGAAAAGGCGTGGATTCTTGTGCTGTTCTGTAACTTTCATCCTTCTAAGTAACTGCTTATATTCTTAAGTCTTTACTTTTTCAATGGCTTGATGAGGATTTGCGCTTTGAAGATTCCTTCATCCATCATGGCCTGCTGATATTCAGACAACTAGAATTATCCACCCGCAAGAAACAGCTCCAGGAGCCCTCAGATTTGTTTTAAGAACCCTCCACAGGGGGTGAAAACACACACCTACGGTTTATTATTGCAATGCTGACAACTGGAAACAAACAGAAAAGAACTATTTGGATTCATGCTCATTTATTTTACTGAAAACCTGTGTTTCAACAGTAACTTTAGAGCTGAAATTACTCATTGTAGTTCCCAAAAGATTTGCTGATTTTGTAAATTTTTAAACGTCGAGAGATGTCAAGAGAATCATCCGACAGAGGAAACACCATAAGAACATCATTTCCTAGGAAACATTCATTCTAAAATGTAGAACTTTTTAGCCAAGTGGACTGCATTGTTTTTCCATCATTTTACTGTAAGTTAGTTTGAGGGCAGCATTAAGACATACAGACGGAGTCCTAGTTGCAGATTAGGCTTCCCACCTACAGCCGCTGCAAAATAAACAGAGACAGAGACAGAGATGTTCTGCCCCAGCAGAGCTAAAGAGGGGAACAAGGGATCAGGGAGAGGAGACGATGAAAGACGGATCACCGGCAGGCAGAGAATCAAAGAGCCTACTGACTGACTGGAGCGGGGATAGGTGTGTGTTATGAAAGTGTGTGTGTGCACGCGCGACTTCTTTTCATGTGCCTTAAGAGTTTGTTTTTCCTGCACACAGAGTGGGAAGCTGACAGTAAGTCTGTAATTAAAGCAATCAAAAGATGAAGAGAGATGAAGAAACATCACACACAGATGTGCACATACAGAGACACTCATTTCAGAAGTGCACTGGATATGTATCTAACTTTTTTTTATTGGAGGTTTTCTGCTGCTTGAAACAATCTGCACATTATGTATAAGTATTTCAATAAAGTCTTTCGACAAGTGTATCTACTGCAGGTGACATCTGAGCCATCAACTCTTTGTGTGCCCCGGTTGCAGAACTATTCCAGTCTGATTTGTTATTGGAAATTCAAGTTGCTACAAAGCATGTTTTGGCACTCCTGTGAAAATACAGTTCACACTGATAAACCTCGACGCCGCACTTGGACAGGGTCGTTGTAAATGGATATTTAGTTAGTAGACGAGGGCCAGCTGTTGCCTGAGGTTTGCGTCTGTCTCCAAAGTCGGAAATCACTTTAATCATGGGTTTATTTTCACATCAAACTTAGACAGTCATCATGTTGCAAATTAGACTTATCTATTTCTGGCTCATTTAGTTCCTGATAGCTGAGACTTGATGGCTACTTTGTTCAGTGAGTTTGACTCCCTTAGCGCTAATAAAGACATGCAAGGAGGAATGAGCATTTGTGAGCTAAAGTTGCAAAAATGTAATAATAATGATTAATGTAGATTTTAACAGTAGTGCTGTCTCTTTGTTTTAAGATCTTTTTCCATTTACAGAGTTGTGTTTAGAAGTTTGGAGAGACACTCTCAGTCTGATTCAGCGAAAGGTAAAAGCGGTTGGTCTAATTTGACTGACAGCACTGCCACCACCCCTCGATTTACTCCCCAGCTGCCTCCAAATCATAGAAAGAAGACAAAATGCCAGAAGCACATTCCTTCTTCATAATTCACCTCTGAAAAAAAACAGTAGGGGCACTACACTTTAGGGGCACTTATAATTACTTAAAAGTGGATTGGCTAAATTTTTGAACACACACTTGGAACGATAACTGAAAGTCAGAGCAGAACATTTATTGAACTGAGGTGCGTTTTCACGCTTTTCTGAAAGATTATTAGAAGCCACAAAGATAGAAGAAGGTAGATGATTATGGCCGCTGTACAGTTAATGACATGGTATTATACAGAATTAAATTGTTCAATTTTATTTCCTGATGATTATAGACCACTGTAAGAAAAGGTTCTCTTATTCCAGTATCCTCACAATTCACAATTGCATTTATGTTATGGTGGGTTTTTTTGTTTAAATCCTTTTTCCTGGACCTACTTCAGTGGAAAACCGGACATGAACGTAACAAAACAGATGAAAATCCAAGGCGCAATCATCGAGTATCAAGATAAAAATATATGTTTAATAAGTGTTGTTAGAGTGAGTTGTTTACCAAAGCTGGTGGAGGTTTGTACTAAATAACAGACTGCAGGCACTTGATAGAGGGAAAGTCCACCGTGTTAGTGGTTTTCTGCTCATGTTTTATCTACAAACCAGCATAGTTAACGTTTTATTACCTGAGAGATTTAAGATGATTAATCTCAGACATAATAATAATATTCCAGAATTTATTTCCTTATAATTGTGTATTGTGTCTAGATAGCGAGCTGGATTTATTTTTGCTTCTGTTAAAGCTTGCTTTTGTTTGATTTAGTTAGCGTAAAGTTGTACACTTAGTAGGACATGTGCAGGCCTGATGAAGTGGGAAGTTGTGAAAATGCACGGTGCTTAAGTTTACAGAGAATGATCTGGATTCTGTAAAGTTGGCGAATTGTCTTTAGACAGACATCTGCATCATGTAAAGTGGAGCTAATGATGACCATCTCCTCTCCTGTCAGAGGCTCAAAGATGGTGAGTGTCATACACTCACTGCTTGGTTGGCTGGAAAACAGCAGGATTTGGGATGCTATGCACATGCACACAAACAGGCAGGCGGTCAGAGTAAGTAACATGTGTTTGAGATCTTGCTTGGCTTTAGCAAATTGAGCCCTGGTCTGTAAAAGGATAAAATAATTGGATATTTTAGGGATAAAGCAGAGCATTGATTAACTTTAGAACTTGTTTATGGCATAAAAGCAGAGGGATTGTGTATGAGTGTATGTTTAAAGCAGGGTTAAAGCAATCGCTTGGTTAGCTGTTGTGTGGGGCCAATTTTATTTAGAGTAAGACATTGAGGCTGACAGTATGCATGGCCAAAGCTATCAAATATTGGCAAAAATCACAAGCTACCGGCAGCTCTAGTCAAACAATATCAGCATTAAAGGAATACTTCACCCCCCAAAATTGCATTTGTATATCAACTACTCGCCCCTTGTTACATTGTATTTGTGGAAAAAAAATATTGTTTTTCCTGCATGCCTCCACAGTGTGGAATCTAAAAAAAGAGAAGATTCTTGATGAGTTGAAGAAATAGGTGACTGCCTTCAACAACAGCAAAACTATATCTGAACATCTGTTAACAAACTTTCACACAATTTGTGCAGTATAGTTAAAGTCTCATTTATCCAGTTGTGTGCTCAATACTTCCTAAACAAAAAGTCATTTTCAACGGGGAATAGAACTGTAAGTGAAACTAAATAATGCTCTACTCAAAGCCAGTCTCCATTGACAAAAACAGTAACTTTACCTTGCTGAACACGGGAGTTGTCGGTCTTACTGCTTGAACTCGCTATATGTTTTTGTTACCGTTTGACTTTGGTGAACTAACCATATAAAATAGATATCAAAGTTACAACACAACTTACAACTAACACAAACAAACTACAGATCAAGGCAGTGGTAGACCAGCAACTCCGGAGTTTGGTAAGGTAAAATTACTGTTTCTGTTTAAGGAGTTTGGCATTAAAGAGAGCAAAGATAAGTTTCACTTTAAGTTCAGTTTGGCATTAGAAGGAGCTCTGTTTGAAAAGAATGATTGGATAAATTAGACTCGGATTATACCACACGAGTTATGCGAGAGTTTGTAAACATATGTTTTGAGTACATGGGATGAATAAATCATATACAAATGGTCATATGGGGGTGAAATATTCCTTAAACACTCCAGTCCTAACAATCTCATATGTAAAACAAGAATTCCAAGCATATTTTGTGATTTATCATTAGATTTAAAATATATCCGATAAAAAGCCAGGCAATGACGTAACTTAAAAGAAAAAATTAGTAAAAGAAGAAAAAGAAAGACTTCAATGGAAAACAGATTTCCTTTTAGAAATACCAAAACCAGATAGACAGAGACCCCTGAATCCACATGCTGTTGATTTAATTGTCATCAGACATTAAGTGCCATGGAAGAGCCCACAAACCACCCCCTAACCTTGTTCTTCATCTTCATCATTTGTTTGCTTCCTGGCCAAGTTCCCTTGCCACTGATTGGCTTATTACTAAATCCGGCAGGAAGTCATTGTCAACCGGCGTAATGAATATCCTTTACAGGGTTAAACACTGATGTTATAAAAGCTGTTTCCCACACGATCCACTGGGTACAGTACTGATTGACAGAAAGTTAGACAGATATAAACAATGCAGAGAAAGAGACTTTTTGGCACTATGTTGGTCAATAAAATTAATGAATGGAATTAAACTAATGACACGTGCAGTGTTTAACGCTGGTTAACGCCGAGGTATCCATTAAATAGTCCAGTAAAACTAAACCACAACAACAAAAGTTGGCACTGGTTGAGTATCTTTAGTGCACTAAACTGGTTTATTGTAGCCCCTGTTTGTTGCCTTGCATGTGTTACCAATGCTTTTGAGTCACAGAGCTGAGGATCTGATTTTCTAAAATACAAACAAAGATTTAGCAAGGTTTAGCGCACATGTACAGAAAAAATATCTGAAGTAGGCAAAAATCTATTTTGGGATTTGACACCTAAGTAGTGGTTCATTCACATGGTAAATAAAATCTCAATCCCCCTCTCTAGCCCTGTTATCCCCATCACTTGCAGTTGCCATCTTTCTCAGCTTAGCAGCTTTTTTCACCAGTAGAGACAGACCTCTGGTCGTGCATGCTGCTTCACTTCAATACAGCATATCTGTATCGATTTATAGAAAGAGGTGTGCCAATAGTTTTGATGGTATTAAAAAGCATACCTTCAGGATTTCTAATTATGGTGGTATATTGTAATACCATGATACAGCCCAGTCCTAGTTTTTAATCTTGGAGCTAACTGTGTATACAGTAACTGCATGAGTTGTTGGGTTTGTCTCCTAGTAGCTGTCCCCTTGGCTCGGTCTCTTAAACGTGTTGCTATTTTAGCGTGTCTTGGTCCTGGACTCTACATGGAGCTGAGTAGGATCCTCGAGATATTATGAATTTTCCAAATGTTACACCACAGCCCTCCTGAGGCCAACAACAGAGTTAGCAATGTGAAAGACTGCAGCGCGTAGGGAACTGGGAAAACCACTCTGAGTGGAAAAAGGGGGAAAACTGACCTACCACAGACTAATCATGCAATAAAAATCTAGTGCTTGTGAAAGACCAAAGTATATTTGTCAGTATGATTGTGCTGCCAGAGACATGACTACTATTTTCAAGTAATGACCAGTGAGTAATTTCCATTTCCCAAAAGAAACAACTAATCACCTGAAATGCTCTTGGTCGAGCAAGCCATTATCAGATTATTGGTGAACAGTCAGTCTCACTAGTTTTAATGCTCTGTTAACATACAATGATGGTCTAAGGCATTACCACAAAGCATACAAAGACAAGGATGAACATCAAGGGACTGATTGGCAGGTATGGGTGGATGCCTGCTGCGAGTGCCAAAACATGAGTAAAAGCGTAGAAAATTAAAATGAACTGTCTGCTCAATGTATGTGTGCTTGTATGAGTTGATTTATGGGAATTTCCATATGGCAAACCCTCTTTTCACCTACAGGGTCTAAATATCCCAATAATTACTTTTAACTAAGTCTATTACATTTGGCCATCATATTTAGCTACAGTCCATATCAATACAGACTTAATTCAGCTTTGAAGTTCACAATATGAAGGTATTATACTTGTCACTGTAGGCCAGGGAGCTCTGATGAAAGATGTCTTCTTTTAGTTCTCATTGGATTTCACTGTATGAATTTTTGAGGTCAATGGGTTTGTTATTGTGCATTTTTTTAATGAAGCAAAGCAAATTGTCTCCCCATAGTTATGCGGAATTTCATATTTGGTTTCCTCTGCTGACAAAAAGAGCAATCAAACGCAACCAAATGAGAAACAGAGATGAAGCTAATGACGGGAGGGGGAGAAGGGGGTTGCAAAAAATGTCGACAAATCAACGCAAATGTTGCAAAATAAGGCTTTTCAAAAATATTTGTCCAGAAAGAAAGTCAGATGCTTTTCATCAGTGCATGACATGCACATGCACACTGTGAGCTGCCCAGTGTCATCTGTGTTATGTCAGTGCCACAAAGAACTGCAAAGACTCTACCTGCTAATGACACAACGCTGAAGACAGAAGGGTCATTTATCAGAGATTATGTGGTCGTTAGAAGATTAATACCCTCAGGGGAGAGACAAGTTGAGCTGACTTTCATCTCAGACCTGCCCCAACAGAAAGAGCGAGTGTTAGCGAGACAGAAAGAGGGTAGAAAGAGGTAGAGCAGAGTGTCAGAAGACACAAAAAGTCTTCAAACACAGCGGTGTGTGTGTGTGCATCACTTTAACTCTATAATGAGTAGCCTTGAGGGGGTCCACAGTCATTTGGCAGTTCTTCATTTCCTGATTTAAAAAAAAAAAACTGCTGTCTACTCTTTTATCTCTACGGCAGCAACACACAACACCACACACACACACACACACACACACACACACACACACACACACAAACACACAGGCGCACGGGTGCACGCGCAAACACACACACACACACACACACACACAAGCATAAGCATAAACATACACATACAGTACAGTACCGGTTGTGGTCTTACCACAAGGACTTGTGCAATTAAGCCTATTTTGCCCTCAGAAGCCAACTCTCTGCGTATTTATAGGCAATATATCTGTGTTAATGTGTGTGTTTTGTGTGCATGTGTGTGTGTGTGTGTGAAGCTGTAATTAAGCAAGATCAAACCCTCAGGGTCGGGGAATTAGCCGTCATTGAAGATCAAAAGGTTTCTCACTCAAGTCTGCGACATGAAAGAGTGAAGACAGAGGTTTGGAGCCAGACAGACAGATTTTGACCTTAGATAGCTGATAATGGCAGCTTCTTCCTCTCTCACTCCGTCTCTCTCAAACACACACACACACAAACACACATGCTCTTAACGGCTTAAGTTGGATTTGAAGTTCAGCTGTTAATGTGTTGAATTGAACCGATCTGACCTTGGGGCACATCAGTCAGAACAATCACATGCTTTAATGACAAACCTACAGTCTCAGTGCATTTGTTTTCTTGTCTGCCGCCCCACATGGCAAGGTATTTAGATTAAGGCAGCTAAATCTAGACATAATGAAAGAAAACAGTGAAGTCTATTGTTACAAAGCCGCTTCTACACAAAGATTGTGCTATTGGGCTGCCACTAAGTCCCTGATTTCCTCCATCCTTGCATTTTTACACAAAACCAAACTATTTTAGATAGCATGCTGGCATCCCAGAGGCAAAGAGGCGGGACAGGTAACACAACAGGATCGGCTCCAGTGTGAATTAAAACATCCATGTCAGCAGCACTTTATGGCAATAACAATGGCATAACGTGCCAATAACTTCATTTTGAGTCCCTTTTTAAAGGTTAGGAGCTCTAAAATCTTGTTTTCCCAATTTGCAGACATTTATGCTCTGCTCTTCTTATTTGAGTTGGTAGCTAGCTGCCACTAGCTGCTATTTTAATCTCCTGCTGTGGGGACTGTGCCATTACTTCCTCTTGTGGCTGCTTAAACGCGAGACAACTCTGTCTCCACGGTATTCTCGCCTTGAACAGGCAGTGTAAAAAGAAATTAAAGTTGACAAATGCAAGGGCATCGATCCGCCACTCTGACATCCACAGCCATACTTTTTACTGTGCTGTCACACCACCCACCCCACAAAACATAAACAATTGATTACCAGCCTACTTGTGTGCTTCCCCGAAAGATTTATCTTAATTTCATTCAGATTTGTGAAAAAAAAAGACATCTACGGAAATCGAAAGTATAAATAAAAAAATCAGGTAACACCATGGTCCATGTGAGTTAAAAGCAATCCCAGTAAAATGATGTCAGTTGGAGCACAATGTGCTCCTGTGTTTCATTCAGCACTGTTTGTGTGAGCGGATGTGATGCGGGTGTGTTATCAGCACGGTTTAGGGTGTCACAGGGTCCCCTATGAAAGCAGGATATCAGACGAAAGCCTTAGATCCAAGAAAAGTATCTATATAAACATTTATACATCTACCTGGATCTTTCTTTCTGTCTTTCATATAATTAAAGAGACTCCATAACAAATGCACTTAATAACAGTAATTAAAGGTGCAAATATGTGTGTGTGTGTGTTAACTTCACTGCTGATGACTTTTTTTTTCAAAGCCAGTGCACATAAATATGATATGTGATAAGATATGATAAAATCTTATTTAGCTGTAAAAATAAATGTTACCTTGGAAAATGGAATGATTTGAAATGTAATGAATACTTTTCGAATAGCATATTCTCTTTTATGATTTTAGCTGTTAGTATCCAATTCTCATTTCCATGTGTTTTATGCATCATCAGAAAACTCTCTGGAACAGTGACTCACAGTTTTCCATTTCATCTTAATGGCCAGAAAATTAATTTACCCACTCGCTGAGTCGATCAAAGGATTGTGCATTTGATTCCCCATAGGCCTTATTGACACTGATATGGCACAGTTTGTTAGTTCAGAATATTGAATGTAACCTTGTAATTACTTGCAGATTAGAAGCAAATTATAATTGGAGAGAGTAATTTAACATCCAGCAGCTCCACAGTGTTTGTGGAAGCCACCGTGTTTCAGGAGGCTGATAAAAGCAGCGTTCAGTCAGCATGCTCTTATCTGCACTGCCACCCTGTCAGAGACCACACACACACACACACACACATACATACACTGTTTTCCATTCTGCAAGATAGAGAAAACATATAAAAAGATAAAAACCTAGGCATGCTTGGGAAAATGTTATGTTTAGTTTAAAATAAAAGTAGTTATAATGTGGCCCTTTAAATGAACATGCTGCTATTTAATCAAGCATGCAAGTTGCCCGTGCTGTGTTGATTTGTTATTTCTCACTATTAAACACTACAAATTAGTCAGTCTGTTCCATTTTTTTCCCTCCAAGGAAGTGATTTACTCCAGAGGATCCTCTGTTTTCTGATTACATTCTTCTTCTGTTTGCAAGTCTTTGTGACTTTCTTTGTACGAGTGATTTTGGGCTCATCATTTCTATTTAAATGCAGCTTAAGGGGTGATTCTTTACCAAAGCACCCCAGCCAACACATATCCTTTCAATTACAGTGACGACATTATTTAAACACTTACACACACACACACACACACACACACACACACAATGCGACCAAGGCAGGACCAACACACAGTAAATACAATCACAGGCACAATCTTGCAGATGTACAAAGAAATAAACAAGCAATTACACATTACCACACGCAGGCACATGGACTCACACGAACACACAAATATATGTTATTTTTTGCCTCATCGAAAGACATGCACAGACTTTATGAAGTGTTTTTAGCATTAAAACATCCAGTAAGAAAAACACACAATCTAATA
The DNA here is from genome assembly GCF_008729295.1 of Plectropomus leopardus. Lineage (NCBI taxonomy): Eukaryota > Metazoa > Chordata > Actinopteri > Perciformes > Serranidae > Plectropomus > Plectropomus leopardus. The sequence continues at coordinate 12,997,665 of NC_056472.1, read as the reverse complement.
ATAACTGTTTACCCACCTCAGTATCACAGCCACATTGTGTTTGGAGGACCTGACACAGCATCTTTATGCATTATATTTTTGAGTTGTCCGTCCGTCCATCTGTCTGTCCCAATCTTGTGAAAGTGATATCTCAAGAAATCCTTGAGGGATTTTTTAATTTTTTCAAATTTTGGCACAAATGTCCACTTGGACTCAAGAATGATTTGATAAGATTTGGTGGTCAAAGGACAAAGGTCAAGGTCCCTCTGACCTTGCATCCGACTCATTCTCGTGAATTGGATATCTCAAGAACACGCTTCACAGAATTTGTTCATATTTGGGACAAATGTCCACTTGGAGTCAATGATGAACTATAAGAATTTGGTGTTCAAAGGTCAAGGTCACTGATACCTTGCCTCGGTCTTATTCTCATGAATTGGATATTTCAAAAAGGCCTTGAGGGAATTTCCTCAAATTTGATACAAACATCCACTTGGACCCAAGAATGGACTGATTAGAATTTGGTGGTCGAAGGTCAAAGGTCAAAGTCACTGCGATCTCAATCAGGAATTCATATGCTAATTACAGCAAGATTTCACAAAAAAATATCTAAAAAGGTAAATGATGAAGTGAACGCATTTTAAATCCAAAAGGTCAACTTTACACTGACATAATATTCTGCAAAAGACTTGTCTGGCCATTAGTCCTCATCATGTCTCAGGGACAGAAGTGGGGACATTTGGTCATATACTGAACTGCTCGGGTGCCCACTTTGAAGCTGTGCTGATTATATAGATCTTCTGTTCTGCTGGGGGCGCTTGTGTATGAAACATCCATGTTTTTACAGACATGGATGTAAACTGTAACTGCAGCTTGATGGGTTAGGAAGCATAGGGAAGCATAAAACTGCGAGGTGGTAATTCTAGTTTTACTTTAATTAACTTAATTTTTGTTGAGCTGTGTGCTGAAATAGAGTTGCTAGGTGGTGTGAAACCAGACTTCAAAGCTGTTTTTACTGGCGTTTCATCTACATTTAGGGTTTTGACAAAAAATTCAGCCTAGTGGGAGAGAGATATAAAGAAATAGGCAGATAATTAAATGGTATTAAGTGACACCATCCTTTACTGAAGGAGAGGTTAGCCAACGGTGATGTGTGCTTAGAGTTATGAGCCAGAGGAATGCCATGGGCTGTTCTGCTGCTAATACATGTTTATGGGCGATGACGTGATGGTAACGGGACAGTGAACTCATCTGGGCCACACACATATACACACACAACGTGCCTACTGACAGTACTACAGTTAGCAGAAATGCTTTGGTTCATGACTTTGCTGTTTTGTAAATGAAGTTTGGTGCAGAAGATTGATTGCAGAAAATATTTGCATTACAATAAATGAACATTTCTCTGTCTGTCTCTCTGGTATGCAGGAAGAAGACGCAAAGATGTCAGAGAGGAGAGGTCAGAAGAAGTCCATCTTTCTGTCCTCATTATTGGTAAGTTTTTTATTCTTTGCTTTTGTTTCTTGTCTCTTCCTCTTTAATTTCCCCAGTCCGCTTACTTTAATTATCTTCTTAATTCCTTAGCCAACATTTATTTTCTTTATTAAGTTCCAATCCCAGAGTAATTGTTTCTTTTGACTTTATTTCCATTAATTCCCCTCTGTGGTCCTCCCTTTTTTCTTCTCCACTTTCACCACACTCCTCTGTTTATTTATTTTTTCCTTGTTTTCCTCTGATTCACCTCCTTCCTTTTTTCTTCTCTTTGCCGTCTTTGACATACTGTGCAGCAGTAGCACAACTCCAGAATCATCACCATATTTCTAGTATTCTCAAAAACTCTTGTTAGTTGATCTGTATGGAATGCAGCTCAATTAACTCCACATTTGGCACTGCGTCATTCAAACTTTCACTGTCATGTGCCAGCAGTTTGCACAACTTTGCAGCACTTGTACCAATTAGTCAACCTTTGAGTTTTTCAGAGAGCAGATATCTTTATAATCTGATCAGGAATCTAGAGATTCTGTGCTTGTTTTGATGTTGAAACCCATTGGCACAGTTCCCGACAGGCTTCTCCACCTTACCTTCCCTCTCTCCTGTATTCTCCTCATCACTCTCCATGTGAACATGCAGGCTGACACTAGAGCACTTAGTCAAGAAGGAAGAGATATTTGGATTCAGTCAGTCATGTCAGTTTACTACACCACGAAATAGCAGCATTAGAAATGTCGTGCTACCAATTCTAAAAGCACTTTCAGACTACATCTCTGGGGAAAGCATAGGATAATGACAAATAACTGACAGAGAAGTGTGCTGTTAGTGTCATATTGTACAGTATTACACGTAGAGAAAACGCTGAAATGCAGGTATCGATGTGTGACAAGACATTTTTCTGACAACAGTGTGCTTCAGTCAGTGGGTGAAAGTCAGTACATATACTCAAGTACTGTGCTTACGTAAGCACAGCACAATATAAAATAGTTTAATATTAGCACCACCTCCAACCAATAGCAGCAGTACTTTATGATAGTATAACACTCACAGGGGCCTTTTTCTGCTTTTAGCATTTTTTACTTTTGATACTTACATTTTCCTGATTATACACATGTTTATTTTTTTTAAAAAAATGCAGGACAATAATTTTACTTGTAATGGAGCATGTTCACAGTAGTAGTAGTACTTTCACTTAAACGCTTCAGTGTTCTATAGAAGGGCAAAAGCTTTTTTTGTCTCTGCTTACTTATTGTCAGCCACCAAGTGTTTTATGTTGTCTTATCCTTCCAAAGCATTATGGGATAGCTTGTTGTGTAAAATTTCCCTGAGGATTGGTGTGACAGGAAGTTTATTTTTCCAGCTGTGGAAAATCTGGAGAAGAACATGATCATTGCAATCGTCTCAGTGCCAGACAAAGTGCTGCTCAGTGCATAGTTACACACATTGTCAGGAGTGCGTATGCACACAATGCTCGCTAATTATCTACAGTGACCCATAAGTGTGTGGCACACTAACAAAGAAGAGTGGCAGAGAATGTCAATTGTTTTTCTTCCAGCATGTCACTTTGCACTGACTGTACATCAGGTTTGTGAGGTAAAAGGCCAGTTCATTTTGAGTCTGGTATAAATTACAAACAGATTACTTGGCCTGAGATGGTTGGGCTCCATACACACAGGCAGTGTGCATTTGTATATTTACTCAAACAGTGTCTTGTGTCTGCTGTCATGAGCTGGTTACGGGGAAGAGAAAATAGAAGGAGATGTTATTAAAACAACAGAGAGAAGATGGAGAGAGTTAGTCATGCACTCTTTTTTTGCCTCCATCATTTTCTGGACTGCAGATGATTTTTTAAAGTCAGTTAGTTTGTTTGGAAAAGAACAAAGTGTGCTGGTAAACCTATAAATACCAGCTGCTACTTATTATAGTGAGCCACAATGCCATAATGCCACACACACACAAACACAAACACACATACAGTACATAGACACACAAGCAAATACTGATATTGTGCTAACTCTCTAACACGCTACATACACAGCCAACAATGATCTCTACTAATCCAAGTAACACAGATGAAGAGGTTGGGATTTGGTGTTTGTTTACTTTACTTTTTGATTTTTGGCAATTGAAATGATGATGCTGAGTGATTTTACTCAATAAATCAGTCATCATCCAATGCAGTCATTATCGCTGCAGCAGATGTTGAGTGTGAATCACTTTGATCCAACGTCTGACATGTAAGAATTAATGTGAAGTTCAAGGTTTAGTGTCCTATATACAGTATTTAAATAACTTTTAGAGGTAAGCCCAATTACAACTTGGAGGTACAAGTATTGTTCACGGAATATATATACAGAAAAGATTAATGTAAAATCTTTTAATACGAAAAACTTGCGTTCATTTTTTCTTCCCAGAGAAGTTATTAGCCCAAATGAATTGTCGATGTCAGCACTGTTGATCTGTTGGTCTGACAAAAAAGCATTATTGCAGCATCACTGAGAACTTGTGAATAAAATAATGCATTCATTTAATATTTATGAAGATTCAACACTTATTTATTATTCTGTTCATATTTTTCAGTATGTCCAGTACTGAAATGAGTCTCACCCTTCATCACTAAAGTTAAAGTGCCTTTTACCGGTCCATTCAACAATTCCATTATGCCATTGAGCTAGTGGCATGTTTGTTTGCACATACAAAATGTTTTTGATATGTTAAGCATATTTTACGCCTCTCCTTCTTTCCCTATCTCCAGGTGTGCTGTATGTTTGCTAGTGCAGAGTATTCCAATTGCGGAGAATACGAATTCTTCAATCAAACCAGTAACAGTTGCCAAGCCTGCCCTCAGTGCCAGCCAGGACAAGAGCCGCGTATGGTGAGACACAGACACAAACACACACACAAACACTAACACCCATATGAAAATTATGACTTTAGGTCATAATATTGTACATCTATACAATTAAGAAGCTTTTTCAATAATTATAATCTATAATATCTGCCGTTGCAATGAATTAGGTAAGAGGAGTGAATGAAGCTGCCAATCCAATGTCAAAACTTAATTATCTCCTATTGATAAATAACATGAAAGCTGACTTTATGAACCTGTGTGTCATTTTCGTTCAGACCACCCACAGCACACACACACACACACACACACTCACACACATACCCAGAAGTACAAATATAGCTGCACAGTGAAGAGTGCCTAAATTCAAATGAACAATTTCTTCTGGTTTATCACTCTCATTGACTTCGGTGTGAAGGCATGCATTACAGTGACTGACTTGCAGTAGTCATATCGTGCTTTACCCTCCGTCAGTCAGTCAGCCGACAGCCAAAAATAACAGCGAAGGTAAACGCTTCAGTTGGCAACCCTGGGTGCCACACCCTTTTAAAAGAGACAGCTGCATTCAGGGGTGAACGGGATGAATTAAAGGTGCTGCAATTTACTCGAATGCCACAGTATTCTCTAGATTTCAGTAGTTTTGCTTTTTTGCAGAGTGCAGATATTCCTCCCTACATTAGAGCAGGATCAACCGGTGCAAACTTGGAAAACTTATTACAGAAAATACCTCTGTACATCTCACAAGTTTTCTAGAGAAACGGTTCTTGAAAGTTTAAAATGATAAGTTAAATTAAGTTGAATGGTTCAAACAATGCTGGTTTTTAGCTAAATGCTAAATGGCTCACATTGACAACGTTAACATGTTGATGTTTGGAGGTATAATGATTACTATTGTCACCATCTTTAGCATGTTAGCATGCTAACATTTGCTAATTAGCACAAAACACACAGTACAGCTGAGCCTACTGGTAATGTCATGAGTTTCGCAGGTATTTGGTCAGCAAGCAAAGCAAAACATAAAACTGCTTAGGGCCATATCCACCAAACTGACATCGACAAACTAGCGGCACCTCCTGTCGCCCTTGTCTTGACCAGAAAGTTGCACATGAGCACATCCCAAAGACTGCTACATTCTGTGCCTCAGTGAGAGACAACAACTCTCCATACCATGTGATGGCAGTCGCCATTCAACCGAAAACCAGAGGGAAACCAGAAGACCGTCATGACTCTAGCTAGGCCATTAGCACATTAACAACACAATCCAATGTTGAAAGAACAATATTTATATTTGCCTTGTGCCAGAGAGCAAAAACACAAACTGTCAGGAAGTGTTTCTGGTGAAGAGCGCAATGGCAGAGGAAAAACAATCTTACCATATGTAACAGGCTTGTTTTGACCTCACTCCCTCCTTACTTTAGCGCTTTGTTTGCCTTCCTCATTTCCATTTCTCATCTTGTGCACCGAGTTGAATTGACGATCAGTCATTTCATATACCGTCGAGCTGAAACGTCTCAGGTGCATGATAATGAAAAAAAGCTGACAAAGGCCAAAGGCCAACAGTTTGGGACACACCACAGCGACTAGGGCGACAGACGCTCACCGATGGCCTGACACTGACCAACGGCCAACTGTTGGCTTGATGTGTCAGGACCTTTACTTGATGATGGCACTACAATGAACAGATCATCAAGGTAATTACTGTTTGTTCAGACAAGGACATGACCAGCAATCCTGATTTAGACATCTCACCCACAACAAATGCCAACCTTATTATGGCACTAGAGAAATAAGTTGCGGGATACCTAAAGTCATTATATCTTTCAGATAACATGAATATCTGTACAGAATTTCACTGCAATCCATGTGGTGGAATCTGAGGTATTTTAGTCTGGGCTGAAATGGTGGACCAACCAACCAACTGACCAACATTGTTATTCTAAGAGTCACGCTGCTAATATGGCTTAAAACAAAGCAACTAACATTAAATTGGGAATAATCACAACAATTTAAAGCCTTCCTTCCTTTCTTTAATTTTTTCCTTTATATTCTTTATTCTGTCATTAAACTGTGTTTATTTGTTTTTCCTTTCTTTTTCCTACTTCCTGCCCTGTGTTCACTAAGCTACCTTGTGCCTCTGGTAAGCATCCCCAATGATGTGTTGTGTTAGAATCGCTGTAAAATCGCTACCTAAGACAGAAGCAGCAATGAGAAGCTCAGTGTGATAAGCACAGAGCTTTGTCATAAGGAGTAATTTGGCCATTTGTGAGCAATAGAAACATGAGAGAAGGAAGAAGTTAAATCAACGAGATGAGAGCCCTCTTTGCACTTTCTCCTGCCCGTCTGATCCTCTGGGTGCCACAGTCTGTAATTCATGTGTTATTTTATTCCCCTCAGACTTCCCTGCATGTGTGTATGTGTGTGTGTGTGTGTTTCTTGACACTCTTTTAATCAATGGATAACCATAGGGTTCCTCCTCACAACAGAGACTTCAGAAAGTATGTGCTCACACATACACAGACATCACACAAGACATCCAAGGACGCTTTCAAAGTGCATCTTGTATCCAGATTGTGTGTGATGTAGTTGGGTTATATTTCCATGCTAATTTACATGAAAATAAACACTGAGGGGAGACTTATAGTTCAGATTTCTTGACTTTTAATGAGTGATGAAAGAGATGGTCGAGGTGAGGACACATTATAGAATAGGGGATTGAAGTTTCAAGTCAGATCGTATGATATGACAAAGCTGCTCAACATTGAGGCTATGCTCCCAGGGGAGACCTTGTGGTCTGGTGGTTTAAGATGTTTAACATGTACCACGTCTTCCCTGGCTGGATTTTGCCAGGGACTTCTATTGCATGTCATCACCCCCATTTCCTTTTCTTTCCCTTCACTGTCAACTTTCAAAATAAAGGCAACAAAAATGCCAGAAAATCCCCCTCTAGTCCTTTTCCAAGTCCCCACCTCCAAGATTTATGATATGCTAGATTCAAAGAGGCGACAACTTTGCTTTGAAAGGAAAGACGCTTTCAATCGGAGCAGCTTTTAGTGAACAAACAGAAGCAGAGCTATGGCCATCCTGAGTGCAAAAGATCCAAAGGGAGCTTTAACCCAAAGCGACAAGATCCTGCCGATAGCTCAGCAAAGTTTTATATCAAACAATCACACAGAGACTTACGGACGTCACCCAGAAGGGAAGGAATATTAGATTTCTGTAAGTCTACTGTAGCCCAAAGCTAAGAGGCATAGGCTTGTTTTAATAGATAGATGAAAGTAAGAGGGAAATGAAAGATGAAAAGAGAAATAGCAAAAAAGAAAGTTTGTTTTTGTATGTGTGTGTTTTTGTACGTGTGTGTGTGTGTATGTGTGTGGCCTGTTGCTCGGCCTCCTCACTGTGAGGAATTAAACACGCTGAGATGGGAGGAGATTGATGTTAGAAGACAGAATGATGAGTTGGTCATCTTAAACACTAACAGGCATGCTGCGCACACACACATAAACAAAAACACACATAGGGACCTCTGTGACCAATCAGATCTCTCCTTTGTCATCTCAAAACAGTAATGCCAGATTTGTTAAGGACATGGATAGAAACAGATGCGTGAGTATGGGGGGGTGCTTTTGTTGAATGTGCAGCACAGTGAATCATTCTATTAATCTGAAGGGCGTTGAGTTCATTTAAAATTGAATTATATCCCATGTACTGTAGGAGCGAAGTGTTAACCAAATATATGAATGCGTGTGTGTTCTGCAGACCTGTGGCTATGGTGTGAAGGATGAGGACTTTGCCTGTGTGCCGTGCCCACAAGGGAAATATTCCAAAGGGAAGTACGAGATCTGCAGACGGCATAAAGACTGTGACGCCCTCTACAAAGCCACTGTTCGTGTGGCAGGCACTCCGGACAGCGACGCTGAGTGTGGACCGTGTTTACCAGGGTAACTGACAATAACCCTCATACATCACTTGAAACCCCTTTGCTACGATGCAGCTTAAAACAAAAAGCTAACTGGCATTTCCTACACAATAATGAACTGAAAAAACACTGCCACTGAACCAGCTTGCAGGTTCAATGCCTAAACATTCAGTTAACATAAACATTAACATTCAGTGTCAAATTTACTGATTTACCAAATGGCATTAAATGCATGTCCTTCCTCACAAAACAACTGCAAAGCCATTCTTTTTTTTTGTATTTAAAACCAGCATTGTGTACATTTAGCTTGTTCTGACCAATAGGGTAGCTCCAAACTTGAGGCATCATAATGAAAGTCCACATGAAGGGGGCTATGTTCATTATTTTATACAAACTATGCAAAAAAAGCTCCTCTGCATTGCTAATAGTGGTCAAAAATTCCACAGGGTACCTTTAATGGCACCCTGATTTATCTCAGAAATTAATTAGATTGTTGATTTCTACAAAGATATTGTATGAACGTTACCTAAAATAACCAAAAGTGTCCTGATTACATATTTCACAGAAAGACACCAGCAAAATATGTTCTGACATGCACACAAACAAGACTGTACACCATGAGCAAATTCAGAAAAAGTTGGCACCAGACTTGATTCAAAATTTTTTGGAAACTTTCTTCCACAGAAACACGGGTAAAAAGTGGTAGAGGATGCTTCTAAATGACAAATAATGAAAGATATAATATTGTCTTTGACTTCAGAGCATGCAAAGAGAGTGATAATTTAGACAGATACTTTCAAATCCATTTAATTTTTCTACTATATCAGTGTTATTAACAAATTATGTCAAAAGATGCTACCTCTTGTTTTATCTGTAGTTTGTTTTGTAATATTTTTCATATAATAAAAGAAAGATTCAGTAACATTCACCTGTATGCATACATACACAGTGGACTTTATACTGAACATATATATATATATTGTACATGTAGAAACAGACATGTATTGTATAGCATAGTATACTTACGAGTTGACATGGATGGACCACCCTGTGTGCAAACATGCTCTAAATCCTAAAATTCTTAATTTGCACATGACAGCTGTGGATGCAACCCCCTGTCACTTAAAAATATTAAGTCAATCAGAAATGTTAAACTGTTACCAGACCCTTCTCTCATCCTTTTAGTTGCTTTTCTGTCCCATAATCCATCACTCCCCCTCTTGCCTCTCTGTTGGCACCAACTCGCTTTGTCAACACTGAACATCTTTCTTACAGCATTTAACATGCTAAATGGCAGTTTCAGATCTCCTGCTGCGTAATATATTTCACAAATAAATGTTTGCTCAATAAAATGATGATTGAATGTGAGCAGTATATAATTAAGTCTAGGAATTTGGCATAAAGATGAGATTCATGATTCTCCTCCTCCTGTCATCAGTCAGGATGCTGTCCTGCTGCGCTCTACTTTTCTTGGCTCTCAGTCTCCTTTTACAGGATGTTTTTGCTTTTGCTCAGGAGTTTGGTCATGTGTGTGTCTGTGTCTGCACTGTATACACTGTACTCTATGTATGGGTGTTGTTTGCTGCACTTAGCAGAGTCCATACCTGTTCAATGCAGAACAGAGCAGGCCTGAACAGCAGCGTTTAAGTTCAGTAAGAGTCTGTATCTGTAAAAGACCTGGAGGAAAATGAGAAGAGTCTATCGTGACAGACATGTTTTTCTGCTTTTTTCCCTGGAAGCACCTTCAGTAGCACTTTAAGATAATAAATGTTCATAAGCCATTATTAAGCAATGAGTTTCAATGAACGTATTTAATACTTTATTAGTATCTATGATATATGTATTATTAATACATTATTAATACATATATACAAAATACATAAGAAAATTTCTGTTATACAAAAATTGTTAAATATTTGCGACAGTATTGCTCATGTAATATTTTTAGGGGCTCATGAAGTTGAGAAAACATCATCTATATGATTTGTTATTGATTAATTTACCCTCTACAACCCGGTGGGCCGATGATACTCTTAGTTGACATTACTATTGTCAAGTAGCTGTAGCAGACCGAGTTTTAAAGCTACAGTGATAATGCTTGTTTCATAGGAAACAAGATGACCTTGAGAACTTTTGAGAAGACCATTTATTTATTTGTGGCGGCACACCATAATTAAAACATCTGCAGCCACATACTGATTTCATATTTTTGGAGCTTGACCGTTCATTAGAAGTAATATTGAAATATATAAATACCATTCATTTAAAAAAAATAAAAATACTCCGCCTGCTTCACAGACCTGAAATAAACGCCCAGATTCAACATGGGGATACAGAATGTCATCAGCTAGTGCCACAAATCTTGTGGGAACACTGAAATAATATATTCAACATAAATGATCAGATAGTTTGCTCATATTCATCAACAATTGAAATCTGTTAAACATTTGTAGTTGTGTAGCTATCAGTATTTTAAATGCAGTGACTAATGTCTAATGGTAGAAATCCAAAATCAATAACCAGCAAACAAATCAGGCGTTTTGTCAACTAATGAACTCTTATGTTCTTGTAAAACTGAATTGTCCATGAGCACAAGACTGAACCAGTTTCTCCGACCACATCAGATATATGAAGGCATCAGTTAATTACCTGCACGCTGCATACATTATGTACATACTCACATAAAAATTCTGCTCAAATGATTTAGTACCACCACCAGTCATTCACAGACTCTCTCTTGGCTTTACTCTAATAGGTGCTTCATGACTCAGGGCGATAATGCGTACCAAGCCATCTTTGGTGCCTTAAGGGCATCAATTATGCACATTTCTTCACGGAGGCAAACTTTTCACCTCCGCTGCTTGCCCATACTTATGCACCGTGTAGGTAGAATATGTCAAAAAGGTACAGGGAAGCCACATACCGTATACACACCTGCCAGGCTCGCTGATAGTGCTTGAAGACAGATTTTATTTAAAAATGGTCACCTCTCCTTTATCTCCACTAAGTCTAACCAGCTCTAACATAGCCGGATTATATAGACGAACAAGTTACTGGTTTATACTCATGTAATTTATGTCTCCTAGGTATTACATGCTGGAAACCAGACCCAGGAACCTCTATGGGATGGTCTGCCACTCCTGCCAGAACGCACCACGAAACACCAAAGAATGTGAGACCAACCCCTTCACTGTTAAATTTCTCCCTCCCCCTTCCTTCCGCTCCCTTCCAACCTCTGTCCCAAAAACCTTTCTTTCTCTTTTGAACTATGAATTCCCCCTCTATTTATTTTTTAAACATTTATCTTCACAGCTTTCTCTGTCCAAACACAGACATGGTTTCCACTGGATTCAAAGCTACCAAACACTAAAAGTTTTCTCTCTGAATGAAAGGAAATAAAAGGGGAAAGGCTGTGTAAAAGCAGATGTTGGAGCATAGACTTTATTTGAGAGAACAATTGAAGGTCAGAAGTTGTGATGAGTTCTTTCAGACCCTCTGGTCACTGTCCTCCCTGAACACAAAGGAGACACAAAGGAGTCCAACAACCCTCTCTTCACCTTCCCCTTCCTGCATCTCTGCTTTTCTGGCTCCTGAGGGGTGTTTGGCAGCTTATCCATAACCTCACTGCCTCACTGATTACTCTGCATACCTGACACTGTGTGTACATGCATTTGTGTGCACATGCATGGCGCCAACTGTTGCTGCGACCACATCTCTGGACGATAATATTTACCAGAGGTTGTCTCCATTTTTCCATTTTGCATTCACCATCAGCCTCCACAATTCACAAACATTTCCTTACACTTGCAACACAAAGCATGAATGTTGTCATGTGGCAGTCAAGCAAAAAAAAAAAGTTTCCGATATTTTGCATATTTTATGTAATTTGAAATTTAATTTTCATTAAATTAATTCATTTAAAATTGAAATCAGTATGTAAGCAAGTTTGATGCTGAACTTCATGAGGCTGCAGAGAGCAAAAAGGGTTACAACACAGTCTTTGTGAGTTGTCAGAATTTAAATAATGGGTCCCAATATAAGTTACAATACATTTTCAATCATCACAGTGTGTCCTTTGGCCTGTCTTGTTAGCTTGTGTAAAACTAATAACAAATAGTCAATTTTTTAAATGTAAATTGCATTAATAACGTTTATATCACATCCATTAGTTTTAAATGATCACCTCTTTCTCTTAGTACTTATCATGCAAAACAAAAATTTTATATAAATGCATCTCTCTTAGCATCTTTCTTAGCCTCCTGTCATCTACTTTTCAGGTATTTGCACTACAACTACATCTTTGTGCGTTAGTTTGACACTTCCTGTAAATTGTATAGCGAAAAGAGAGGAAAATACATTATAAAATTAAATTAACTGTCCTCTTGTGTCCTCTTTTCGAAATGAAAAAGCCTCATATAGGCTTAAAACAAACTAAAAAACAGCATGAATGTAAGATATTAGAGCTTAGTCCATTTGAATAGAATTCATACTGTAGATAAGGGATTTCATGGCCAAAAAATGTCCATTTTATCAAACCATTTAGTTTGAAAGTCAGGCTCTGAATTTAATCATTGTCAAAATAATTGAAAATTATCTTTCAGTGAGATTAACAGACTTCCAATGTCATTTCACATTTTAAGTAATTTTCAGTACTTGTCAAGATGAGTACTTATTGCAGAGCTGGGGGTGGATATTCTCAGCATCCTGCTGTGCCCTCAGTGTGTTTGTCCACATGAGACAAATAAATCACATTGATCAAAAAATGAAAAAAATACATACTGTTATGGGAATTATATTTATGGGCCCATAATTGCTCAAATCCCCCTTTGACGGTAATTGGAGAGGCCGGAAATAAATGGTACTGTTATTGTGTCATATTTAATGAGTGTGTTTTGAAAGACGAAAACCCCAAAAAGCAGCCTGGGCCTGCAAATGGGAGGGTGTGTAGTAGGAGCAAGATTTTATGTGTGTGTATGTGTAAGAACAAACAGTTGCTTTTCAACAGCGCCCTAATTGTTTCTCCCTTCCATGGAAATGAGTGATTGAACGATGCTGTAAAGAAGTGCAAATAAGAGATACAGAATGATGTAACACAACTAGTGTGGCGAGTAATTTCATCTTGTATTCAGACTTATTTGAAGACTTCAACTTTTCTTTGTGCATAAAGCAGTTGGATGTCTGGAGAAATGCACGTTTTCCCTACAGAGAGCTGGATGAGAGGACTGATACCACTTTCATATCTTTCTGTGCAATATAAGGTCAAAACAGCAGCTGAGTGAGCTTAGTTTACTATAAAGACCGAAAAGCATAGGACAGAGACTAACTGTGTCCTCCTGTTAACCTCCTGCTGACTTTAGTTTGATGTTCAGAGCGGCATCACTTATCTGATCTAATACTCCAGCCAGTTTAACTGTTGTAATAAGCATCATAGATATGGGTTTGAAGGGGCATACCAGACTTACGGTTAGGTTGAGAAGGACATTATCATGCCATTAAATGGCCGTTTACTTTTATCATTAGGCAGCAACCTCTTGGGGCTGTAACATTATGACAGGAGCAAAAGAGGAAGTCAGGTGAGGTATTATAAACAGCAAGAAAGTCTGCATTGGGTGGTAGGCAGGGATGCTGTATGAGTTAAACAAACACAGAACTTTCACCCAGGAAAGTGCGTTTTATGTTTGATGTGAAACCAAAAGTCAGCATTGATAAATTTAAACCACATAGTTGTTTTAACTAACATACCATGATATTTTTGACTAATCCTACCCACAGTTTAACGTAACCCAACAAAAACGAAACTGCAACAGTTTCACAATGTAGGATATGCAGACACCCATTAAATGGGCTGATAATGGCCGTTGAACCTAATAGTAGGTGTGGCGGGTCCTGCCTAACCATCCAAAAGGGGGAAAAAAACAAAAAACAAAAAAACACAGAAAACAGCCATTTAATTGCCTGATTACATCTAAATTAGATGCATTCTGGACAAGTAAAGAATTAGGCATATTTCTCAAGAGGTCCAACTATTCATTTTAAGACTTAACCATTTTTTGAGATCTTTGACTGTTAGTGCTTGCCTTTAAACCCATTTACGTAAAAAATGACAGACAGTAAAAGTGCACACCTTCTCGTGTTTAAAAAGAATTCTCATGAGAATAACCTGTCAATCTATAGTCTTTAAAAAACTGTAAAAAATGTGTAATTGCAGTTGTGTGTGTTATAACAATAAATAATGAGGAGATGCACAACAGACAATGAAAAATATGAAAGGATTTGTACTGTAAAATTCTTCAGCACAAGCTGTAAATGCAGTATAGTTTTCTAAAATAAGTTTTATTAGTCTGAATAAAAGATAAAATCAGTCTTCTCCACCCATCCCTGTGTGTTTTGTCAGGCTGTGGTACATTTTAATTAAGTCCTCTTTAGATGAGAACATAAAAATAATGCACCCCACCGACAGTAAATAAAGAAGGAGCTGAAAGCTGGGAGTTCTACTTGCTCAGGGTGAAGGCAGGCTGACACTCGCCATGTAATCTGTAAATTACCCTGGCTCCTGCCTAGCTCTGTGTGTGTGTGTGATAATTAAAACTTCAGTGGGTATGAGAAAGAGGGATGATTAGCATGTTAGTGCTTGTGCCGATGCTACTCTTTGGCAGGCAGACGTTTCGAGACTGTCGCTCAATCTCTACTGTCACCTTTTGATTTTTATTAACTTCTATTGCCATTGTTTTCAGTGGGCACCAACACCCATAAATGCTTAACTCACTATTAACAGAAATCATAAACTGTACCAAGTGTAAAAACACTTTTTGAGTCTTATTTTTCCTCCATGTGTGGCTTGATATCACATTTTCACACAGAAGTATTTATCATACGCTAACCTTTGCTTCATCCCGGCTCACAATTCTTACCTCAAACAAAAATGCTTTGATTGTTTTTTTATCTCTCCCATGCGCTGTAATTCTGCTCCTTTCAGTTTGTTTGGATGTCAGTTCCCAGATTGCCCTGCAGAATTATCATTTTGCAGTGTGAGTTCAGCCTGCGAGACATGATTAAGAGATGAAACCGCAAGACGCTAAACAGAATTCCAGTTCAGGCTCATATCCTTATCCAGAGTGTAAACACATACCCCAAGTTAATGTCTGCAGCCACAGGGCACTGATGTGTGTGTGTGTGTGTGTGTGTGTGTGTGTGTGTGTGTGTGTGTGTGAGAGTGTGTTTGTGTGTGTGTGAGATGACATTAGGCTCTGAGACCACGGGAAGCAGCAGGGCACATGCCAAAGAGGTCTACAGTGTATCAACTCTGTGAAATAAAAGACTGATTAAAAGAGGTGATTTATGAGCTGCCAGGAGTTTACAGCTCCATTAGGAGAGAGGAAACACAGTCGATGAATAATCCAGAGAAAGAGACAGATGGGAGGGGGGGGGGTGGGTGGGGGGGGGGGTTGGGGGGTGGGGGGGGGGGGGGGGGGGGGGGTGAGAGGTGATGGAAAGTGAACAGAGAGAGAAAAAGTGATGTGGACAGAGAGCGTTCCTCCCTGCATCCACACTTCTCAGTACAACAGTTTGTTTACTGTGGCGAGAGAAGGCCTGTCAGTGGTAAATTTTAGGATTCAAGATTATTTGCTTTTGTGAAAGCTTGCAAAATGATGTCATGGAACACTGTTGGGGGGGGGGTGGGGGGGGTGTCAATAAAACGCAAGGCCAATGCTAACATGCCATAACCAGTGACAGATGTCATGTTGCCTCTGCCAGTGACAAATATTTATGGCGGATGTTATTTCTGGTGCTTTTTCCCTCAACCAATCTGTAAAGCTGCATCATCTCTGAAGCAAATTGGTGCATCATTAATCCAACTATAAAGGGATAATTTTTTTTTGTCTTTCCTTTTTTTTTTTAAATATGCTGATTTACCTTAAAATTAGAAAGAAAAAATCAATAGAATTGTCGTGTGTACGATTATAAAGCCAGCAGCTGGTTTAGCAAAAGTAACAAAATCCACCACAAGCATCTCTTAAGCTCAGTAATTTACATCTAACATCTTTTCTGTCTATACTTCATAGAGTGGTGAAGAAATTAGTACTAAACCTGCAAAATTAGTTTGTAATTTTGCACATCTGGTTCCTTCATTTTGAAGTTAATTGGGGTTTTTTTGTTTTGTTTTTATTAAAATACTTTTTTGTGTGATGCCTTAAAGAAGGTCTGTGGTTAACACAAGCTTTAGAGATGTTCAAGTTTTGTTCTATAACATATTCTAGGTCAGTAAATACCCCACTCTTGAATGTTGAAGCCTTTAGGTGTCTTAAAAAGGGCAGGTGCTGACAAATGTTTAACTATTCCCTTCATCAAACTATGTGTGTTAGCCCTCTGATAGTAGCTAACGTCTTGCTTGTAATAGATATATTGGCAAACAATAGGTCAAAAAATATTTTCACTTATCTACAATCAATGAACTATGATTGAAAGTACATTTCTGTGTGTGTGTGTGTGTGTGTGTGTTTCACAGGTCAAATGTCAACCATCGGGCCAAGAGAAAAACCTATAATTGACCCGGTAGCACCACTGTGTTCCCTCATCCACATAAAGGTACACACAAATACACACACAGACAGACACCTACATACAAGCTTCATCTCACTAGGGATGCATCCATCTGACTTTTCCACTTCTGATACAATAACTGGGCTTAGGGTATTTGCCAATAACAAGTACCGATCTGATACCAGTGTTTAACTGATAAGCTCTATGCCTCACTGTGTGGAAGTGACGGGCATCATTCTTATGTGTGTAAGGCAATATCAGGCTTGACTAAAACACGCCTTTCCAAATGTGTAAAAGCAAAAACATTTAAAAAAATACATAAATGTAAATTTGAAATACCTTCAAACAGTCAACATTGTTTGTTGTTAGCATCCTCGGCTATGCGGTCTACCCGTGTGCTGCTGAAACATGACCTAGTATGCGCATGTGTAATCAGATGTAAACAATGAATTGATAAGACTGGCTGCACTGATATCCCCTCAAGCTATTATTGTCAGTATCTGCCCAGATATCTGATATCAGTATCAGACAGATTTATCCCTATCTAATACTATCGATTGCCTAAGCTATATTTTTCTCTTTAAAACACATATAAATATTAAAATAATAAAAACATACACAAAACATTGATATTACTTTACTTCACTGCAATGTTTCAGATTCCACTGGACAAGGTCACCTAGCAACGGCTCTTATTATCGCCATGTCAACCATTTTCATCATGGCCATCGCCATCGTCCTCATCATCATGTTTTATATCCTGAAGGCCAAACCGAGTGGCCAGGGTGAGACGGACAGACTAACATTGACACACACAATATCATCTTAAAGGCTGATATATTTGTGTTGCATGACGCTCCTTGTGTGTGTGTTTGTTTGTGTGTGTCTGCAGCCTGTTGTTCCGGACAAGTTGTGAAGGCAGTGGAAGCTCAGACCAGCAAACAGGAAGACAAGAAAGATGTCCCTGGTGAGACATGACACACACACACACACACACACACACACACACACACACACACACACACACACACACACACACACACACACACACACACACACACACACACTTAATAAAGAATGAGCTCAAGCACATAAGCTTCTTAATGACTTCCTGTTTAATGTCTCTCACGAACTGACTTATCTCCCATCTGTATTCTATAATTAGGAGTCTTGTTTACATGCACGCTAGTATCCTTATTTTAATTGTATACCTAATATGATGTTTACACGAAACATGATTAATTTTGTTACTTATATCCTTGTATGCATGATTCTAACATTATCCACATTTTTGGCCATATGCATGGCCACCGGAATAAGGACTTTGATCCAAGTTTATGCAAAAAAGTTATTATTAAAATGCACATAAATGTAATGCAACAAAAATCTATTTAATAACTAACATAGTTAGTAGGTGAGGGGCTCATTGAATACACATTAAAATTTACCATACAAATAATTTATTTTTTTGCATTCTCAAATCAAGGGTGGGCAGTAAAAGCCAACACGACTTGACAATAAAAGTAGCTGTTGTTACTGTGTAATTTACTCATTGAGAGCATATGGACTACAAACTGTCAGATATTTCCTTTGTTATTCAAAAAGTTAAAAGATAAAATGCAGAAACAAAGTAAAGCATGGACATACAATAATGATGTGACTGTTTATGAGCAGACCATCTGTCCTTTCCTCCCTAACATTCTCAGTGCCTTCATATCTGTAAAAAAAACAACAAACAACAACAGGCCAACGGTCACAAAATGATCATTTCCATGTTTCCACAAACGTCTCCTGCATGTTGCTCACAGTTCCAAAAGAGAGCCCTGAACTTCAACTACTTGAAAATACACTCCAAACTGTACAAAGACACACAAAGCACCATAATTATAGTAAGAAAACAAACTACATATACATATATAAATTACTCGAAAATGTTCACTCTGACACAGCACACGACTGACTTAAGATCTACTTTAAGATCAGATACCACCCAGCGGTGATTACAGTATTAGAGTATTTATTTATAATATTTATTCAGGTAACTGTATGTCTGGCTTATTCTATTAGCTTTAACACTATTATCTAAAGTACTGTTTCTCTTTAACTACCCCTGGGGGTACATGAGATTTTTTAAAAAATGTATTTTAAAAAACTGCAGACATGAATAACTTCTAAAAAAATAAATATATCATAAAAAGTTAAGTAAAAATATAAATCTAAGTTCACATACAGAATTTTATACTTAATATTCAATTTCAATATCCTTAAAAAACCCAGACTCTCCGCACACTAGGATCGTTTGACCCACCCTGTCAAATGCCATCACCCGTCAATCAATTACTTGCCGCCATCAAGACAGACCAATGTAGTCGTGGCTGATGCGTTGCAGAAATGCTGCTGAAAACACATAAACACAAGTGACAAAGAAGGCGAAACCATAATCGACGAAATATTGTCAGTATGCAGAAGATTAATTATGTTTTAATGGGATTTACATCCACGAGTTGCAGCCCACCCAGGGCATTGTGGTTTTTTTTTTTGTGGGGAGAAATTAGCTAACAGTAGCATGAAGCCAGCACATCTGCAGCAGCATCTCACCAGAAAACATGGATGTCATTTTGGAAAGCCACTGGAGCTTTTTTTTTTTTAAGAGGAAACTTTCTGACTTCAAACCATCACATGACACGATGCGAAAGGTCTCCACAACACCAGCCAAAGCCCTGGAGGCCTCTTATGCAGTGTCTTTGGTAGTAGCTAAAGCCAAAAAAACAATCACCATAGTTGAAGACCTGCTACTTCCAGCCGCTGTTGTATTGGCTGAGAATATGCTGGACAGGGGGTACTTGGCTGAAAAAATATTTCAGAGGGGGTACATCACAGAAAAAAGATTGAGACCCACTAATCTTAAGGACAATTTTATATTCACAAATGTATTCTCCTACACTTTCCTGTAGTGTTCTGGGTTCAGAAAATATATTGTTTTGAAGCTGTAAATTGCGACAATGTCAAACGGAAAAAAAGGGTTTCCTTTAGAATTGTACTTTGGGGAGAAGAGTCTCTGTAGTCGCATGTATGTATGTATTATGGGACGCTTCAAGTTAAGATATGTCCCACAACAACCAATGCGAGAATGATTAAGTCGAAATTAAATATGTAATCAAACAAACCAAATCCTATCTAAATGTTAATACTGTTGGTTCTGCATGGCAGTCCCATACGTATGAGCATATTTATGAAGCATGGAGGATAATATATGCAAATACAAGTGTGTACTTGTGTGTGTGTCTGTGTGTGTGCACTGTCAGACCTGCAGTATGATGAGTGCATCACGGTGGAATGTGACGCTTCCAAAGCTAAAGCCATACGTTGCTTTAGGCGCCATTTCTCCTGACAATGATGCTCTGTTCAATTTCACTCGCAGACTGACTGACTAACCACTTACATGTGGTGTGGATGCGAACTCACACACACACACACACACACACACACACACACTTGCTGTACCTGCGGCCACAAAAACATTATGTTGTACAACGAGGTAGTGGACTCAATAATGTAATCGCTAAAAAAAACATCATTAAGTAGTTAAAGTATGATTAAAAAATAAATGTCTGCTTTGTTACTCACTGTTTGGCTACAATGAGCGTGTGTGTGAGTGTGTGAGTGTGTGGTGTGTGTGTGTGTGTGTGTGTGTGTGTGTGTGTGTGTGTGGGAGAGAAGCCCATTGCTCGGAGCTCAACCGGAGCTAGCTGTCACTCATGTAGACACTGAGTTAATAAGGCTGTGAGATGAAAGACACAGACGCTAAAATTCACACACACACACTTTCTAACATACACACACGCAGCATTTGTTCCACTTAGGTATTCACTCATTACGCTGTCTATCCCCATCAGTATCCAAGATGTTAGTGCAATTTAACATAATAGTCACTGTAATCATTTTATACATCACTTCAGCTGCAGTTCCTGTTTGAGCTATACATCTTTTTCGCCCTCAGGATCCTTTTGTCTTTAGGGTACTTTAGCTCATGCCAACATCTGTTAACAAAAGTAGGTTTGATCTTTAGTTTGTATTAGTTTTAGAGCTTTAATTTTGCATTCATGCACAATATCCAAAAGGCAACCTCTGGGGTGGAAAAATAAACCAATGTGGAAGTGCCAAAAACTGCAGTTCCTTTAATGGCCACTTGAGGCTGGCCGAACTCCTTTAAGATTTATTCGTATTTGTACTGTTTTGACAACTGACTTCTCTCTACATTATCTGTATTTGTGAAAGGAACTTAAAGGGAAAAAAACCCTCTATATCCTCTTTTTTCTCTTTTAGACAATGTGGTGATCTACTCAGAGAAAGACGAGTTTGACAAACTAAAAGCTGCTCCTCAGAAGACGGTAAAAAGGTGAGAGACACATCCGATTCACAAACAACTTTACCTCATCGCTACTCTCTGGTTGAATGAACTAAGATCTGACAAACTGACATCAAGCATGTTATGAGATCAGCAATGCAGAGTTTACAAAACATGAAGGGCTGAGTTGTAGTAAAGGTTAACAAATCAAAAAAATGTCTCTTCTTTAGCTTGACCACTACTCATTTTTAATACATCCACTAAGGCCCCAAATTTTAGGCCCTATGCATAAGCAGTCTCTGTGGGCACTCTGCAGATTCTCTCTTGATCCATGCCTCTCTCCTGCACCATTCGAGATTTTCTTTGTTAAGTCAGTTTGCATTATTTCCCTTTAATTTCTTTCTTTCTTGGAACTGTGATTTTCCCTTTTTGTGGAAAGCTCTAGCTGCATTTCGTTCAGGGATGGACTAAACCAATTTGCATGATACAGGGGTGAGAGGGGCCTCAGGAAGGTTCCTTTTTTTTCCATCAGTTCAATAGTCCAACTGAATTTTTTTTCAGCCAATTTAATTTACTACTTAGTAATGGCACAAATTATTTCAAAATAAAACTGCAAACTTTTGATCCCAGGCTTTTCAAGGGCCCACCTCCCATTGGGGCCCTGCTTAATAAGTCACACTTTTCTCCCCACTACGACAGTGGTTGAGTTGTTTCTTATCACTAATACTCCAGATTGCTACATTATTTAGTGCTCTTAAAACCATCATAAGTGTATTTTTATTCACCAGCATTTTAATTTACAATAGAAAATGGTAAACTGGCTGTGTATGTATTTTTGTTATACTAACCTTAGGGTATGTGTGTCTATCCATAATAACTATATTTATGCTTATATATACTTACATAAACCAGTGTGTTCTTATCTGTGAGTGTGCATTGTGTGTGTGCGTGTGTGTGTGTGTGTGTGTGTGTGTGTGTGTGTTTGCATTTGAATGTGGCGTCACAGAGGCTTCGCACAACAGAGAGGAGCTTTTATCATTTTTTCAGCATCTGCCGATAATTAGGCCACCACAGAACAAGTCACTGCAGTAGTAGTATCATTGCTGCTGGCCTGCTTTTTGCTGTGTCTACGTAAATGTGTGTATGCATGTGTGTGTGTGTGTGTGTGTGTATAAGGCATGTAAAAAGCAAGTTGAGGTTTTTTTGTTTTATAATGAAGCAGAGTCATTATGTGGCTTTGGAGCAGGCAGAGAGGTGGGTTTGGGGGGCGGTGAGGTACTTTAGATGAGCCCTGAAGCCTAGCAAGCACTGAGAAGGGCAGAGGGGGTAGGTGTCAACACGGATAGGGGTATTTATTCGAGGCTTTGCCAAAAACCACCACCAGGTGAGAGCACGTTCTGGCAGACAACAAAAGAACATCAGTTTTCTCACCTTGGTCTTTCTGCATACATCTCACCATTCACGCGCAGACAAAGCTGCTTTATAGAAGCTAGGAGCAGAGGGAAATGTGTGAATACATGATAACAGACAGTATTGCACATGAACCTACAGTGAGCCATTGTGCTCCAATACTACTGTTGTTACTGCTATAGTGAACATGCTTAGATTAATACGCTGATCCAATAAATGGGAGGGGGTTACAAACACACACAGGCTCTCTCTCTCTCTCTCAAGCATCAATAGCAGTAAACAGTGTGGTATAGCAGCATGCCAGAGGATGTGCTAACTCACGGCTTTAGCTGCCAGAGTGGGTGTTAGATGTCCGGGAAACAATGCCATCTTGTGTGTGTGCGTTCAGGAGAAGAGCGTGGGACTGGGAAACAATGGCATTCTGTGAGCATCTCTGTCAACAAGGTGCTTTCGGGAGAAAATCCAGAGCAGACGTAGGGAGGAAGAGGACGGGTAATCAAATGATATTACATGGTATCATATTGTAAAATGCTGGGCTATTTCAGTCAATCACAGGAGCAGCTTAGAAACACCAGCAGCTATGGCAACAACAACAGCATTCTTCTACAAGTTCATTTTCAATTGTCCGTTCAGTTCCTTTCAGTTTGCAAAGACACAAAGTCATCCTGTGTGCATTAAATGTCACTCACACCTTTTAATCATGTGATGCGACATAAAAAGTGCGCATATTGCAGAATTATTCTGAGAGCGCATATGTGCATATGCATGGATATATCGAAGTGCAAAGCTGCAGAGTGTGAGTGGAGTGACAGTATAAGCGATTACTCTCAGATAGCTGAAACTAATGTAGTCTAATACAAAAAACCTGCAAGGAACCTCACCTTTATAAAGGTTTATTGCTTTATAGAGGTGTTTATCCAACTTTTATCGAGGTTGCTTACTGCTGAATTGTACTGTGTGAGACTCAAAGATGGTTCTAATTTGTAGCCTACTCTTGGTTATACAAATAGGGGGGACACAAAACAACTTTTTTAACCGTCGTAGGACTTCTTAAGACTTAATAGAGTTTTGTGATTGTGACATAGTTTTAAAATGCTCATTTAGTTTATTATTACATCTGTATGGCAAATATGAAGCTATAGCTAACACCCATGTTGGTTTAACATAAATTGTTGAAACAGGTGGAGAGCTTGGCTCTGTCGAAAGGTAATAAAATCTGACAACCAGCACCTCTAGAGTTCACCAAAGTCAAAGCGCGCGTTCAAAATAAAGTCCAGCACTCAAGAACCGTAAAACTACAATTTATTGTTTTAAGCCATTACGCTGACGATAGCCACAGCCAAAGGCATTGTTTTTTTGCTTTTTTGGGGTTTCCATATAGCCGTCCATTCCATTCTTATGAACATGATATCTAAAGAACGCTTTAAGGAACATTCTGTAAATCTGGCACAAATGTCCAATTGGACTCAACGATGAACCGATTTGAATTTGGTGGTCATAGGTAAAAGGTAAAGGTCATTGTGATTATTGTCTCATTCTCATAAATGCAGTATCTCAAGAAAGCCTTTGGGGAAATTTCCTTAAATTCGGCACAAACATTCCCTCAAACTCAAGAATGAGCTGGTTAGAATTGGGCGTTTGAAGATCAAAGGTCAAGGTCACTGTCACCTCACAATTCATATGTGAATTATGTAAAAATTCCACACAAATGTCTAATAGTATAAAATGATGGAGTGAGGACATTTTACATCCAAAAGGTCAAAGGTCAGTTTCACTGTGGCAACATAATGTTTTGCAAAAACACTTTTCTGGCCAAAACGTCAAAACTCAAGAACAAAAAGGGAACATTTAAATACTAAATTGGTGGCAATAATCTTGGGTGCCAACCTTGACACCTGTGCTGATTGTAAAAATCTTCTGTGCTGCCAGGGAAATGTGTATGAAGCATTCACGTTTTCACAGACAAGGATGTAAACTGCAGCTTGACAGAGGCATACAACTGTGAGGCGGTTATTCTAATTCAACCTAAATTTTTGTTCAGACTAAGCAAACAAGATGCTACGAGCTAATGTCTAGGAGCTCTACCTTATCCTGGGAGACCATAGTGTTTCATGGGAAACCGATGAGTATGTGCACATGTAAACATATTCATATTCGTGTGTGTGTTTGTCTATGCAGTGAAAATGATGCGTCATCAGAGAATGAGCAGCTGTTAAGCCGTAGCATGGACAGCGATGAGGAGGCTGGGTCTGATAAGCAAGGATCAGCCGAAACCAACAACCCCAACCCGTGCCTTGTCAACCTGGGGAACAAGCCTGACCTCTGCCTGCTCTCACTGGGCCTCTTAGAGCGCGAACGTGCCTGCAACGCATCCCCCACCACTGCAGCCGGACAGGCCAACAACTTCCAGAGTCCCAACCACATCGCCAATGTTAACCACTTCGCCAACTCTAACCACATCAGCAGTGTAAATGCAGTCAACAACAACAATAAGACCCCGGGGGTAGGAAGCCGAGGCTTTTAATACATTAGTAGAGTAAAAAAGATTTGATTGTGAACAGATCCACAGATCAGTTTCATCTGGAAATCACATTCTGTTTTTTTCACACAGATTCTACAAAGTCGAAGGAAAAAGATCCTGGATCTGTATGCTAGAGCCTGCAATGTAACAGAGGGTAAGTCTCTGTTATACACATGCACATATGCATCTCACCAAGCCTAGATAATGAAGCATTCATTTCTGCCAATACTATGGGTGCCTAATACTTCTTTCCGCTTAAAAAAAATGACTTATTTGTATAAACTGAGATGTGTCATTTTTAAGAAAATTGCTTTAGGAATTGAAACTGCTGCCAGAATAATCATAATAATCATAATCATTACCTCACTTTGCAGGTACATTGATCCACAAGTTAACAAAATGCAGAATTGTTCACCATCTTAGTTTAGCATATTAGCATGCTAAAATTTGAAATTCAGCACTAAACAAAAGTGGCAGCTGAGTTTTGCAAGTATTTAGTCATTAATTAAGTATTGGACAAAAACACAGGAGGAATCATTGTTGGGATATCCTCTGGAAACCCTGAATATTGGTGACAAATTTCACTGCAATCCATCCAATACTAATCATGATTTTTCAGTCTGGACCAAAGTGGTGAACCTAACAACCGACAGACACTACCATCCTCTAGCCGTGCCACTAGCATAGCTAAAAACGCAATTAATGTAATGGTGTATGTTTGTGTAAGGGCTTATTTGTGCTCAACGTTAGACATGTATATTGGCATAGATGGAGCATTCTGTATGTACTCTGTGTTCATTTGATTCATATCTGTGCACTTTTTCTGAAGCTTTTGGATAGGGACAAAACAGAGTACTACCACCAGAAATCGCAAGGAGCAGTGTAGTGTAGTTCAAGTACGATACGTCCATAAGAGACAACAAAGACATTTAAAAAGCAGCCGAATGGAATGAATTGACAATTTTGTGAAAAAGAATTCTCTTTCCAAATGTTGCAATGTGTTTAACAGCCTCACAGATCACCACCATCTACAATACTGGCTTCTTTAATAGGTACATTATGATAATCTCCTCCATCGTTGCCTCATTTGTCTGTATCTACGCTATCATAAAGGATGCATTGAAGTATGAGGGCAGTGACGATTACAATGTTCGAAACATATGAATGTATCTATTCTGGTATGTAGGGGAGTATAGAGGACCCTTAATACTCAGTCACTTCTAACACTCCTGTCACTCTCCAGGCCTGAGCCCCACAGAGCTTCCCTTCGACTGTCTGGAGAAGACCAGCCGCATGCTGAGCTCCTCCTACAGCAGCGAGGCGGCCGTGGTGAAGACGTGGAGGCACCTGGCTGAGAGCTTTGGGCTAAAGCGCGACGAGATCGGTGGCATGAGTGATGGCCTGCAGCTCTTTGAGAGAGTGAGCACGGCGGGCTACAGCATCCCTGACCTCCTGACAAGGCTGGTACAAATCGAGAGGCTGGACGCCGTTGAGTCGCTCTGCTCGGATGTGCTGGGCAGTGGTGAGATGGCGGCGGCTGCCGGTCGACAAGGCAACAGCAGTTTTCACAGCCAATTGGTCTGTTCATCCCCATGCCCATCTCCATCTCAGCGCTGTGCCAGCGTCTAAATATGTGGTGGAACAGAGACTTGAAAGACTTGGATGCCTTACAGTATACACGATGTAAGGACAGATACTGCCAAGGAGGACAGCCAATATATACAGTACACACCTTACCCCCATCACATGAAGAATGTCAGCTAGAGCTCCCCATGTACAATCCTTTCTTTACTATCATGGGTTTTCTCTGTCAGGAAGCTAGTAATTTAAAATACTTCATACGGCCTTAATGCTCTTTCTAAAGTGCTTTAGAATTTGAGGAAGACAAAACTCAAACACCAAAGATTATTCTCTGGTTTGTTACTTCAGATTTTGTTCTCCTCTGAAAGGATAAAATAATCAATATTAGTTATTTACATTAGATTTTTGTCTTCCTGAAATGCATTTTGCCTTTTTGGCAAAAAATGCTAGATTAATTTGCGCTGGACGCATTTTTGAGAAAAATGTTCAGTTCAAAAACATAATATGTGTTGTGTGCTGATCTGAATGGGCACTGAGCAGCTCCACTGCAGCAGTACTAGTTAAGTGCCTGTCTTGTAGGCACACCGGCACAACATTAAGTGAGATGAAGAAGGGTTCTTAGTTGTCCTCTCACTGATGCCTCTGATCAGGGCCAAATTCTTACGTTTAATCCCAGAGCTGATGCAACTGGATGTTTGTGTCCGTACTGAGAAAGCGACCTTATTTAACTGCAGTATCACTTAACATTCATAACTGTAACTGCGCCCTTTGGCTGTGCTGTCATCATGCAGGAAAGACAGCAGATATGAGCTCCCTACTTAAAATGCAATCATTATGCCCAGCTGGAAATACTAAAACATCAAACAGATCAGCTTTCATCTGGTAAACTTTGCTGAAGAACTTTGGGCTTTTGGGGACAATCTGTGTCTCTTACTGATTCGCCACCAGTCAGAAGCGTACACACAACATTACAGAACAGTATTTTCTAAAGACACTATGTCACTATTTTTAACTGAACGTTTTTTTAATGTCAATTTCAGCTTGATTCTGTGATGTTTCCTTGAAAACACCAACTCAGCTCTGTTGATTTGAATATTGTGTGTGTTTAAAGTATGGAAACACTGATCACAAGCAAATAACATTACAGGAAATTCAATCAAATATTTATATAAAAACACAGCAAATGGAAAAATTTACTTTTTAGAACTATTTTAGTGTTAATTCCATACAGTGCATGGATACAGCATTACTCTGCTGCTAATTTTCTGCCGAAATCCACATCCACGTTCTGCAACTTTAACACACAGACCTGCATACTCTCTTACTGCAACTACTTCCTCAGCGGTGACCCAGTCTGTGACCCCCCTCATAATTCCTCCCCCCCCCCTTATTACCCTTTTACCCCAATGCTGCGGTCTAGTGCTGCCGCCAGCCCTAATTATTTGGCGTGTGGCTCCCCGGGCCTCTAATAGGCTGAAGTGTTGTGGTTTACAGAGCGGGTGCAAAGTGCCTGTGATTTCCAGCACCCAATTAAGCATTTAGGGCCACTTAACGACTGAAAGCCCAGTGGAAATCTGTAAAAAACCCTGCATTAAAAAGAGGGATGCCACGGCAGAGGTATGACTAAATGCCCCCGAGGTTGCTGCACTGTGAACAGTGCAAGAATGCAGCCGGTCGTGGTGGAAGCAGCTCTACGGTCGTCCCTTAATGTCTGACCTTACTCAGCTTTTGTGGTCGGCTCAGTCATGCTCAGACAGGATTTAAGCTCCCCTCTCCCCTATGGGACCAATATGGCAAATGAGAACAATATGCAGCTGTGTGGGTCGTCCATCTCTGAAAAGCAGCTGAAGTCAGTTACGTGCTATATCTAGCAAGGCTTAGGGTGGCTCTGAGAAGCATCACCTTAAACTCTGTGATGGCGGGGCATTAATGCTTATTTTAGCTCAACTAAAAGTGATGATGTAAACAGGTGAGATGCTATAGGTCACCGTCCTGCTTTTCTCTAGCAGTTTAAGCTTGAAAACTCAGCAGTGAGCCCTAAATTTACCAATATTCTATGCCAAGACTTACTTTGATCTCACTTCTCAGGAATAGGACTGATCTTTATCTGAAGTCTGATGCTGTCAGCGTAATGCCCCATGACAGCTCTGCACAAAATCAAACACATCACCCACTGCCAAGTTCTTTCTCTATTGCTTTTTTGTTCATATTTTTCATTGCAAACTCTGGGGCTGGACTCCAGTACTTAAATTAATTAATGTGCATGTTTATCAAGCATGTATTTAGATCTTTTATGCTGAAATATCTCCTGTCAATGCAAACAAAAAAGCTCACATTTCAATATACTGCCTTCTAAGAGCAGGGCTGTCTTCGTGAAATCCAATTCAAAACAGGTTTGACTAGTTGTTTTTATGATGTTTTGTATTTCTGTAAATAATGTAATTGGTGGATTGAACTGAAATGAAATGGACCCAAGCCCTGATTTCAAAACAGGCAAAATCTTGTCTGATATGTATTATGCTGATGCCAAACATGGATTACTTACCTCAGTAGCACATACAGTATAGTAGAACATATAGAAACACACACAAATTCATCACAGAACCAAAGTATAACTGTATATATAACTTATTATTGTACATAATGTATACATCAATAAAAATGTATGGCAAAATGGCTTTGTATCTGGATTTTATTATGTAATAACTGATTTATAGTATAAAATTTTAGTATAGAATCTTTTTCATGACAGTTAATCGTGGTCGATATCTGATGAAATTAATTGTTTGAAACAAGCGACTTTGCTGCTTTACAGGCGTTTTGTACATTTTGTGCTAGTATGCAATATCCTAACAAGACCAAGTGTTTACATCCATGTGTCAGTGTTTCCAGGTCTTCCACATCTGTGCTCTTAGGGTCTCTACACTGTCACTGCAGTCAGGGAATGACTGTAACGGCAGTTCCTACCTTTATATAGTGTAGTTGTAATAGCACAACTTCATGGAAGTCCTGACTTCTCATTTAAAGGAACATTTTTTGAATATGGACTGTGTGCCTTTCTTTGTGCATTGAGCATTTTGATACCACTGTATTTATATATCAACTATACCTGTATTATAATTATAACAAAAAGTATGGAAATCTGGCTTTTTACAATATGGGACCTTTAAGTTTTTCACGTTCACCATCTTAGTTCATCCTGGTAACAAGCTAACCTTTACTATTTAGGACAAAACACAAAGGAGCATGTCATTAATTTTGCAGGTTTTTGGTCATAAACTACAGTTCTGGACAAATAAATTACTCTGTCTGTGTTTAACCTTTTTTTATTTATTTAATTTTTTTAAATATAATTTTAAGAACTTTTTGCTTTCATTGTAGTACAGCTGGAGAGAGACAGGAATGAGGGAAGAGAGAGCGGTAATGACATGTAGCAAAGAGCTGCAGGTAGGAATAGAAACCAGGCTGCTGCAAAGGCCACTGCTTATATGGGGCGCACTCTCTACCAAGTGAGCTAGAGGTCACCCTGCCTGTGCCAAACTTAATGGCACTCCAGCCAATAGTTGCTGATACATTTCAGTCAAAGCCACAGATGTCAACCTCATGTTGGCACTAGAGGAAAAATCAGGGAGTCGACGAAGTCTGTAAGATTCCCACTCTGGGGATGATTAATACGTATCTGTTAAAAGTTTCATGGCAATCCATCCAAAAGTTGTTTTCATATTTAAGTCTGGACCAAAGTATTGGACCAACCAAGTGTGTCATCCGCAGAGCCACAACTGGTGTACAAATATGTGTGAACTGATGAGTAAATGAGAGGCAAATGGTGAAACGCTTTGTCGGGTAAGCAGATTTGCATTTAGCAAAGCTATGACCTGCCCTTCTCTCCCTCTGATTGGCTAGTGCAAAATGTTAATTATGCCAGTACAAAAAATACATTTTCACATGATAACTCAAAAAATATTTTTGCAATGTATATGCAAAGTATAAAATGATATAACGGAACAAATAAAAAGGTAGACATGATTACATATTTCACATTTTGAAATGAGCCACATATGTCCGGTCAGAAGTGAATAACACTGACATACAGTGTAATAAATTATCCTACGTGGTCTATCCCAGATTGTTGTTTGGCGGCGATCACAGCAGATGCCACAGGGTCTGTTAATGGCTTCGAGACACCAAATGGAAAATCGCTAATCACAACATTTTCCAGTTCATTCAACACTCCCAACAGTTAATTACAGATCATTAAATCTGACATATTAACTAGATGGTTCATCAAACAAGAGATGATTTCATTGGAAAAAGACTGTGGGACAAGATTAGTATACTATAACTTCACTTGGGTATGAGTTCTCACCCTACCTTTATCTCTGCAAGTGGCTTTGCTACTGCGAAGCGACAAAGGGCTTGGGAAGCCAAACTACACCTCTCTTTTAAATTACAGACAATAATTTATTTATTTTATGGCATTTTTTTTTATTTGGTAGGTTCTACATGAGATTTCTTTATTCTGATTTACTGTTACCAAATTATGAAGACTAATACAAAACTTTGGCAAACTATTTTCTAGATACTTCTGGTTCAAATATCAGAGGGTTATTAAATGATGCAACCTGGCCTGCACCAAGACAAAACAGTTCTCTCAACCTGGTGGAATTTAGTTTTAGACAGCACTGAAGTAAAACCTTCTGCTGCAACCACTATCTTTTTAAAGACTTTTCCTCCACCAACAAGTAATAAGCTGCTCCAGCGGCAGCTGTCACCTCTGCACATTTCTCTGTCATGGGGCTCTCATTGTGTAGATGTGTATTTTTGCCAGGATTCCCATGGACTTAGCTAAACGTGTGTATGTGCTGGCTGTAGATCTTAAGTCTGGTTCATAGCAGGTCTGTCTGGCAGTGGAAATGCCAGCGATGCTGCTCTGGGGCATCAGGGCAGCACTGAGGTCTTTCTCTCATCGTGTTTCAAAATTGCCTACAAATAATCCATCTCCACTGAAGAGCCTTTTAGTCTGATAACAAAAACACATTGAGCGAGTACACATGTGTGCAGAAATGTGTGTTTTTGTGTCTCCAGGGTCTGTTTTTGTGTCTAAAGCACTTGGCTTGACTTTAAATGAAGAGGATGATCCACTTCAGGGCAGGGAGTGCCAACCATGAGATGAATTAAACCTCTGCCAGTCAGTAACACCTTCACCCTCAACACAACACAACTGCATGCCCACACTCATCCCCATCAGTCACCTGCACACACTTCAAACAGCAGGAGGACAAGTACTCTCCAGACCTCAGTCAGGTGTTTGGATCGGAACATGTGTCTGTCTGGAGTACAGGATGATCTGTCTTTGCACTCTTGATAATTAAATTGCTTTCAACAGCAGCACAGTTTGCAACCAATATTTTCTTCTTTATCTATAAAAAATAATGTCAACGTGTTTTAACATACAGCATCTGTCAGCACTACACCGTGCGTTTATATGAAATATGAAGACAACCAGTCAGCTGTGAGCGGTCATTTTTTTTCAACAACTAAAAAAAACCATCTGGGAAACATTCTGAGGACTGGCACAGACACTGACAGTGTGTTTAGCTGCATTTTGCTGTGAATAAAAGTTAAGTTAAATTTATTTGTATAGCGCCTTTAAAATCAACCCATGTTAAAGTGTTTGAAAGTTTTAAGCCCCCCCCCCCCAAAAACCGCCATATCAGAACGATTCAAATGCTATTCAAATGCGTAAAATTATGTTGTTAGCTTTAAGACTCAAAAGAAGCGACAGATTTAACAGGGTGGGGGGACTGGGGGTGCTGTTCCACAGTCTAGGTACTGCAACAGCAGAAGCGCGGTCACTCCTGAGCTGAAATTTAGATCCCCGGATAGCCAGGTGCCCAAAGTCAGCTGGGTGACCTGGAAGGTAGAATGAGGGGTTGGAAGGACAGCAATATAGGATGGGGGCGGCTCATTTAGGTCTATATAGACAAACAGGACAACCTTAAAATGAAATGACAGGCATACTGACAGACAGCAAACATTAACAATATAAAAGTAACGCACACCAAGGGTTATAGCGAGGTGCTGATCACTGTTTGTAAACTTGATTATAGAAAATCAGCGTTGCACACTGTGGCTCCAAATTTTATTTTGCAGTCCTCAGGACTTCTTTAAGATCAGCAATTAAATTTTCTATAATAAAGACAAAAAAAACAGACATAAGTGGTATCAATCCTCTACTCGAACCATCAGCAAGAAAGCAAAAAAGCGTATGTCCTAAAATGTCAACCTCTCTTGCAGAGGTTCAAACAGAAGGGAATTCTCCCAAAATGCTGAACAATTCCTTTAACAGTAATACTTGACGATGCAATTATCCAGAGAAAGGAATCACTTATTGTTTTAGTGCCAATTCAAGTCCCAGTCCTAAATAATGGGTAATAATGTATTACATTTGCAAAAATCATGAATGCTTTTCAGTTAGTTTTTTTTTTTTTTTTTTTTAATGAGTTTGTTGGAAGTTGTTGAGCCACTGTCTTTTTCGACCTGCACACTTTGTATACTGTAATTTGTTTTTGCTTTGACTAGCGCATAGGTTTAGTATGCTAATTAAATTATCTTTGGTATAATTTTGACTTGCTGGGAATCAATTGAGTAATTGTTAGTTGATTCAGGAAATTAAAAAGAATTCATTAATTTGTGGCACACCTTTGAAGCAGCATTATCTTTCTTATCTTTGGGCTTTGAGGAAGGTAACAAGTGT
This sequence comes from Plectropomus leopardus, assembly GCF_008729295.1. Taxonomy (NCBI): domain Eukaryota; kingdom Metazoa; phylum Chordata; class Actinopteri; order Perciformes; family Serranidae; genus Plectropomus; species Plectropomus leopardus. Next base: position 12,964,273 of record NC_056472.1, on the reverse strand, counting down.
TCACAGCTATAGTCCAATTGAAGTCATGGGTCACTGGTGTTGAAGTCCAAGTCGATTCACAAGTCTTTTTGTCAAGTCCAGTTGAAAACTATTAAAACTGCGAATTGGGTTTTACGTGAGTCCCAGTCATGTGACTAGAGTCCACATCTCTGCAATTATTAAAAAGTCGGAAAAGGGTTGGCCTTCTGTTAAGTGAAAAAGTTGCATACATTGACTGTAAAAAAAATCTGTTAAACAAGCATTATGAAATATGGTTCAAGTTGTACGAGCAAGTCTTTTTATAGACCAACACATGTTATGTTGAATCAGTTAACACTATTCACTAAAACAATAGTATTTTTATGATAAAATAGGTGGTTAGAATGAAACAATTTATCAACTGCAGACATTAACAGCACACATTGAAAAAAGTTTAGGAAAAGTAGGAAAAACAAACAGAAATTTTGAGACACAGACACACTAAGTTTGGAAAAAAAATACTGCAGGCAGAAATTAAAGAGCAATATGCATGAAAATCCGGATTGACACTTCATTTTAACAGATAGAATCATTATCAGATGCAAGCCTCTCGGTCCATGTTAATGATAAGCAGAACAAAAGAAGTTAAAATAAACTGGAATCTGGAAACCAGTGTGATCTCAGCCTGTCTACCATAAATAACCCCTGACAGCTGCTTCCACTCATAACTCCTTCACACACTCGCTCATTTACAGTCAGGTATATTACCACAACTTCATGTGCTTATTGCATTACTCAAGCAGCATATTTATGCATATTGTGGCTGGTGGAAATAATATACATTTGGTGGTCCGCCATGTCAAATCGCTGATTGACTTGACTTTATGGTTGTGCTGAAGTGGAACCGCTAATGTTTCACCCTGCCAGCCTCCCCCCACCGACCAAATAACATTTTAATGAGGTTTACCAGCCAGACCAGAGCAGGGAGACTCTTTAGGGTAATTTTCCGAATTTTTGGTCCACTGAAAAAACCCAAACATAAATCAAGATCAGTGTTTAAAGTCGTGTGGGTGATGCTGTGCAGGGTAGACTGGCAAAGTTAAGCGTGTTAGGGAACACGGACCAGACACTGCTACACCGGCTGTGGCGCAGACCAGACGTAACTGTCATGAAAGTAAATAAATCAGCCGCTGACAGTTCCTGGAGTCGGCATATAGACAATAATTCCCTGTTAAAGTGATACTCCACCCAAAATCTATGTGTGTATCAAACACTCACAACCTTTAGGCTTGAAAAGCAGCTGGAAGAAGTTTGTAGATTCCTTCAGCTTGAATTCATGTCACTTACAATAAATGTGAAAAGTAAAAAGAAATTTCAAGTTGGACGTAAACTGAGGTGAAGAATTGTCCAGTATGAATGTTATTTGAAAAGGTACTTGGCTGGAGTCTCGACCTCGAGATTCCAAATGTATAATTAAATATCCAAGTTCCCTAACTAGCTCTTTACAGAGCTTTCAATGATATCCTACAGTCTTCTGCGAAAAACTGCATTTGATAAAGAAGGCCATGGGATACGTAAACCAGGGAAAATTGAGTTTTCAATATCTAATTACAAAAATATGTTTATTCAAGAGGTTTTTGTAATGTTTTGTCCATGACGCTACTGCAGAGAAGTTGTATCAGATTGCATTAGATTGTACACATGTACCTAATAAAGTGGCCACTGAATGGCTGAATAAACAAGAGCATATATTAATCATATGCATCAGATTGATAAAAGTGAAGTAGACTGTTTTGATTGGAAAAATTGTTGAAATCTTTCTAACTGACACACACACACTTAAACTGACGTCAGATTTCCCTCGATGATTAAAACTACAAACCTTTAACAACCATTCTAGGTCGTAAGGCAGAGTGTGACTTTAAGGTCTTCTTGACTGAGCGTATGACATGAATCAGTGAACAGTGGAACATTTGATTTATGAGGTAAGGAACAGACAAAAATCAAAGGGATGTGCCCCCTTGGATTCATTTAACTGTATTGCCGAGTGTGAAAACAGCCTTACACCTTCTTTATATCCTTACAACATGGCATGATTGGTAATCAGATATCATTATGTTTATTTGTTAAGCCAGTAAACACCACAACTCTAACCAGCTGTCATGTGTTACCACTCTGCTCAATAGCTCCAAATTGCAGATTCGCCAAAGCATAAGACAAGTTGATGGAGAAAGTGATGAGTGGCTTCAAAGTGAGCTCCAGTTTTCAATCAATTTGTGGTTAATCTAGAAAGCTGAGCAAGGGAGACGGATGCCGAAGAAACAATTGATAATAATATGATGATCTCGACAGAGTGTTTTAATTAACCACACTACATCTGCCTGTGACAGAAGAAAAACTGATTTGGGGATTTTTGAGGGTTCAGGTTAGGATCTAGGACAGTGTACACGGTGGCTCGGTGAAAAATGGTTTTCACAGTATGAGTGTTTACGTGGCTGCTGTGTACAGAATGTGATCCATTGTTGATCATAAAGCCTGATGTTTCCATTTAATATCATCCAGATGCAACCAAATTCACAGCAAACACAATGGGACAGCAATGTAAATATTCTCCTCATCTGCCAGCAAATTGTGACCTCCTGTTTTTTCCATAATATAATCTCCTCTGCTTACGGCTGTTGACAGTTGGTGAAGTCATAAAAATGTAAGCAAGAAAGGAATTTAAGGTAGGCTTAGAGTAACATCCGGGTGATTTGCTCAATGGGATGGGGGGTGGGGGGCCTTCTTGTTTCCACAACTATGTTCTGGCAATTTAGTTTCACCCCCAGTGGAGATTACAATTTACTACTTATTTACAACAGCGCAGTAATCTTTAAAAGGGTACTAAAAAGAAATCGTTTTCCAGTCATTTTGTATAAACCAAAGTTTTAACATTGTTCTTGCATGTGCTATAGTGCCTGCCACGCAATAACAGAAGTGGTTAGAAACCAAAGTAATTTGGGGCAACAACATTCCATATCATTAAATGGGCTAAACTATAAGCTACAGCTCGCTGCTGAACCTTTACCACAGCTGTATGTAGAGAGTATGCTCCAGAAGCTTCCCAACAGACTGGAAAAAAAAAAAAAAACTGTTTTATAAAAGTTTCAGAAGTAAATACAGTAAATATGCTCCGGTGGTTCAGTTTGTTTGGATTTTTTCAAACTGTTATTTTCCATTTGACGTTTGACTATGCATCATAGTATATATATTTTACATTTCATTACAAACCGCCCCTGTCTCCTTTCCAACCATGAAACTACTTAAACAGTAATGGCTTAGTGCAAATGCAGTTTACAAGTGTCTGCAGTCCCTCCAGGAATTACCTAAACTCAATTATATAAAGCAGGTCTCGTTTATTTAGCCAGAACATTTCATTTCAAACATTTCTTTAGTGTTTTCTTGAGCAGCTGGTTTAACGTTGGTTTACTGCCACACTGTTGGCTCAAGTAAAAAAAATAAAACATTTTGACTGGACTGATTTAATTTAATACCAGATACCACTGGTTTAGATTGACAACTTAAAAATATAACCGACATATGATGTGATCAAGAAAACTGTTGACTGCAGCCCTAAATCAAACATAGTTATGAAATCTAAATATAATAATAAAGCTGAATTCATACTTATGTGAAACCTGAGCAAAACATTACAAACTGGAATAATGATCTGGTGGTGCCTTTCCGGCAAAATGGATTGCACAGAGTATTTAGATTTTGGATTCACACACGATTATCATGGACAAAATTTGAAAGCTTTTCTTTGACTTATCAAGCACCCATGATATTCTATTTTTTTACCCCACTTGGCATTTTCAAACATCAGATTGACACTAATTTCAAACATAGTTTCGGCTAACTGTCATACATGAAGGGAGAGATGGAATGTGAGGAGAAATTGAAGAAACATACACGATGGTAAATAGAAAAAGCTAGATTACGTTGACAGTAACAGAAAAATTTGAGGTCTTGACTCTTCCAGGTTTTCCATTCTGTGGGAACTATGAGCCATGTTAAGTAACATCCCAAACTGCAGGGAGAAAAAACTTTAAAGGGTGCTGTAAACTGTGTAGGAGCAAACTGAACAACAGTTCAACTGTCTGAAGTTGACAAGTAAGATTACTAATCTGTCATTGGCCTAGCAAGTCAAACCAACACAAGTTTGGCTTGTAAGGGCAGCGATAGCATATTTCTCTTTAAATATGGTATTTGATTAACAGAAAATTTGAGTTTTGAGTTGAGTTGCTTTTTTTCAGTTAACACTTAGACATTTAAACTCTTTTGTACATCTTGTAAATTAATCAAATGACATTAACTGCAAGTTATATACATTAGAATAGAATAAGGTATCATTGTTTGTTTCTATATATATTCAATATTTTATTTAAGTAGTGTACAATTTCCACAGCAGCAGCAAGCGGCATCCAAAGTTCACTTAAAATCAAATTGTTCTTGCCTCTGACATTCACAGGTGATGCATTCTAAGAGGGTTAACCTGTTACCAGTAAACTTGTCCAAATCATGTTCAGACTCATCAGTTCAATTCAGGGGCCTTGACTCAACAACCAGTGCACAAGTATGATGTATCTGATAATCTACAATAAATATGTGATCCAAAGACACAACATCTGGCTAAACTTTCATCAAATTCTCTTTCTTGAAACTCTGATCTGAGCACAGTTTCACACAACTAAGTTAATCTAGGAATTCAGAGGCTGTAAGGGCCTTAAAAAAACTAGTTGCACAACTTTCAAATTCAGAACAGCACTTTCGACTACGTTTCGAATATTAGCTGTAATTGTTCCAATCCGTACAATCTCTTCCATCAACCAACACCACCAGTGTGTCCCATACTGAGACCATTACTCCCATCAACCCACCCATGCTCTGGAACAAACAAATAAGACAAGTTTATATAAAACATATGGATTTCAGCATTTCATATGCAGTCCAACCTTAACGTCCTTCAGTTCTTTTTGTTTATTGTCATTAAAAAGCTTCACAGTCACAGCCTCTCTTCCTCTGAGCACATCAGACACCCATTAAGGTCACTGGCAAGCATGATTCTCGTTTTCATCGCAGAGAGAACAGAAGACAAGACATCAGATTAGCATGGTGGAACACAAAAACAGATGGGTCACAAAGAGCAAAACATACACAACACTAAAAAAGTACTTCTGACAGATAAAAGAAATTCCAAAACACATTGCTACATAAATAAAGAATGTGCGTCTGCATATGTTAGTTTGAGGTAGAGCCGGATGGAGCCTTGAAGTACTGGACAGTTAGAAAAGTGGTTATTAAAGTTTAAACGCGCATGAAAGTCAAAGCAGCATGCTGAAGTACTGAAGCACACGTAGGGCTGGATATCGTTTAAAAACTTACAATACCAGTACCGATATAGTACCTTTAAAACAATACCAACATCAACAGAGTGGTAAATAAAGTGGTGTATATTCTGTAAAACTTCAATTAATTGCATAGACTTTAATTTTCTCTCATCACTAGAGAGAGAGAGAGAGAGAGAGAGAGAGAGAGAGAGAGAGAGAGAGAGAGAGAGATGGATAGAGAGAGAGAAGTGGAAAAAGAGAGTCACGACACTCGTTCTATAGAACGGGAGGATTATGGCACCCAGTATACTGACACAACACCTCTTTCATCCTCTTAAAACAACCCAGCTGGCCACCAAAGTTGTTAGACGCTGATATTTTGTTAAATTTGTTGTGACATCTGGTAAACAGAGAGTCTGAAGCTGCTGCTATGGCTGCTAAGTATGAGCTTCACAAAAGGGAAAGTTGTGAGAGTCCGGCCGCACAAACACAGTGGAAAGGCTAACTGTTAGTATCACAATGCTTTTCATCAACGGGTTTATCAACAGAGTCGAGCTGTTTCAGTGTCGCCGTGAGTTGTCGGGACTAATTGCAGCATTGTGTTGATGTTAGCCTGTGCTGCAGCTATGTAGCTCACTGGGAGGAAGCGACTCTGGAGATGGCTGTCACAGAAAGTCTGCTGTTTTTTTTTTTTTGGGGGGGGTAGTTCAGGATCAGACCTCTGGTGCAAAAACAATGAAATGCAGGTTTCGTTTTAATGGAGATGTTTTAATCTTACTTGATACCAACTTGATTTGGTCAATACCTCTAAAGTACAAAGTACCAATACCCAGCCCTAAACGCAAGGCAAGTCATCTTTATCCTAAGTGGGAAATTTTAAAGAGGCTGAGACAGCATAAAACAGCAAAACAAATGTGAGTGTGAGTGTGAGAGAGTGTGTGTGTGCTATCTGAGGTTGTGGAGGATAGACCTGAGGTTGAGGCAGAGGAAGGTGTGTGTGCGGTTGGCTTTGTGATAGAGTTCTTGTATTTGGTGGTGGAGGGAGAACAGTTCAAACAGACGGCGATTCTTCCTGGACAAAATCAAAGAAATACACAACAACCCGTCAGTCCAAAGACATTCAATAAACATGGTCCTGTGAGTCAGTCGCACTCCAGTATTACACCAGAGCACTACAGCTGTATAACTAGTTATGCTTAGCTCAGTTTACACTACTTGGCTGATCAGGCCAAGAATAAAGTCTAGAAGTTGGACAAGACAAATAAAATTCTGATGTATTTAAAAACACTTGGTGACCAGTTGACTAGGTTAGTAAACACACACTTGACCTGTTGAATCCAGGAAATACACACTACTAAACTTCTCCAGATGTAGAAGAAAAGTCAGGGATGTCAACAAGTTATTGGGATTCATTGTCTCGGAGCCACGAATGTCTGCACAAAATTCTGCGTTGACCCATTATATAATTGTTAAGATATTTAAGTCTGGATCAAAGAGGTCGTCTAGACAATATTTCCATTACTAGAGCCGCAGACGCTGCTAAAATGTGCAGTACCTATGAGGAGGTCTGCCTTTAGATAGTCAGCTTTCTTGGTGAGAGCAGCTCACACATGCAAGTTATTAGAGACTATGATACATAACATTCAATTAAAAATAACCCCAAATCATACTCTATTACTTGTTCAAAATCTGAAGTGAAGTACAGCATTAATAAGTTTTGTATTTATGTTTTATGTATTGTTGTCTGTGTTTTTACTTATTTGATGTGCTCTTATGAAATGTGCTCTGTTATATGTGGGCTATAATATTGCTGTTGGCTAAACTGGCACACTTACAGGAATGTTTGTTTATGCGCACTGTCCCTGTAATAATAAACTGTATATATAAAGAAATATTTTGCATTTAATATGACTTCATCACACACAAAGACCAACTGAATACATGACCATTGCAATCTAGAAATAACTTGATTTAGACTTTAAAATGATTTGCAACACAATCCTGTGGCTATAATTGACCTAATAATCCTGTGGTACCCCATGCTGGGGGTCGGGATGCTCTCTAGGGGCTATAAGATAAATCTGAAGGGTTACAAAATGATCGCAGGGCTTCTCACACACAATATATTTTTGGTGGCCCTCTATAATAACAACATCTACTGCCACATATTCATTTTCTATTTCTGGAGCTGCACTGTTCATCGGGAGCGCTGTTGGAATATATACCATTCAGTTATTCATTTCATCACACTCTCGGAGTGCAGAGAATACTCTGGGCACAGACGGAGCAGCAGTACACTTGGTGCAGTGGAAGTGAATCTTGACCAATTCATTGCTCTGGGTCTAAAAGTTTGCTTTCACTCACCTCTGCTCCCCTCATCCATCAATCTGACCTGATCAGCTCTGACTGGATCAACTAATCATTTATCCATCATGCGACAAAATCCAAAAGGTGATGCTCAGAAAAAAAAAAAAATACCTGGGGTGTGTTAATGTACCCATAAGTAAACTGATTTTGTTTTAATATATATTTTAGGGGTTACAATCCAAAAAGGTTGGGGACTTTTTCAACATGTGGTGCTGAACCCACAAGCCTTTAAGAAAATGATCAAACAAAGGCTGCTTTATACCATCGCCAAAGAAGGTCATGGTTGTTTTGTATATTGAAATTGGGTTGTGTTGTTTTTCTGGTGTTGTTTTGTGTGGGTGTGTTGTTGTGTTGGGGGCATGTGATGCATTGTGGTCATGTTTCTCTGAATGTTACATGGTTGTCTCCATGGTGTTGTGTCTGATGGAACATCAGTAACCACGATGTCAATATGTCCTGGTCTTTGTCGTGTTATCCCTGATAACATCTTATGGGCCTGTATTTTTACTACTTTTTTGTCAACTAAAGTAAGCTAAAATAAAGAAACTGTGAAACTCCAAATGCTATTACCTTTCCTTGGGAAAAGCAATACAAATAGTTTTAAGTGTATATTACTGAGTTCACATCTGGACCCAGGTTGAGCATTTGTCAGATAAAGATCAGTCTGTGCAGACACATAAAAGAAATTGTAAGAGTGCGTATGGTTGCATGTGTCCGAGCATGCAGATATTTACTACCTATGATCAGAGACATGTTAAACCTTGTTTAGTGTGTCATATTATCAGTGTGGAGATCAGTGTGTTTACCTCATGCTAGAGAGCTTCTGTAGAAGGATGGAAAGCTTCTCCAGCGATGGCAGCTCCAGACAAGGGTTTGTGAGAAGCTGGGAGGCCGTGCGAAAGAACTCCTCACAGCTACATGACTCCAGGAAGGGATTTAAGTAGCCTACAAACACACAAACACAAGAAAGAAGGATGTTATCAAAACAAGTTGTCCAATGAACCACACATGTTTATTCTATGTTAAAACTTCTGAGACAATGGAAATGATCAACTTCATATTTGCATAGAAATGAAAACTACATGGCCGCACAAACAAACCACGAAAACACTTTAACAATCAACCTGACAGGGACACAGATGCTGGTCAGGGAGACTCTGATGATTGTATTTGGAAGAGCTTCCACATTGTCACTGTTAACTCTGACCTTCCCTTCATCAAATCCTAACCTCTAACACACACAGGGAGATGAAACAGAGAAAGGACAGCAGAATCAAACCAAACAGATGGAAGCTGCACATTTTTTTAATTAATAAAAGCAAATGTGGACCTCATGAAGTCCTAAAATCAGTCAATTCCTAGTAAACAGACATTTGTTTCTCCTAAAGTCGCATTCCTGCTCCTTTCAAAACTAACTCTCCACTGTCTTCAACCACGAACAAGGGTGAGGGAACACAATCTGAGCCACAGAGAGACTTTTTTGGCTGGTACAGAGGTTCTGCTGGCATCAAATCACAGCAGAGGATTGGACGGGGAAGAATAGGATCAGTTTCAGATAAGAAAGGATAAGACGGGTAGAATACAGGATAATTTGAGAGGGATAAGGCAGGAAAGGGTAGTTTGGTCAGTCTTTTTCCAGCAACAGCATCGCCTCACTTCAAGGTTATAAAAATACATGGTACTGACATGACCTTCAACAATTATCATTTTTTTCCTTGCTCATTTTGTATCTTTCAAACCCCAGGGTTTTTAAAACTTAAACTTCCTGACTGATGGATATTTAGTGTAATGTCTGCCGATGGGAGCTGGAAAATATGGTTATGGTCTAAATTATCGGTCAGTGGCTTAACATATTGTGTGAGCTGGTAGGGGTGTAAAGCTGCAACTAATGTTTATTTTGCTTAAATTAACCCGTCTTTATTTTTTATTAATTATTAAATCATTTAGGCAATAAAATGCAAAAACACCACCATGATACTGCCTAGAGTGAAGTTTTTAATTTGCTTGTTTTATCTTACCAACAATAAAAAAAATATTTCTAATGATAAGAAACAAAAAAAAAAAAAAAAAGAGTCCACAGATTGTCATTTTAGAAGCTGAAACAAAACCAAAAAAACAAATCACTGAAATATGTTTTTCATAACTTTTTAAATATTTTTTTTAAAAAGAGGAAATACATCTGGGACTTTCAGAAACAGAATTTTCTTTTGTTTGTATTCGTTTTATATTTTATATTTTTATGAGGAGCTGTTTTTGTTTTATATGATGCTAAGAAGACACACCAGAAGCTGGGCACCCAGATATAGCTCCATCATTGTTCAAAGTAAAAGGAGACCATACTCCTATGATGTTAGCTTGGATATATTAATGAATTAAAATGTCATCAAATAAAACAAAAAATAATAATAATCATTTAAAAATCAAGGACATTTCTCAGGCATTGCTACCATTTTCCTGTATCTAAAACACATCGAACCTTGACACCACTATATCATATCAAATCGAACCATGAATTTTGTGACCAGTTACACCCATCATAAACACAGAGACTTCCCTTATGGCAGAACAAATCAAATAGTAAAAAAATTGTGGTTGTCTTGTATAAAAGTAGTTTAACCAGATCAAGGAGGGGGTTTTTTGTGCCAACACTATGAAAACATATAACAACAAACATTTCTCTACTGTGGTGAGCACAGAAATAACACAAACACACAAGTAGGTTCATATGTGACCATAGAAGTTAAATATACTGCATGAAGAAGTTTGGCAGCAAATTTACCCGCTGTTTACCAGACATCAGTCAAAGCCAGTTAAACGTCGTTATTTAATGTGTTTGTGTATCTGCATGTACCGAGTTGGTCAACTGCATTTTGTGATCCATAAATGTGATATTAACAAGTTGGGCTGTGTTAACAGGAATGTGACTGAGCTTTATTAAAGCAGTCAAAATGTAGCAGTATTACAGTGCTCTGTGTGTGTGTGTGTGTGTGTGTGTGTGTGTGTGTGTGTGTGTGTGTGTGTGTGTGTGTGTGTGTGTGCGTGCGTGCATGCGGTGACCTTTTTGTTTTGTTTTCTTTTATTGCCAACCTTCAGGTGCAAACCTTTCTCCCCCTTCCTCACCCCTGTCCCGTCTCTCCTCATTACTGCTTGTAAAACACAATAATTAGCAAGTCTAGCTAGACTTGCATGCCCCTTGAAACACAAAACTATACACACAAACACTCACACAGCTCTGGTTGCAGTCACCTCTAGCATATGGCTCGTCTGTGTATTACTGTAGCATACAAAAATCTTAAATGATATGGCTCATGACCCCAAACTTGCCCTCCACTGAAAACACACTGCAGCTGTTCTCTCCTCATCCTCCTGCACCTCCGTTAAGTCTTTTGTCTCTCTGTAAAAGATCCAGGAGGTGGTGGAGGTCCAAGGTTTTATGACAACTTCTAAATCTTTTGCCTGACCATGGTTCTGATTGATGTGAGCTCATTCAAAACGATACTTTACACATGTGTTTTTTAATGTGGGGATGACATGGAGTGATACTGCAGGAGGAGCTGGTATAAATAACATAGTGAAAGAAAAGACAGCCTATAAATCTGAAAAAGAGGAGTGATCACAGCAGCTTTCAAGGCCAGGTCAACCAGGGGCAATTTTTCAGGTAAAGTGAATCTCACTATTTTAAAAATGAGTCTTTAGGTCACAGGTGAGGTGCAGGGCAGGCTGGACATTTTACTATTTAAACATATATGATAAATAAGCAATAACTTGATTTTCCAGATAAGATGACAAATGTACCAAAATGTTACTAATTGCTACAGTAGTGTTGCTATAGTACCTAACTTCAAAAAAATGCTGCTTCTTGTGTTCTGAGTCATGTTTTGACTTAATTTTGACTTACAGGGTGCAGTAAAAACAATATTTCTTCTGCTTTCTGTAGCACCTTGTGTGGCAGCATGCTTGCCTACTTAACCTTTAGACATCTTACTAAAAGGTATCATGGTAAATTGGGGCAGTGCAATATATTGACATTATATTGACGTTGTGAATATTGTAATATTGTGTTATTTTTTCCTTGTTTATAAAGCTGTGATACAGTAAAGCTCTTTAAGAGCATACATTATTTGCCTTTAGCCATGTTGTCATTTTTTCCACATCACTGATGATTATTAATTTAAAAACTCATTGTTTCAAAATGCTGTGAAAGCACCAGTAGCTAACCCTACAATACCTTTGCAGTATTATTGGGGTATTCGATAAAAAAACGTATTGCAATATTTGATTCCCTCCACATTGCCCAGCCCTGTGGTAAATGCTGTTATTTCAGCAAATACCAAAACAGGATTAAAAACTTTAAACAACCATAGATATCAAACACTAGATTGAAACCACCCAGATTGTGGTGACAGCAGTGACAGAAAGATGTCTGCTGTGCTGTTTTCTTAGACAACCACAGCTGATCATGCTTGTGCCTGAACCCTCTCTGTCAATGGGGAAACAATGTGTTGTATCTTTTTCTTGTTGTTTCTTAAAGCAAAACTTTGCTTTCTACAACTTCCTCTCAGATAAATGTGCATTTACCAGCAAGCCTGGGTCCACAGTGTAGTGTCTGATAAGAAAACTACAGCAGAGCAATAATTATTGTTTATACATACAATACATACAATGATTCTTCCAGAAAACATTTTTCTGACATTTCACACATCAATTATGTGAGATGTCATATTATGATGAAAACAAACCGACAGACTGTCATTTTCAAAAAATACACTCAAAACACACATTTAGCTGAATACTGAAAATGAAGTTGAATATTAAAATGAATGCACATTATATGGATTCTCCATGTAAAGACTGTTTGGCTTGTCAAAAGCCATAACTCTTGGTGCAGTCTCATGATTATACAGGGGTGATGAGTTCTACGCTATCGTCATCTCAGACATGCATACTTACGGGACTGCTCAGTTAGCTGCATCAGGATGTCTACGGGTGTGTTCAGACCTCCGCGGCCAGCCCGAAGCATCCACAGCAGCACGCACACTCCTCCACAGTGGATGAATAGACCTCGGCTCTCCTCGCACATCAGCTCAGTATGAAGACTGTCCAGAGCCTGGGCCAGTATGTCAGCTGCAGACGGGACAGAAAGAGACAGATACACATACATACAGAGACACTGGATTTGGTTTAAGATCGAGCTTTTAAATAATTTCAGTCTTACACTGGAGTTTTACACTTTCAACTGAAGCCAAGTCATAAAGTCCTATGATAAGAATATAAGCTAAATATTATATGCAATTTTAATTTTAACAACTCTAGAGACTTATCTAGGGTTGAAACTAATGATTATTTTATTGTTGATCAATCTGCCAATCATTTTCTAGACTTATCGATCAACTGCCGGGTCTATAAAACAGTGAAATGATGCCCATCCAACTATCAAAGAGCACAAGGTGACATCAACAAATGCCTTGTTTTGTCAGACCACTGGCTCAAACACAATAACTTCGTCTTATGTCTAACCAAACAAAAGAAGACGTATAACTGTTAAGTACCTACAACCATCAAATGTTTGAAAACTGGAAAAATGACATAAATGATTAATGGATTATAAAAACAGTGGTTTATTCATTTAATTCAGACTGATTAATCACTGCAGCTCTAATTTCATCTTGGTTCTATTGTTATTATTGTCTGACTTGTTCAAAAACAGTAAACATGTCGGCCATCTACCCTTTTCCCACTGTATCCCCACAATCCAAACTTAATGCCTGCCATTCTTCCTCAGTCCCTTTTCAAGTCCAGAACCCATTTTGCAGACAAATTTAAACAAATGATTTGTGATCACATCAAATAGCTCTGAGAATTTCTTAAGTTCTACAAAAATGCTTTTCGAATGTCCAAAAGTGCTGGATTTATACAACCTGACATGGGATAAAAGCTTTCTTTTTTATTATGGACTGAGTTTGGTTAGCTCAGTCTCAAAATGGTACCTATTATGTGTAAGATCCCAGCAACTGTGCGGGGGAAGAAACATCTCCATTATACTCAATCTGGTTTCATGTCAATCCAGAGAAGAAGAGAAAGAAAACCTGGTGAGCAGATTGACAGAAAATAGCCGATACAGAGACATACAGATGGAGCCCTCGAGCATTACGAGCAGATGGAAGGTCAGTTCAGAGGAGAGAGTTTCATAAAATATGTCAGGATATGTACGCTGCACCCACTGAGTACCCTAGGATTTATAGTGTGGAAGGACAGGGAACAAAGATTTGGATGTAGATTAAAGCTCCTTGCCCTTCTCAAATATTTGCATCTTATTTGTATATTGTTTTCACTGGGGCAATTGGGCTCTGTAACGATAATGCTCTGTCTCAAAAAACAAACAAGCAAAAAACTTTAAGATAGACATGAGCAGTTATCCAAAGATTGTTTAAGACATATGGGAGTTGCAAATCAAAGCATTGAAGAAATAACCTGATGATGGAGCTTGATAAAACGTCAGGGGATAACTAAGGTCGCTCCAATGATCGTCTGGAGAACATAAATGTCTGCCATAGTTCCACAGACATTCATTACATTTTTCTTAAGATATTTCACTTAAAGCCAAAAAATGTCAATTTGCTGGTGGCAATAGATGAAAAAACAAGTACTGCCAAAGTTATCTGGATAAATTCTTCCAGATCGTCCACATCTGTTCAAACATTCATACTGAGCCATCCAATAGTAGTCAAGACAGTTCACTGCAAATCAAAAATGCCAACCTTTTGTTGGCACTAAAAGAAATGTCAGGTGATCACTTAAGTCATTAGGAATAATCATTTGTGTGCATGTACAAAATGTCATTGCAATACATTCAATAATTAAACAGGACAGAGCAAAACAATACTTTTGAGTTTTGTCTGTCTCTGTTTTGCACTCAAACTGAAATATATAGGCCTACTTCTATTAGCATCCATGTGGACATTTAAATTAAAATGTGCAAATGCATTTCCTAGTTATCTCCTTAAATGTTTTCAGAAACATATTTTAGTGTAGTGTTTAGATGTAAAATGAGAAAGTTTGAGACCCCTCCTCACGTTTTGGCTCGACTATTTGAAGCCGAGCCAAAACGAAGCACAATGCAATAGCCGGAGCAAACTTTTTCATTTTCAAGCTACACAGAACAATAAATTATGTTTCTGCAAACCTTCGAAGCAAGAAATTAGCAATGCAGCGACATAATCTTGATTCATATTTGATCGACGCTGCCTACTTTGACTTAAGTTTAAGAGCAGGTTCACAATGGACATGACTGACAGCTGAGTTAGAGTCTCCTCAGCTGTAATTTGTCATTTTCCTTCAGCTGCTGTAGATTCTTACAAATGTTCTTAGAAGCACTTTGAGGAGGAGGAACACGACTTTTTAAAGGACTATCTTTTGATATACTACTGTATATGTATTGACAGTTTCAGCAAATATGACAAGAAGTTATTTTCAGAGAAGTTACCCACTGAAGCTTTAATGTCTACTTTCTTATTTCAGCAGAAAACATTTCTCTGTCCGTCACTCTATTCAGTCTGTGATGCCAACAGTAGACGAATTGCAAATGTCAGAGTTCTGTGATTTCTCAACGCGGGAGATTTAACATCCCAGCTTGGAAATGTAGATCTTATTTTTTCAGCTCTCATGACAGTAAAATTCTCCATTGAAAGACAGTAAATAATACTGAGGTGTAATACATAGATGAAAAATAATAATCAGTTATATACTAGTGTGGAATCAACTCAGGTAAACTGCTTTCTATTGACAGCAGATTCTAAATGCTGAATCAATTTAGGCAATTTATCAACTAGTGATCAAAAGGAAATCAATTGGAACATTTTGATCATTAATAAACAATTTAAATTATTTAATAACCGAAAATTATTTGCTAATTCCCATTTCTTAAAGGCAAAAATGTGTTGATTTTCTGAGTTTTCATATTCTATCTTTGGGTTTTGGACACTAGGTCAGACAGAACAAGCAATTTAAGGATATCATTTTCAGCTCTAGGAAATTGTCATGGCCATTTTGCTCTTTTTTTCTTTATCACCAACGCTCTGTTGATAAATTAATAATAAATAATCAATATATTTATTGATCATTAAATAATTACAGTCATATCTGATCCATTATTCCTACCATTCTTTCCAAATTTTTAAGATCATTTTGCATTTTCTAAATATAATGCCTCAGAAGAGTATGTTAATGTGTGTTCAGTACCTTGTGTGACAGTGCGGAGGATGATGAGGGTGGAGAGGATCCGTGTGTGAGGACAGGGGCTACGATAAAGGGGCCAGCTCCTGTAGGGACCACCTGCAGCCCCACTGCAGGAATTGGGCAGGTCCGGATCTTCAGACTGAGGTACCATTAGCTGGGTTGGAGGCTTTGACACTTCCTCTCCTATCCGCCGCAGGGTGGCAGACAGCGTTACATGCTGTACAGATAAACACAAACACACACACACAAACACAAACACACACACAGTGGTCACAGCACAGAATTCATGTCTGTGTCTGCACTCAGTTACTTTTGTTATATAAAATAGGAATGATATGCCTACAATGATCTTCATCAAACACCAGCATAGAAAATACAAGCTCAGCCTGACAGGGAGCCAGCAGGCTCCTTCTCTGACTTCCCCAAATAACAAATGGAGCCAATAAATCAGCAAACTACAGCTACTATCCAAGATTTATGTATTTCCAAAGCATTGCGGAGCTGGTGGTTTTCAAACTCACTACATCCTTCACTCTCTTTCTCTCCCTAAAGTAACCGTCACCTCCTTAGGGACCCAAGATTTTGTGTTATCTCCCTTCTTCCATTTGTGTATTGTGGCCCAACAGTGGATGGTTTTGTCTTAAAAGTGAACACATATTGCAGCAATAAGGGAGCATGTGATTCCAGTTCAACATCAAGCATGTCACTGAGCAGATATGACATGGCCTGACAAACAAACACAAGCCCGCCCTGCAGCAGGACTGGAGAAGAGGACTGAAGCTGGGAAGTCAGAGGCTGTGAGTAGGGCAGGGGGGTGACAGCTGGAGAATAGCTCATAGTTGGGACTGGGAGGTTGGAGGTGGCCTTTACAATAAGATCTGCCTCCACAGTGGGATTGGACAATAGATCAAAATTTTCCTCTCATCCATTACCCATTCAACCAGAACAGCTGATGCACAGACAGTATTTGTCATGGGGGGCTCTCAAGGGATTCAGGGCCCTTATCAAAGCTGCAAAGACAGGGACAGCCTGTTTTAATGTCTAGACTCTGTTCAACACACAGAGACAGGCAGGGGACTTCAGATAACCACACTTCTCATCTGAACACAAGATGGAACTTGACAGGACCTCCAAACATTAAAGCCCACCATGCTGTGAGGGGAGATGTAGCGATAAAGTGGATATCCCCTGCTTGAAGTGGATGTGTACCTCTCTGATGTGTAGCTACAGTATGTCTTGGGGGAAAACTGTGTGTTGTGTTTGGTTTCTACTGCGATGATTTTGTGAAAGTGACCCAGCAGCTTTCTGTAGAACACTCATCTCTTGCAAGGCCAAACACCAATAACTGAGGAAGGTGCAAGCCACAGAATTAAGAGCCTTTTGTAATACAGTGTAATCTCACTACCCTGTGTTGCTGCTTTTAGACTGCTCACATAATCTATTATGAAAGAAGATGGATGCAGCTAAAAGAGATGGATTTCCAAAAACCTTTTTTTAGGGGAATAAATAGGCTTTCTTTTCATCTGATGCTCCCTTTGGCAGCAAATGTGTGGGATTATATATTTTCCACCAACAGCTGCCAGAAAACAGAAGATAGAAAATATCAAAAAAATTGCAGCATACCTCCCTGTTTAGTTAGTCCTTATTATCTGATTACCCTTCCGTCACTGTCTTTATTATATATATTTTTTGCACTGTGGTTGGATATTCACTGAAAGGTTTAATGAAACAGAAAAATGATGGACTGTGTGTGCTGTGATTTTGCTGCTGTGATCAGACAAAACTGCCAGTTATGTGACACCATCTGGCCAACAAATGACTTTTATGTTAAGTCAATTCAAAGGGAATGGCCGTCAAGCTAATAGGAACATTTCCTGAACATCACAAACATTGCTCTTTGAACTGTCACAGTCTCAACCATTGGCCTGGCTCCTTAAAATCAGAATATTTATTGGTGAAAATTTGTAAAACCTATAAACAATTAATAAACTACATACCCACGTTCCTGGGTTCTAACTTAACTCCCGAAATACAATTTAAACCCTTCTGAAGTAAAGCTTCCCAATCACAAAATGTGTTCTTGATTATAAAATGATAATTATAAGTGATGCATGGCATAAATAAAACACCATGGAAATGATTAAATTATAAATTAGCTCACACATTATAATAACATTTGTTGCTTATACATATTCATTAATTTATTCAAATCACACTCTTGCCTCCCCAGTACAGAATTGTTAAAGTCTTATCTTTTAAAATACATTCAATTCAGTTTAAACTTTTTGTTACCTTTAAAAAAATACAAAAAAATATAAATAATGTATTTGTGCTAGATCGTACATGCATCCTCCTATGAAACAGAGAGAGTGGTTGGAGTTAATCTTTGTCTGTTTCACAATATGTTCCGCTAGTTAGGCTGCTGTTACACCAGACAGCGTAAAATCCTACCACCGCTTTGGGCACCATTGTGACTGCCTGACAATTTCTCGCTGCATGTGCACCGGTGTGCATGAAGGAACGCTACTGTACTCGTGAACTGCGTACTCTCTTGCAATTCTACAATGCCAATTTTATCAGAGACTACTGTGATGGCGTAACTGAAATTATATTATTTCAGGCTAGGTCTACCTTCTGTTCTGTGACCATCCCAAAATAAAGTTTTTATCATCCCTTATACATTTTTTACATCCCTAAGATGCTGGAATACCCTTAAGTTAGAGCCCTGTGTTGTATTGATAATGTAGTCATATTGTACGTTCTATGATGCATTCTGTGAAAGTCCAGATTCCCCAAAGCAATAATCAAATCTTATCTTTACCTGTGTACTGCTGTCCATGTGTCTCAAAGCCCAGTGGATGAGGCGAAGAAGGTTGAGGAGGAGGTCAGGTTCTGATAAAGGACTACGATGAAGCTGATCTGCTAAAAGCGGCAGCACCTAAACAACCAAAGATAATTTATGACTTAAACTTAGTCGAAAATTTGTTCGTGTATTGATCGAAAGCTCTTTTGTGACCAGGATACCAAAATAGGTAATGAAATACAGTTCTAATAAAAGTCAGAGATCATGGTGAAGGTACAGAGAAAAGGCCACCTTAAGGCATCTCTCATTGAGCACGACCTCTGGCGGCAGACACTGGCTGGCACCTTTCCCTTCGTTTCCTGCTATGGAGGAGAGCGTCTGCCCGTCAAGTAGTACCCAGTCCAGTAGAAGTGCGAGAAGCTTTGTTGAGGTGGGACTGGAGCTGCCCTGAAAAAGGAAGGTAAAAATATAAAAGGTTAAATTTTATTTCTAAAGCAGCCATCTCCAAATTATATTGTCACTAACAGGTGACCTTACTTAAAGTTTTTATTTTAGTAAGACCATTATCATCTGTCAGACACACATCTTGATCTGGATTTTATAATATGTCCTGCATGAAGTCACAATGAGCTCCTTAGAAGTCTGGATTTAAAGAAACGTGACTAGAAGTTATAACTGCATATCTATCTGAAGTTCAGCCATGGGACATTCAGGTATATTCTTAAAAGTGTGAACATTACATCAAGACTGTGATTTCACCGGGAAGCCTAAATGTGTTAATTAAACTGAGGGAAAAAGTACAGTGATGGAATAAAAGTTTGGTTCAGTCAAAGTTTTCAGAATAGAGAAAGAAAAACACCATCTGCTACGTGGCAAATGCAGCTGTATCCACTGATAATTCATCTTAATCAACAACAGTGATGATTACAAAATCACAAACGATGATCAGCCGAGTGTGGTTTGTGGAGGACCGTTGTTCTGTTTCAGGCTTGGATATGTGTAAATTGGTGTGTTAGTGTGTTTCTAACCATGCTAAATGATGTGCACAGTATTTCTTCAATAAACACATGGACTTCAAATTAAGTAATGCAGCCTAAATTAGAGCAAATCCTATTGATAGGCAGTACATTAAACTGTAACCTACCTTGTTGCTAGGTTTTCCAGTGGCAGCAGCTTTCTCCTTTTTGGATGGTTTTATACACTCTGTGCCCTTAACGCTCACTTTCTGACAGCCTCTTGTTGCCATGCTGAGCTCATATTTCCTCTGTAAAAAAAAAAAAAAATGGTTTAATCAATCATTATAGACAAAATAGAAAAAAAAATATAATCAACAGTTTTCGATTTTGTGAAGGTGAACATTGAATATTGGAACTTTAAGTGCTTTTTGCAACAAACTGCCTTGACTTGAGTTTTAAAAACATGAATCAATGACTGAATGTGCATTAGTTATCAATATGTTCTTACCTGTAGGTTTTCAAGTCGAGCCTGCACCCTCTTGGATTGGTTCTCCAACTTTTTATTCTGCTCACTGATCTCATTCAGCTGTTGATTTAAAAAAAACAAAAAACAACAAAAAAACATTGTCAATCTGCTATGCAAGACCACTGTCTACAAAAATATTCCTTAATAAGATAAGAAAATCCTTCATTAGTCCAACAAGGAGGAAATTTTCATTGTTACAGCAGCAAAAGGATTTCAGATCAGGTATCTACAAGATAAATAGAACAAAAAGAACAAGAAGAATATAAATAGTAGAAAAACAAGATGCAAAACTATAAACAGAAATAGGAATTGAGCTAAAAAATAGTATTTATACTAGAACAGTATAAATAGTTAAAACAGGATGTAAAACTCTACTATAAAAAAACGTGAACATTTTGTTTCATTCCATGCATGCAAAATAGCCCATTTTTGAAACAAGGGGGGATTCATTTAATAGCAACAAAAGGACATAAAGCTCCCAATAGACACTAAATACCAAGAAAAGAATACAGATTGAATGATTTTATTCATACATCACTGATGTGTGATTCAGCCTACAGGAGGGTTATGTAATAGCGCCCTCCTGTGGTCCATGTAACTAACTGTTCAGTATGGGCCTTCTAACCTGTACCCTATAATTTAAGTAAAAGTTATATTAGTTTTGGTCACTTTATTTTGGGGAAAGAAGGTTCCAGTCAAACATTAGCTGGTTCTTGTCGTATGAATGGATATCAGAATATCAGGATTGGTTGCTGTCAACTTGACTTTTGATATTACTCTCAAAACGAAACATAAAGCACTTTATGTTCAGCTCTACAGATAATAAATCCTGCACAGTTAAATACAATGATAAAATTAAGACTTGTAATCATAACAAGCTTTAATCAGAAAGAACTTAAAATATCTGTAGACTCATTGGTCAAAATTTAAGTATCGGGATTTAGCTGACATTTCCTTGAAATGTTTGTCTATTTAAGACGCTGCAACCTTTCTGCCCTAGTTAATATAATTAAGAATGTTGTAAGAAACTCAAACCTTCAAGGTACCAACAAAATGCAACCAGAAAATCATGGTTTGTGTGCGCTCACTTCTAACCTGTTTCTTCATGTTGTCATTCAGCTCCTTGATGGTGTCAAAGTTGGACTTGAGCCTCTTGTTTTCCTTTGTCCTCTCTCGAAGAAGATCCTGCAGCTGGCTCACCTCTTGCTTGTGTTTCTGGTGACAAAAAAACATTTGCACATAATAAGCAGTGCAACCACACCAGCAATACTTTGCAACGCTTTAGTGATCCATAACACTCACTTGAGTTTGCTATCAAAATTCTATAATAGTCCATTGCATCGCCCCTCATGTGATGGGCAGTCCTTACTGACCGTGACACAAATGATATTGGCTTAATTTGATTTAATTAGTCTGACTATTTGATTTGGACAGCACCATGGGCTAAAAACAATAGGAACATAGATCGTCCAAATTATTACATTTCAAGACAGTGCATTTCCTGAAAACATGTCTGGTCTGGGCTTCATTGAAACTACCTGTGTGAATACTGGAATGTATGTACACAAATTAGTTTACACCTATTTTCCTACACAGAAATGCAGATTTACATTCAGTTTGGAAGACAGGTTTGGCAGAAACATACAGCACATCCCTTGTATTGAAAGTGGCTGGATGGAGTCAATAGGTATTTTTCACTATTCTAATGTGTCTTCTCGCTTACTACACTTGTGAGAGAGAGAGATTTGAGAATAGAGGAGTCAAATCTGCCAAATGAGTATTCCTTGGTTTCATAGCATAAGTCTTTAGTGTCATCAGTTACTGTGCCACTGTGGAGGTGTAGTATTTATATGTCATGCCACTTGAAAAGATATGTTTCCTCACTCTAAGCTCCTCCAGAGGCCTCCTCAAGGTGCATTCAAGGGATTAAAAGATTCTCCATGATGGCAGAAGGGGAACAATTTCTGGATCACAGGAGGAATGACAATGCAAAGACGTATAAGTTAACAAAATGAAAAGCATTAATGTGTGTCTGACCTCCTCTACAGATACTATGCGAGTGTGTAGCATCTCCTCCAGCCCGGCCAGCCTCCCAAAAGCTTCCTCCTGTTGCTTCAGCCTCCTCTCTCGCTCCTGTAGCTCCCTCTCCCACTGCTGCTGGCTTTGTCGCTCTGCCTGTATACACATATATAGGTACTTTACTGCACAATATTCCTTCTCCAAAATAAACTATTATTTGATTCTAAAACTCAAAATTATTCTTCACAATCAACACAAGCAAGTAAAGCCAACACAAATACACAGGCACCCTTGTATCATATTATCTGCATTTAGATTGGTGTAAAATGCTGTGCACACATTCGTAAGTATCCTCTAAAAACACACAAGGGAACTTACAACTAATTACTTCCTCTGTTTTGTATTTCTCTCAATTGGATTTAATGATAAACTGTTATTAAAATGTTTTTTTGCTTTTTCACCTTAAGTTGTTCATAGATGGTCATCATCTCCCGGTACACCTTTGCTAGTACTAAGGAGGAGGAATGGCACGAGTCAGGAAGTTGCCAAGCTCTCTGCGAATCCCTGTCGGTCTCGATTTCCTGGGACCCCGGGCTGCCATCCAGATAGGAGGGCAAGGTCACATCTGGAAAAAGAGAGGTACAATAGAGGGAAGCCTACAGGGTGTCAATAGGTGTCAGACACTTATATTTAATGCTTTTTAAGAGCATTTCAGGATATCTTTTATTCAAATTTAAATCCTCTTTCTCTTATCCAAGAATTGCTGGTAAGTATAGGGTATGTGGTCCTAAGCAGAGGTAAGTTTTATGTAGGAATATATTTATCAGAGAGAGTTAGGTTAATCTTCATGTTGCTAGAAAATAAGTGCAAGTATCAAGTAAAAACAAAGTATTATTTTAAGTGATAGGTTCAAAGCTTCGGAACATCAGAAATGTAGACTGCCAAAAATAAATATTACTGATGTATGTTTTGATGAAGGTCTAATGGACCAAAAGCTCAGAATTAAGTGGAAAAACTGCATAGATGTAAGTGTGTGGCAATCAAGGCCTAATTTTTATGAAATCCAATTTAAGATATTTTATGACTTTTTAAGGACCTGCAGGCATCCTGGCCTAAAAATAGCTCAATATCTACCTATAACAGAAGCTGTCAGAAAAAGTCACAAATTTGAGCAACAATAGGACACTAAGTAAACCCATTTCAAGAACTCAGACAAAATGCAATGGCCTATTTTATGATCTGGGTTTGATATAAAAGGTGGTCAGTTGTCAGAAAACATTAACAATGGTAACTGGTATCTTGCTTTGACACACACACACACACACACACACACATACCTGTCTCTGTAAACAGCACCTGAGAGTCCTGAAGTGGGGCAGCATTAGAGTCCTCACTCAGGTCCTCACTACTGCCATGGAGACCACGATCACTGCCAAACCTTAGAAAAGACAGCAACTTGTTTTGTGTAATACCCAAATGCGAAAAAATAGAATATGTAAAAGTAATTGTACGCTTACTGGTTGGGATGGTTGGTAACTGCTTTGAACAGCTCATGTAAAGCTTTGCTGTAGCATTTCAACTCTTTGGTTGGCTGTTTGGATCTGCTGGCTAATAAGAGCCTTTGTGCTGCCTCTGAAATATTAAACATAAAGGTGTTTAATTTTTTTCATGTTGAGGATCGTCAGCTAGATGTGGGGTTAGACCATTGAGTGTGACCTGATAGATGTAAGACAAACACATGCACATTGCCTCATGCCTTTTAAATAATATAAAAAAGTGTGCAGAATGTTGGGAGATTTTCTAAAACCCAATCGAGAACCTGTGACTATCTAAGCATGTGGAGGCCCCGTGTAACATGCACTCACCATCAGTGGTTCCGGAGGTAATGTCCTCTGCTGGTGATGACTATGAAACAGAATGACATGTTTTAGGGCAAAGTACCAGCAACTTGACATTGCTATTATGCTCTGAGGGGCGTCCCTAAATTTTGGCAATTAAAAATCACAGATAAAATAATAACAAAATACTGTAAAACTTAAAATAAAATCCTTGTCCCAATTAGACACCAAGTCTCTTTAACTAGCCAGGTGTGGCAACATATTTTGGCAAATAAAGGTCTGTCTCAATTAGAGGCCTGTCTGGTTACCATAGAGTTCATTTTTACAGAGGTTCTTTGGATGTATAAAACTGGGTTTTTGGCTACCTACTGGACTTAATATTAGTTAGCTGCTTAGATCACATATACGAATATGTATATATGTTTAAACTTTTGTCAATATGGACATGCTACACACATGGTTAGCTTGGTAAGATTATCTATAATAATAATAATAATAATTTCACTTCATTTAAAAGAAACTGTGAGCATCAAAGACAGCATTATTGACGTAGTAGACAAGTAAAATGCAAAAAAGAGATTAGTACATGTAGAGGACTATTTTTTAAAAAGCTAGGGAAAAATGTCCAGTGAACTGTATTTTTGGCCATATATTTAAATGTATTTAACAGAATTAATATCATTTTTAAGCATTTTTAGTCAGGTCATTTCTTGCGTTGTATTTTTTTTTCACTTTCGCATTTTTGTTTGTTTGTTTGGAATTTTTTGGCAAATTTTCAGGCAATTTTCTTTAACTTTTCACAGATTTTTTTCTAACCTCTGGGTCATTACTTACTTTGCTGCTCATTAATGTCTTCCCATGTTTTTTTTTAATAAAATGAAGCCAATTTTCTCAGGTCTCAAAAGGTAAATAAATAATTTAACTGTATTTCCATCTTTGCTGAGCAAGTTTTGTGTAAAAAGAATTAAAAGCCTGTCACATGTAGATGCCTGTCCCTAATATAAGCCTGCTGGGTTCAATAATTTAAGCAAACAATAGCCCGGGCAATTAATTGAAGTTTTACGGCAGAATAATTTAAATGTGTTCGCCCCTCCCTTCAGCTAAAATAAAATAAAATAAAATAAATAAATCAATAAACCAAAACATTAATTTCCCCAAAATAACGAACAGTCCCTTGTGACAATAAGCGACTAGTGCAAAAAGTTTGTTCATTTAGCTAACGCTTACTTTACACAAATTGATTATGAGCAAAAAGGCAGAACTGACTCTTTATAAAGTGAAGTTACAATCTACTTTAGCTTCACTAAAGTTTGATGTGAAGTAACTTTAAGCTAGGTTAGCATTACGTGATATTAAAGGCTCAATCACACAATTTGACCACTGACAGAAGACTGGACATGCTAGCTAACCTGAATAGCATCAACAGGAAAGCAGTGTTGTTGTAACATGACGTTACCAAACAAGCTGACTAAATGTGTGACAATACTTCAAGTTTACGCTAAACTCAAACCTGTTTCCTCTTCTCCAAATATTTCTGCTTGAGCTTCTCGACGGTATCAGCGACGTCGTCTCTATCTTTAAGCTGCAGGTTCATAGCTGTTACCGTAACTACACTGTTGACAAACTGCATTTATCTCTGCTCGTTTAGTGTCAAGAATCACAGCACACAGTCCCTTTCCGGTTTGAACTTTCCAAATTAAAAGCACTGTCATGAATACATGTAGTTTTAGAGCACTATGATATACATTATTTTGAAAGTCAAATCATAAAATTTCCGGTATTTCTCTACTTTACTGTGAAAATTGACTTTTGCTGGTCGGTTGGGAAAAAAGTGGAAACAACAAAACTCAATCCGAATTTGGCGGCTGAGGGATCATGTGATATGAAGCTTTTTGTTTTCCTTGAGTATCGCCCTCTAGCGGAGGAAGATAGCACCAAATAGTTGATGACTGCACTGACCACACATTCAAATTCCACCTCGAGACCCACCTTTTTAAATCTGCTATTAATGTTTGGTTTGTCGACATTTCATGTCTGTCTGTCATGCTTTATTAATCTTGTTTATATTTGCTGTATGTTTAACTGATTTTAATTTACTTAATTTGTTTGTTTTTTTTCACTGTAAAGCGTCTTTGGGTTGTGAGAAAGCTATTGTTATATTATTACTATTATTATTATTATTATTATTATTATTATTATTACAACAGATGATATCTAAAGACTAAGCATTCGAAGGGACATGATTCTCAAACCTGTTTTGATAATCTTAAAAAGTTTAAATATATCTTATAAAGAAAGACGATTATTTGTGCTATTAATTAGTACTTATCAAGGCATCAAGGTTATAATTTGGTTTTACACCTGCACTAGGTATAGCTTTAGAAATGAAAAAAATGAACTAATTTTATTTTTGTTTGTCCTGAGCCTTTTTCAAAGGCTGATGGATTGAATGCTTTTCCCCATCTTGACACATTGTAGTTACACCACGAAGCCAGAGAGTGTCAGTGCCTCATCAGACAACGGCATCAAGCATCTGCTTCACTGGCTTGTTTCTGTGCAGCCATTCTGAAATTTGCCAACTGCTGTCAGTTCACAACATATTGGACTTTTACCAGCAAGATTTAGCCACATGTCTTTGTTTTCTCCTTTTGTTTTGATTTCTTAAAAATATTATTTACATGCATATGCATATCACAACAAAACTGCAATAAAATAATTGGGTTGTACCATAAAATTTTTAAAAAATGTAACCAGAAACACACTTGTACACAGTATATTTTTGGTAAAAACTGTACATTCCAATAATCATGATAATAATAATTATTGTTGTTATTATAATTATTATAATGATTATGATTATTATTATCATTATTATTATTATTATTGTTCATAAAATTGAGATGATTTAATAAACTATCATAGCCTACATTTTAAAATACAGCATGGGAAACTGACTGCCAGCTCATTTATCAGTAACACAGTCACATCCTGAGGAGCTACAGGGATAAAATAAGGATATTAAAGTAAGTCTTTGTTGGGGATCCACAGATTAACCTTCATGTTCCCTGAGTCCCTCTTTTGCCCACAGCGAAGCATTTAGCCATTATGTTTGGCAAGCGGTGCCAAGTTTGCTCTAGACTTGAATAGTCTACAACTAGGCTTCAAGATTAATGCCCTCTCTCTCAGTTTGGCTAATTAGCCACTTCCATTAATACACATTCTCATAATTCAATCACTTTGTCCCTGCAGGCCCTCGTGGAGAGAAATTAGCCGACGAGCACACTAACACTGATCTTCATTAGAGAGCTATTTACTTTGTCCACTTTATATGGAAATTACTGTTCTGTTATGTTAATTGGTCATATAGGTTCCTCATTCAGGACCTTGTTGTCCACTTGTGCCAAGAGGAGATGGTGATGGACAGTCAGCGGTGCATTTAGTTTGTGTGCGTGTATCAGTTCAGAGGTTAGGTTAAGGATTAAATTTATGGTCAAGATTAAGGTTAAAGTCCATATAGTAGTAAGTATCTGTAGATGTGCTTGCAACTGTATTAGATGTCTGTCCTGTTGCTCTGCTGCCACAGACTGTAATTAAAACACTAAGGGACAGAGACAGCATGCAGAGATATAAAGAGCAGACATGGCATTCTTTGAATCTTTGTGTCTGTGTTTTACCACTTTGTAATTTGACAAAAGCAATCCACAGATAATGATGAGATAATTGGGGTTGATTGTCACTGAACAGTGGGGCATTCATATCAAGTGCAATTCTCCTCTTTATTGTAGCAGACTTTACAGACCCTCTTTTTAGCATGCAGTTCAAATTAATTGTTATGTGTGTCTGTGTACTCTGTGTACTCTGTGTGTGTGTGTGTGTGTGTGTGTGTGTGTGTGTGTGTGTGTGTGCGTGTGTGTGCGTGTGGAGCGTGGTACACATACAGCAGAGGCAGTCTGAAGGGATGTGGCCAGCAGTTATCGTCTGCACCTTCTGTTTTCTGACAAACATCACAAATTCGCGGGCCAGCCCAGGGGATACAAACTAGACAAAAGCAATCAAGTTGTATCATTGAATTAACAACATATTGCTGTGTTGTATTGCAAAAGCAATTATCCCCTGTCTCATGATACAAAGCCGTGCACACACACAAGCAAGTGCTCTCACACTCAATTAAAGTGGCGATGGCAGCGCTCCGCTGTGAAAATGATTGCATTTCAATTGGCATGACTCTTTGAGTCCACAGAGCAGTATTATGTATGCTAATGCAAGCTGTAAAGACGGATCTGGGGTTCAGGGGGGGCCCCTGGAGCAATTACACTACACTGAGACCGGACAAGACACTGTGTCCCTGGGCATGCCAGGCACTTTTACGGGCTTTTCCATATTAAAAATATATTTTTGGAACATCGCAGGGATAAGCCCATAAAAATGTGAAGCCTAATAAGACACCTTAGGGTTAGATTGATGCAAGGGGGCAATTTTGGCCTTTGATGAAAAAAGTTATGAATGAGGAATAAGGCTCTTGTTTCATCTTTGAGGCAGTTATCCATGTTCATATGTTCCACATTTTCCTCAAATGTCATGGGTCAGTCAGGAGCGGTAATCCTGGAGGCTGGAGGCAGGACCGCAGTGCATTGCTCAGAAGCACTTTGGCTGAAACAAAGGTCCAGTGTGGAGGATTTAGGGGGATATATTGGCACAGATGGAGTATAATATAATACGTATGTTTTCTTTAGTGTATAATAACCTGAAAATAAGAATCGTTGTTTTTCTGTAACCTTAGAATGATCTGTTAATATCCAAATAGAGAGTGGGTCTATGGAGATCACTATGTTGCACCACCATGGTATGACAGTAGCCCGGAATGGACAAACCAAACGCTAGCTGTAGACAGGGTTGTTTGCATTTTCATTTTCAGCATTGTAGTCAGCAGCCTGTCCACAGTTTTGCAAAAATACTGATTTTTAAAAAAGATTTTAACTGCTTTACTCAATCGCAGTGATTTAACCGGTAAAAATGTTGTTTGCCTTTGGGAGAAAGAGACCTCAGTGGATATTTCAGCTCCTGGTAAAAACCTCCTGAAGATCTGGATCTTAAGTTATTTAAAAAAAAAAAAAAAAAAAAAGATAGCACACATTAGCAGGTGCTGGGTTAGTGGACTGTCTGCAACATGCCAAACAAAGTTGAAAAAACACTGATTTGTAACATGAAACCGTTTAATTCAGTGTTTTACCAGTTTGAAATCACTGGGTTTGTTTGTTACGGAAAGAAAGAGACCTCTGTTGATCATTCGGCTCTTGAACAATGAAGAGTGAAGCAATTCTAACCAGGAGAAGTTTCAACTGGTTGCAGTCTGTAACCCTTGCTGCTCACTTAATTCCTTTAAATCTGGTACACCGAACCTTCAAAACAAGTCACAGTTAGACACTAGCTGAGAGGATACAGTTACATTATTAGAATGGAACAATCAATATTACATGCCTGCATAAAATTTTTAAAAACACCATCCATGATCGAAAATTAAAAATGTGCAGCTCTAAAGTTATGCAGTTTGCCCAAATCAGAAAAATATAATTCCTAAACTTCTCATATGGCATCTATCCATGCAGAGACTTTTAGTATTATGTGGTCATGATTGACTCCAGTTGTAAAAATTTTGCCTGCAACTCTAAAAGAAAAATGCAGGGGAAGAAAAGCTAAAAAATATTTTCTGGTAAGCAATGTCCTGATTAGCAACCTCATGTAAACAGCGTGGTAGTAAGTAGCTCCAAATAAAATAATGAAGCAGGTGTACAAGGTGTAAAAAGAAAGTACTTGAACTTTTAGTTGCTCTCAAGTTTGTCCTAATAATAAGAATAATACAAGACAACAACTTAAAAAATAAAGTTTGTAATTTATACAGTGTATACATTGATGTTCTGTATTCTTTTACACTACAAGGGTTAAAACATTTGATCTGACATTTTGATTTAATCTAATAATGGCATAATTGACTTTTTGGAGGCTTTTCCAGTGTTGCTCTCTATGAATTGAGATATCATCAGGTTCATTAAAAGAGCAATTAGAGATAATTATTGCAAGCAAAACATGGGATGCTAGACAGAATAAGTGCATGTAAAATGCTTAATGGTCACACTGTATAAACTACAGTAGTAAATGATGCAACAACATATTTAGTTCTTCATAGTTAAATCGCTTATGTTGTTTCTAATTTAGCTTCTGATCTTCTGATACTAAAATTCATCAAAAAACACACACACATTTAAGGACTTTCTGATTCCAGTTATCCAGCCCAGCACTATAGATTTGTATTAGTCAGAACTAATCATGCAATTATCATTAACGGTAAAGCCCTGCAGGATTTATCCTCATAATAACTTTTGGTGTTTTAAGAGCCTATAATGGCTTTGTCCGGTTATATTTATTAGATTAATTTCTACAGATTTAATTGATGCATGAATATTTTAATGTTTACCCCTATACTGTACAAGGCCTTTGGGAAGGAAACCGCAAGAAGGAAGAATGAAGTAAATCCTGTTCCTGGGGAAACCCTTGAAACCCACTTTTTTTGTAATAGAAAAATGTGAAAATCTTTTAATTATTCAACAGATTCATAGTTTAATCAGACCTTTAGATTAGGCTGATTATTCTGGTGCTGAAATATGATTTACTGATTATAGTTAAGTAGGTGAGAATAAGGTTAAGTTTTGCAGAGCCCTGAGAAAGTGTTGCAGAATGATTGCTTTGTGTTATCCTCTGGCTAATATGCTGCTAAAAGTTACATACTGTTAAACCTGCATCAGGTTTCTACTTTGTTGGCTTTATGTAAAAGGTATGTTAGTTTCTCTCCCTCTCTTTCACTCTCCTCCTTGTGATCTTTATCTTTCTGTCACTCTCTTTTACTTGTCTTTCTTTGTTCACAAATACAGTACAATCAAAGAAAACATTGCATATTGATGAACTTGTTTGGACTGTCCAAGCTGTCAATATGAAAGACAAAAGAGAATGATCACAGGGTAAAACTGAAATAAAAGATTATGTACTTAATCTAAGAGGAGTTGACAAGTAAAATTGTAATAGGAGCAGTTTGTTTGAACAAAAGCTATTGTTCAAGGCAACTAGATGGTACATCTTGTAAGTAATTTCCCTGAATAACAATTCCATCAGTATGATTAAATCAGACACATTTTTTGTTCCTACGAGTCCAAAATTATTTAATTTCCTCTCTCTTATTGTTTATTTTGCTGCTTGAAAGTTTAATGCAGACATTGGCAGAAGTCTGTGTCTCATTTTCATTTGCCTAAATTTCTAGTTCTCATTTTTTTCCTGCTCCTAACTTTTCTCCGATGTGGTAAAATATGCAGTAAATTAAATTTTTATTGTGTTTTAAACATATTAAGACGTGTGGATGTACATTAAATGACATTTTTAAAAGATGTACAGTTCATGTGCCAAATATATGCAGTTCTTCTCTTTCTCATATAGTACAACGATGGGGCCACTCTTGGTTTTGGGATAAAAAACATAAGGTTTTGAGGTAGCATGGCAGCCTTTATTTTGTCATATCATTAGTGCCTTTTCATGAGCCAAGAATATTTACCGCCTATGATATAACCAAAATGTGCTGTACGACTATGACCAGGCTTCTGCCTCTATTATAACGATATCTTTTTCTCATCATGATACTTTTAATGAACCCAGCCTTGAAGTGATCCATACGCAACCTCTCAAGAAAACACCGGACATGACTGGAAGTTGATAAACCCTTTTAACACTTTGAAATGGTCACATCGGTTGCGTCAAAGCCCCCTTTTTTATGCTAGTTGTCCCCTTTGCTGGCAGGATGAATTGACCCACTGTTAAACAGATAGCTACCCGCTCAGCCCCTTTAGCAGTTGAATACATTAACACAGTCCCTGATAGTGAAGTTTGACCCCAACGCCCACTCACAATACACACAGCATTCCTTCCAGTGTGTGTGTGTGTGTGTGTGTGTGTGTGTGTGTGTGTGTGTGTGTGCCAGTGTGCACAAGGGTTTTTGAAAGCCGATACGGACATCAATATTTTTTCATATTATGCTGATGTTAAATATGTATATAATGGACCATATACATGCCAAATGGTTTGAAGTTATTGAAATGGTTTATTATATATAATTTTAGGGAGCATGTATTTCGTCACGAGACATAAAAATACTATACAATTTTATTCTCACATCAGATTCCCTTACAGAAATTAGTGCATAATGCATTTTATTTGATTTGTGTCATTTTGCTTTTGGCCCATTACACTGTATTGTAGCCTTTTCCACCCTAGACATTACATGCATAAAATATGCATGAAAAGTATCTGTAATTAATTCATTTTATTGTCAAGCAAATTGTCTTGTACTTTGTCCTACTTGCAATTTGAAGATACAAAATGTTAGACCTTAAAAACTACCCAGAAAACTAACTAACTAACTAACTAAATAAATAGATAAAGAAAGAATAAATAAAAGGATTTTAGCGCACCCCCACTTTGGCTTCACTGTGCATAATGACTAGAATCTTTCAAAATTCTAACATTTTGTAACAGTGTTTGGTTTCCAATTTAGACATAGAATAGATTTTTCTTATTGGAAATCCATTTTGTCAGACAAAAAAATGATTTTATTTGTGTCCCCCTAACTCAGTCTGGTTGCCCTGATACATCCCACTCTAAAAATGTGGGATGTTACATACGTCACATGATCAATAGAAAGTAGTATCATTTGAGTCTCCTGAGGGCCATGTGAAGACGAATAGTGAGATTTCTCACTTTACTTTCTGTATTCCGTTTTAAGTGTAACTTGAGAAAATCAGCATCAGCGTACATCCTGTTAGCCTGTTTAAATTATTTCTTAGATGATATAATCTTTATTTTTGCTTTTTAAGAAGATAGTTTAGATAAACCAAGGTGAACTTGGTGCTAAGTGTTCTTATGCTTTAAAAATAAGACATAGGCACATGTGTTTCCAGTCCCCTCTCTGTCAGCTCCACTAAATGTATGCCACATTTAGGCTTTTATGTCTATTTTGCATGTCTTTGATGGTGCTTTTTATAGTTGGCTTTGGACAGTGGTAGCTGCTAGCCAGGTCGAGCTAGCCAAGTCAAGGTTGTCAGTATACACTGAGAAAAGATGGAGAAGAAATGAACTAGCAACCTGCCAGTAATCATAAAGTTGTAAGCACTGAAACTGGATGACCTCTGTACCCCATCTGTTTCCAAGTGATTATCAGGATCTGTAAAATCCATTGATTTACTGAAGCTTTGCTGATAAAATGCCCTAAGATTGACCATTGCACATTTTAAATACTTACAATTTTGTGCTATTAGATACAGTGCAGATAAAAAATGAAGGTTCATTTAGAAAAGTTACAATATGTAAATGGTTCAGTGGAATGGCCCTTTTAAAGATGTGTGGTCACGTGTGTCTTTGCATGTTTATACTGTATACATAGTTTACATACTTGGGGCAGCAGTCACAATAAGGTTATGCCACCATTAAAAAATAATCTATGTCAGGAGGTAAAGGACCAACATTTGATCCTCCCTCATTATCACTGTTGAGCTGCC
Source organism: Plectropomus leopardus (assembly GCF_008729295.1). Lineage (NCBI taxonomy): Eukaryota > Metazoa > Chordata > Actinopteri > Perciformes > Serranidae > Plectropomus > Plectropomus leopardus. The sequence continues at coordinate 12,930,609 of NC_056472.1, read as the reverse complement.
CTTGAGCAAGGCCTCAAACCTTCACTGCATAAGAAAAAAACACCTTTAACACATTTAAGTGAGGATGATCTAATATGTAAAAGAGTGTGATGATGGAGAGGCAGATGGACAGAAATAGAGCAAGGAGGGGAGTGTAATAGAGAGACTATATCTATGCGAGGACCTTCATCAGCGACCCTGGCGATGCTGTCATTCCTGCAGTGTTGAGTCATGTGGGATGTTTCTGTGTAGTCTCGAGGCCCAGCAGCCCTTTTTTGGGAATGTCATGTTTTAACAACTCTGATGCCTTTTAATTCCCGCTTCTGAAAGTCTGTCTGGAAGTATTGGAATGTGTGTGAGGCTGCAGGCCAGACGCTTGTGTTTGGAAATAAACTGTCTGTCCAATCTGATCGGCCTCATTCTCAGGGACGTGGGAGCAGCAAGTCTTGTGAACACACAAAACACTCACACATGCATGCACAAACATGGACAGGCATGCTTCCACACACACCTTACAAGAATTGCTCTCTATTTTAACTGCATTCGTAATTGCTTTTAGACTCCTAAATATGCACATGAATACAGATGAAATGTCATTATGCTAAAAAACACATACTGTACAAAGACAGATCTGCACATATCCAAAAATTCTGTAAGTGTGTGTTTGTGCTAAAAGAGAGAAAAAGAGGCCAATAGAAAGGCTAATTCTTTTTTTAAGATTATTCCCATAGCAGTGCTGATGAGTCTGATGGAATGGCTGCCATTCAACTGCAGGAGGCTCCTGGGAGACTGGTCGAGTTAATGGACCATGTGTGTTCATATTATCATCTGTGTGTGTGTGTGTGTGTGTGTGTGTGTGTGTGTGTGTCAGTCTTAAAAGGAGTTCCAGTGGAGGAGTGTGATGAAATATGCTACAACAACATAAAAGGGACCTAATTGTTCCCTAAAGGCAGAGTGTTAGGAGAAGAGTGACAAGAATAACTCAAGCCTCCCACAACCAGCAACAACCCTGGCAACAACTAAGACTGGCTCTTGACTGAAGATAGTCATGTTTTTTTTATGTTTAATTTTTTTTGTTTATGTTTGATACAACAGAAAAACCTAAACGGAAATTTATGAGACAGAGCTTGTAGAGCAATGTATGATTACACACCTTGACTTGCTCCTGGTGATGTATTTTACTGACAGTGGTTTCAATACCCATTTTTCACAGGTTTAAGTTAAAGATCCAAGGCTTTTTTCATGCACTCAATAGATATATTTTTCTTGAATTCTTCTCAAATTTGTTCAAATCTGTTTTCATGAGCACTTGCCCTTCTCCAAGATAATCCATCGATGGGTAGGTGTGGCATATTAAGAATGAATAAACAACATCATAAGGTGTGCCTCAGGATGGTTGCAATAAAAAGGCTATTGTATGTGGCTTTTTATTGTGTTTTGTAAGTGATGTGCATTTTGTGCAGTTTTATGCTGCTTTGTCTGTCTTTTTTGTATCACTTGATATTATGTGCTGTTGTATGTATTATTTGTCTTGTGTGTCTTTTCTTCTTCTCTTCTTCTTGTACAACTTTATGTTATCATGTCATTATACTGTATATTTGCTCTGACCTGCTGAGAGACTGCAGATGTGAATTAGCTCTAAGCTATAATCTGGTACCGTGCATCAAATGGTAACATTAATGTTTTAAACTGTACATGATCCCTTCTCAATTAAATAAATAAATAAATATATATATATTTAAAGGAGAAAGGAAGTGCGTTAACAACCGGGCAACATAAACAGGAAGAGGATGACACATTTGTTTCTGGCAGCTATCCCCAGTTACCGAAGATTAATTGTTAAGATGTAGAATAAAATAATTGTAGCCATGGTTCTCATGTCGAATGTTTTCCTGCATTTTTCTGGGGTCCCTTAATAAATTCCTGCCATTCCCCTACATCAGTTCTTGTTTCAGAGTCCAAACATCATCTATCAAAAGCAATGAGTTTTGTAAAATCTGTTGTCATTAATCTGTTGCATAGTTTTTTTGTGTCCGATAAATCTTCAAACTCAGTTGTCTATGCCACTTTCTGGAAATCCTAGATTATATTGTACACTTACAAGTGACACACACAGACCAACGCAGCATTCTTTGACACTGTACTATTCTCGGTCAGAACCTGCTAACTTGGAGTCTCCCAACAATCTTCCATCCTCTTTGTCATGAAGCACAACATTTGAATTTATGAGTTCCTTAAAGTGTTCTATCCACCTTCTGACAATATTACTACACAAGGCCAGTCTTTTCTGTCCAGAACAACTTGGGTGACTTCCTACCATTCTCTTATGACCCACCGATTGGGTCTTTAACGTAATCTCCTCAAATTCTTGCATTCATTTTTATGCTTCTGAGACAACCACAAACTGTAACCTCTCTGTCCTGATGGTACCTCTCTGTTGAAAGACTTGCCTTAGTTACTGCTGTCCACTACTGGAGGGTTAATTTCTTCATTTTGACACCCGCCACCATCCACCACCTTTTGACTCCCCAACCTCTGTGAAGTATTTCCAGAGTCCCCTGCAGCTGTTCCCAGCTAAGCCCCAACATATGTTTTGGGTATACCAAGCCTGCCTGACAGCCTCCCCTTCAATCTGATCCATCTCACCACCAGATGGAGATAAGATGACATCCAGGCCTTATACTCCTTAGTTGTGTGTCCACTAGAAATAGCCCCTGGTTTGATGAAACAACTACAAATTGCCTGAGGGTGCACTTGTACCTATAGATGCCTCCTTGTGGTTGAATGTGGTGTTTTTATAGCACAATTTGGAATAACACACCACTTACAAGGAGACCATTTCCCCCACTTCCAGATATTTCACTTATTGCCAGTATCAGCAAGATGCCCCCAAGCAGGTAAAGATAAGGTTCTATATATTTAATATTCATTTAAAGGCTAAGATTTCAACACAGTGTTGTTTAAAATAAATACAGACCATGCCTGTAAAAAACAACAAACCAATATATATTGGTCTAATCCTACTTTAAAGTGCAGATGGGTTGTTACTGCCAAGCCTCTGTAAGGCCCATCAAAGCTCATATAAACACATCAAACACCCTGGCATTGAAAGCACAGAGAAACAGCTGTGTATAGTGTGTGTCCATTTTAATGTGTGTTGAATTCCTAATTTGCTCACATATGGGTGCCATACCTACTTTATGTTGAGTATCAGGTCTCTTGGCAAACATTTTGTTAGCTGGAAGGACCTGTATGATTACTCAGACCAGTGAGAAGAATGGGCCAACATACTAGTTCACAGTGTTACTATGAGATAAACAGAATGATGAGAGAGGAGGATTAGAGGATGGAAAATTAACTCTGGAACATCCTGCCCGAGGAGTTTAGGCTTGCACACTCAGTACCGTTTCTCCAATTGCTGTTTGAAATGAAGTTTCATAAACTTGCTTTCATGTGTTTTACTCAATTATTGGCTTGGCCAAAACTCAGCAGCAGCCACAGCTGCCCACCAGCCTTGGAGGTCAGTGCGTCCCTGAAGTTTAAAAAAAAAAAAAAAAAAGAACTGTTACTGTATGGTAGGCATGCTAAATGGAAAGTTACTTGGGTATTGCTCTTTGGGTGAACAGAGCTGGTCCGTGACATTCCTATTAAGTTTAACTAGAGAACACTGCATCCTAAGATCCCAGTGTTATACTCAGATTATTATTCTGAGTACAGTGTGTTTGACAACTAGTGGAAAGGAGGGTGTGAAAGAATAAGATCTTTTAAAACCAGAAATAGCCCAAAAATCACATTTGCCAAAGCAACCAGACTCCACTAAGAAAAAAAAAACGTAATTTTATCACTGTAAAGCACAGTTCATTCAGAGTCAACGGAGACAAAATACAACATATACAGAAGTCTGGTTAGTTTAGCAAAAGCATTTTCAGGGCTGTGTCTGGTAAAACAAAAATGATTTTACTCCTTAACAAAGGGTCTATCTTCATAGGAATCCTTTCCATAACTTGTCAGACACTTGGAATAACAATATGAGCCTGTCAGTGGTAAAAACAAGCATGTTTAGTGGTTAGAAATTGACAGTGCACAAATGCCCTCGGTGGTTACCCTGCAGGCTGTTTCCCAGTGCAGCCCTCTCCCTCAGTATTTTAAGAATTCTTTTAAAAAAAGTTTCCATCAGTCACTTAGACACAAAAACATGGAAAAATAGGGGCCAGACTGAAAAAATACGTGACCCTTTAAGTGTAAACACAGGAATTTGTGTGTTTCTGATGTAGCAGTGCTGAAAGTAGACGTCTTAGTCGTGGATGTATATGAGCAAGTCAGACTTTAATGCAGGTGATCAGTGTTTGTATCCCATCATAATCCTAGAAATGTATTAATTCTCTATTACTTTCAAGTTGATAAAGATGATAAACAGTTAAGCAGATTATATGCTTAACAGTAATTGGATAAAAAAGAGAAATATGTGTGAAGGTATTGTGCAAAGCAGAGTAACAGTATATATATGCCTACACTGAATATAGAAATAGCAGGATAAAATCTATTTGGACCCTCTCTAAAGTCTCCTTTCATGGGATTTGAGATTTACTGTGTTTATGTACTTGTGTGGCCTGATTTAAAAAACGGGATCCTATACCTTTGCCATTATTATTGTCATCATGACAACCAACCTTTTATCATGTTTTATATTGTTACATGTCAAGTTATTTTATTAAAGGGCCCAAATTTCAAATTTCAAATCAAATCATATTAAATAGCCAGCTACTTGAGCTTGTTTAAAAATGTGGCAGCCAAAGTGGTCCACTTGGGGAGAAATATGTAACCAAACAGAGGGTCTATTCTCCTCCAGAGCTCATTTGCATTTTCCTTGGTGTTTGCAACTCTGCTTCACAAACTCTTTCCCTCCCTTACACATACAGACGCACACTCATAGTGAGGGGTGTGCGTGGGCAGATAGAAAGGAGAGGAATCCCTGATAAGCCAGTAGCCTGGCGGAGGGCATAGAGAGAGGAATGGCAGCTATGTCGGGCATTCACAACACTGTGTGGTGTCACCAAACAAAGCCTTCCCTTCTCCCGCCTGTCAAAGACACCATTGTGGCGTGAGGAGAGAGCCTTTATATCACACACACATTCCGCGCATGCTCCCCCCCACCACACACACACACACACACTTATAAACACACACACAAAAAACCTACCATGTAACCGACATACACAGATAAATATACAAACACAAAAGCATTTATATGCTCCATATTTTTACATACAATGTTAACAATACATATGCACTACATGCATGTGCAAATACACAGAGGAAAAGTTACAAACAAACAAAAAAGAATGTACATGCGAACACGCACACAGAAAAAGGCACGTGTTGACAGGATGGAGACCTCCAGCAGTGAGGCTGGCATCCCCTGCACGGAGCCCCCAGTGAGAGTCACCTGTGAGGGGGTGGGAGCAAGGGGAAGCTCCCCTGCTCACTGGAAGTCTGGGAAAGTTAATGACAGCTGACACACTCACTGGGGGGTTGACAGCGAGAGTGTATGAGGCTTGTTCCTGTATGAGAGAGGGAAGCTGTCTGTGTGTGTGAGGGAGGGAAAGTGAGTGTGTTAGCCTCTTCCTGTTGCTCTGACAAGCTCCTGACTGCTCCTGCCACCTCCACCTCAGCCACAAAGGACTCATGGGAAGGCCGACACGACAGGAGGGCGGGACTCCCATATGTCCCATGTCTGACTGTGCAGGGTTACTCTGCAAACACCTGTCAATCACTGTCGAGAGGTACAGTACAGTTGGAATGTGTCTGTTTGTATGACAGAAATTTAAGAGTACCATGGGACCAAGCCTTAAATCTTGAAGATTTGGGGTTTGGTTGCATTATAGTGTGTAATGCAGCAGTGAAAACAAACAAACAAAAAAACAACATCAAAACAAAAGTTTTTGAGTATTTGTATTGATGTTGCAGGAGATTTTGCTTTAGTTGCTTACCCTTTGAAACCTGTAAGCTGGGGTAATTTCTTTCAAAAACACGGGGAGAATGAGCAACTTAGCAGGTCATGGCCTTAAAGTTAGAAAAAGAAGATAAAACATTTTTTTACAAGAAAATTACTTACAAAAATGCACAAAAAAACAGTAAAAAGCAAAAACAAACATATGATGGTCTGAACATATAAATCTATTTTTTATCTTTTATTTTTCCTGTAATATGAGTATATAGTTTTCCCTATTTTTTGATCATTTTCTGATAACCCTCCCCTTTTTTATAAATCTTTTTTTTTTTTTTTTAATACATTTTCCTAATTTCTTGCAATTTGTGGGACATTTCTTGCCAGGATGGTCATTACCTTTTCTTCCCCATGTTTTCAAACGAGATCAAACCAGTTTGTTCAGCTTTCAAAGGGTTAAACAGCTTGTGAAAGGTGTCTGAACTCAGCACAAGAAAACTGACATGGATCCAGGTTTGTAGATAGTAATTCTGATACCCACATTGCTTTATGTAATTTGAGTGTGTGTGGACAGGGGTGGGTGGGTCGAGGGATTGAGATTATTTTGGGCCGGCTCTCCTGTCAGCCTCGTAGAGAGCATCACAGCATGGGGGTCACCGTCCCAGAGGAAGCTCCTAACTTCACTTCCCCATGTTACAGTGACAGCGCCTACCAGGACTCTGGGCATGGACAAGAAGTCCTGCTGAGGGGCTTAGACTGGTGGATAAAGACCTAAGCAGTAGGAGCTGAGTACAAGGAGAATAGAGGGGTAGTTGAGGGACAAGAGAGACAGTAGAGGGACAGTAGGGGAGACAGGAATTACCTGACAATTAGGCAAAGTTAATGTGAAGAATGATGGATGTCAACCTGTCAGGACCCGGGAGGTGGGGGGATCAGCTGGATAAGTACCATGTTATCCCTCAGATTACACTGTCTACTGCCATGATCACACACACACACACACACACACACACACACACACACACACACAGCACAAGCTGCTGCTCCCATTTTTTACAAGTTTAAATTAAAAATCTGAGATTTTTTTTATGCACTCAATTGACATATTTCTCTCAAATTTTGGTCACAAAATGTTTTAAAATCTAACTTTCCAAGATAATCAACCAACTGACAGTTGTGAAATATCAAGTTGCTGATTAAACAGCATCATTACCACACAGGTATGCCTTGGGCTGTACATAAAACACAGTTCCACAGATGTCACAAGTTTTGAGGGAGCATGCCATTGATATGCTGGTTAAAGGATGTCTAACTGAGCTGTTGCCTGTGAAGTGCATGTTTATTTATCTACTGCCACTCCAAGACGTTTCTGATGTCATTTCCCTGAATTTGGCAGTATATCCAACCACCCTCACAACCTAACAAATTAGTTATGATGACAAAGATCCAGGTGAGGATGAACATACATGAGCTTCCCTTAAATGCTCTCTGAATAGATTGGACAGAAATTATTCAGTTCCACAAGTCAGTTATTGCATCAGCTGTTCAGGTGGCTGCTCTCAGACAGTCTTGCAGGTGAAAACGCTGGATGTGGAGGTTCTGAGTTGGTGTGGCTACATGTGGTCAGCTGTTTTGAGGCTGATTGGATATACTGACAAATTAATGGAAATGACACTAGAGATGTCTTTTGGTAGTGAAATGAACATTCAGTTCACAGGCAACCGCTCTGGTGGACATTCAAGAGAAATATATATATTGAGTAAATGAGAAAGATCTTAGATATTTAACTTGGGGGCAAAAACAAGTGTTGTGTTTAAATTTGTATTCAGTGTAAACTGGATAACACATGAAATTGTTGTTTAAGTTAATGTTATTGATCCTCAGTCATCCAAAATAGATGTACAGTATATACGCTGTATTCAGAGCTGAACAGTAATAGTTGGCAGGATAGCTTCACTGTTTTCTGTTTTTTAAAAAAATGTTTTTATGTTGTTGTTGTTTTGCCCTTTCACACTAATCTTTGATATTGATACTATCACCTGTTTTAAAGTTGATATTTTCCATTCAGAAAATCATGGCGACAATGCACAAAATGTAATTCTCTCTTTGCAGGTGTAACAGCAGATGGAAAATGAAGACCATCATCAAAGAAGACGAGATACTGAATGAATCACCTTCAGTCCAAGTTGATCTTTTTGAATAGTGCCAAAAAAACCCACCAGAATGTAAATGTTTGCCTTCAAACACTATATCATACCAGCTGTTGTTTATACACAAACACCCCGCTCTCAATTATCTGTAAACATCTTAACTGCATTTTGTAATGCTGCACAGCTTGCGATTCCAAATCCCCCTCAGGAAACCATCTTTAAGTTGTTTCAATTCTTAGTGGAAATCTGGTCTCAGTGACAGCTTTAGTAGTAAAAAGAAAAACAAAAAACGATTGGGCTGAATGGTCCAGGAATGCCCCTCCGTGGCTCTGGTATGTGTGGTATGGTCATTATGGGCAGCTTGGGACAGTAGCAGCAGGTAGGGTCTTGTGACACAGGCCAGGATGATTGACAAGCAGGTGGCAGTGGAAGTCCCCACTGCTGAGGAACTGTGTTTTCAGCTTATTTAGGGGAATTCTTGCCATTTTGCAAATTCCAGTAGAAATTGTATTGTATAACTGTACGCGTCATCTACACGGAAATTAACTGATCTCTTTTCCTTCGGTTTCCAGTGTATATACAATCGCCATGAATCTAAACAGACTTTGACAAGATTTTATTGTAATTTTTTTTATCTTAAATTCAGTTCACTGTAAAAGCATCATAATAGTGCAGGTGGTCTAATACAATGATTCCCAATTGGTAGGTTGCGGTCCGAAGGTGAGTTTTAGGTCCATTTTACATGGACTGCAAGTGAGTTGTGAATGTGTCATATCAAAAAACAAAAAAACAAACAGAAAACCCCTTTTTTTTTTAAGAAACAGTGAATTTGTGGCACAGAGCTTTTATTATGATGTTCAGTTTCTGTTTATTCTTACAATATTTTTTTGTTCCATTGTGTTCTAAACCAACATGTTCTTTTCATTTTGTGAAAGCAAATTCAATATTTTGTAATTTATCTAATATGTGGACCTTGAAGTAATGACTAAGGAGAAATCTGGACCCTGTGGCTGGGCTAGTTGGGAACCACTGGTCTATTAACATCCCTGCTGATAAAATTACTAAAAAAATAGCAACAAGACAAGAAAGGACGGTAATAGATTATTTTCCCTATAAATAGTTGGGAAAGAAAATAAAACAACTATAGAGAGAGACTGGCATACAGTGACCCAGGCATCAGTAACCCATGACTTTTGATATTGAAAATAAGTGACAGGATGAGGAGCTAAAGTCACACTGTATTGATAGAAAAGATAACGCAGGGATATTTAAATCCCCATACTGGTTGATGCCCTGCTATACCGTCATTGAGAAATCCCATCATCTGCAGCGCCACAGTTGACCCTGACCTTTGACCTTCCTGTGGGTTGAAGAGAAAGAGGTTTAAAAAAAGCACCACACACCTAATGTAACTTAGCCACCTGTCAATGACTTGATTTTGAGGGTCAGCAGAAACTCTGGTATGGACGACAAGACCAGGTCAAAAGAATTAAAGACTCTGGGGATGAAAAGCTACTCTATACCATAATATCCTAATTATTAGTGAAAAAGACTGATACAAGCCTTATCAAAAATTAGATGTCGAACAGTCAGTCTACCTCTCAAATGTGCAAATTCCTCCCTGGGTGTAACTGACTGTGTTTTATGGGGTCAATATGAGTCTTTCCCAGCAGACGACATCAGATAACATCAATAACACACTGTGTGTTATGGAGGAAATTTTAAAACCTGTGTTGAAAACTGACTCATCCTGCTTTAAAGGGATTGTTTGGGTTTTTTGTCGGTCTTGCAGGAAGTAGACTGTGCACATAAGGCTACCATAGGCCACCTATTTCAGACCAAATTTTCTTCCCCTAACGCTATATGTGTGTTACTATTACTCTTTAAAATCCGCAATGCTGAAAGGGTGGTACTGCATAGTCAGACCTATCTCCAGATCTATCTTCATTTAAGCGGTCTCGAAAACAAGATGGTTCATCTCAAAGGGTTTATCCTATTGTACTTGTACAACAACAACCTCTGGCAACCTTTACACTAAAATGTCCTTAAATGTTTTAATGTTTTTAATGTTTTAATGTTTTATGTGGCATTTTCTTTTGCATGAATTTAGCTATTAATAAATACCAGGGCATACATGTGGTGAGGCATGCAAAATCACCAAAACATGTTCCCTTCTAACTCTATTTTGCAAGGGTACCATTACTACATCCTGCATGGCCGAAGATGATTGTAATCAGTTTGGAACAATACAAACAATCTAGTGTGTTTTTTTTTTTTCCTTAGTGCTGAATTATGATTGGTTCAGCCAAATCTTTCCCTCGTGCTGGCACAGCATTGAAATGAAATATAGGCTTGGCTGAGTGAGACGACCATGTCAGTTTAAACTGTACTGTTTTCCTGCAATCCTTACTTACCGGCGGAGAGCGGTTCAGGTGGCGGCTTCAAGGAGACTGCTGTGATGCTACGTAGGCAACTGGAAGAAAAGGGCTTTTCTACTATGAGAGAGTGTGTGTGAACCCAGTTTGTCTGCACACATGGGACCGTTTTTAGTTATTTATTCCGTTTTTGTGACTGGTTCGGTTACACAGATGCGGCGTTTTTTGGGATACCGCGAGCTGGTGAAGTTTGAATAACTGCTTCTGCTGTTGAAAACACATTTCATTTTATAATACAATTTGAAATTTAACCCATAGGAGATTCTATGGAGCATTCCCCCTGCTTTTGAATTGAGATGCTATTGATCCACGAGATGTAACTTAACTAAAATTTTCCTCTGTATTAAACCTTTAGCCTCCCCACCAAGAATAATTAAATGTGATCAGTCACCAAATATTCTCTTAAAGGCTCAAGCCACTAGTCCATCTCATACAATGGCTTCCAGAGAAAAGCTAAAACATCCTGTATGGGTTTAAATGTTATGGAATTTTGATTGTCATGGCTTGGAGTGAGTTAACTATTTCTGTATAAAAATAGTCCATTAGCCACATTCCAGAAATAGCGGAATGGCGTAGAAAAATTCAGAGGAGTTGAATCATTGCTCCGCTAGATGCAGAGCTGTGGCGGAGCAGCCTACAGTGGAGAATGAGCAGGGGAAACAGGTGTTGGTTGCTAAATGTGCTTTCAGTGAGCAGAGGAATGACAGCTATGTACTGGGCTCTGTGGTTACTGGCACATTACCCAGAGTGGAGCTGACAGAAACAACCTACTGCTGCTGCTGCAGCTACTCCGGCCTTTATGAATGGAGTGCCTTTCCCTCTGATGGAAGAAGGGTTTTGGTTTTGTAAATGGACTTGGCAACAAAAAGAAGGAAAAAGTATGAAGTTATTATATGCTGTGCACATAAATCTTCTCAGACTAAAACTTGGCTCCATGCTTGTTTCTGGCAGTTTCACTTAATAATTTTATCTCACTCTGTGGTGATATTTGGAGTCAGACCTTAATAAGTGAAAATTAAAAAATCTATCCTCTAAAATTTGGCACAGGAAGGCATTGTGGCCTCTCTGTGTGTGGGCAGGCTGAGGAATGTGGCTGGCCTGTGTTATGGGTGGATGTTCTTGCTGTACGTTGTAAACAGGCGTAAATGTTGATCTTTTCCTGTAGTATGAGTGTGTATTGAATTTTGATTTAACAGCCTGCCCTTGGCTGTTGGAGCTCCAACAGACCTCATGTTTGCCACGCTCAGGATCATGGACCTGCGCAAATATTCCCTGCCTCATGCCATATGGGACTGAACATATAAACACCAGCTCTGCTTTAACTGTTTCAAATGCCTTTTTTTTGCCCCCAGTTCTTATTTAACATCTTGGAGTGATGATAGCTCAAGGAAGTGTTCAATGTGTTCCTTTTCATGTAGAGAGCAACAAAAGGTAGCAGTGCTGATGTCTCTGCAAGCTGGTTAGCTGTCTCATCCAAACTAATACATTCTAGTAGTTTTTTCTTTTAATTCAGTTACATTACACTGCAACAGCTGTATAAAGAAAAATCTAAATGCAAATGAGAAATGAATGCAAGATAGATTATAACAAAGAAAACAAACTGACAAAGAACAAAAAACCCACCGATTTAAAAAAAAAAAAATAAAATCAGTGAATGTGATTTAAAGCTGCTCTAAATCAGAATCTTTATATGGAAAGTGGAAATGAAGTGTCATGTGAATGGGGTAACTTGTAGCTTCAAACCCAACTTTGTTGCCTGAAACTTTGTTGTTTTTGTTCACTTTCATGGCTCTCATCAACCTTCTATCAAGCAGCAACAGGGAGCTTTTTTTCAGGGAATAACACTGAGAAGATGCTTGGTTTGCCATAACTTGGTGCTTGTAATTAGTGAAAGGGTCCAACCATGGTGAATGCCCTAATCGTGAGGGCGAAAAGATCATGATTTTGAAAGAAATTGTCACATAAATTTTAGGATGAGGACCCAAATTTAGAACAAAGGCAGACAGAGGTTCAAACCAAATGGGAGCTTTAATGGTGATGAAAAACCTTCAAAAACAAGCTGGTGATAAAACGTCACAGAGAAGAACACTGAGACAACTACAGTGAGGAACGTGGTGATGACTACAACAGCAAACACAGACAAAGTGACAAAGGACAAGGGGAAAGACACAGGTTTATATACACAGGGAAGTAATCAGGAGACCCAGGTGGAAGAGGCGGGGACTTCCAGGGAAACACAAGGGTGGAGCAAATGCCTCACACAAGGCTCACACAGTGTCCACCACAGTGCCATCCCAAACCAACTAGCAGGGAGTAGAAGTAGGCTATAAAACCCTCCAACAGGAAGCCTGCACCAATGCCAGCTTATTGCAATGCTGTATAGCATTTGTCACGAAGATGCTCCATACAAATAAATTTCAAATGTAAACTGCTCAAACTAAGACAGACTTTTTTTTATTATTGGGACACAGATGTTGTGAAATGTTACACTATATTTGGGATCAAACACACCCATCTCCAGTCTATGAAATGGTAGCTGTGTGTATCTTATTGTGATGTGTTATATTATTATATTTACAGTAACTGTTACAAATCACAAGAAACTTATAAACATTGCAGTGAAAAATGAGAAGATGTTTACAAAAGAAAAAAAGAAGAAATTTCATCAATGAATCTAATAACTTTTATTTCAGTTTGTGTATTATCTATTTATTTATTTATTTTAATGGAAAAAGGATAATATAGGCTACCAAGATTCCAGTAGACAGCAACACAGATCAAATAAAATGAGGGGGTATTTTGTCCCAAAGCTGCCACTGTTGTTACACCCTGATGGAGTGTGCTACTTTCAGATGTGAAGGTTACAACAAACACAGTTACGTTTCCAGACGCAATGGGAGTGGGCAGGGCCTGGCTTTTGAAAGGCTCAGGGAAACCACAAGGGCAAGTAAGAGAAGGTGAGTGGACTGTAGTAGTGAAACACAGATGAAACTAATTGGGGTGGAGCAGACTGAAAGACAGAAAGTAAACGCAGACATGTCACGAGTAGTGAATCTACAAAATAAAACAGGAAACAGAAACACGGATGAATAAATAAACAAGGAGGACACAAACAGAAAACCCTAAAACAAAGTCCACACTGTAACAGATTATCAACAAAAATCCAGTATCATGGGTTAAAAATATATTTACAAAAACATGTATTTAGTAGGCCATACATATCATATACACACATGTTACATTACAATCATCATTAAGTATAAACAGCATTCAACATTTTGCATTTCCAAGTATTTTTTGTTTACATTGGGGCTTTCATTGTCTTCTGTTTGGTTGTAGGTTGTACAGACTGGTTCAAAAGGGAACACCACATAATTTAAGAAATTCAGATATGCTAACTCCGCGGCCGAGGAAAGTTCAATCTTCTCAATGTCTAGGATGCTTCCTTGGACGGGTCTTTCCAAGTCGGGTCCAAGAGTCGATGCAAGACTCCCTCCTAGCATTCGGTGAACACACATTGGAACAGGCTAGCGTGTGCCCAGTTGTGCGTCATTGAAGATTCTGCAGCAATGTGCAGAAAGAATTGTGGGTACTTAATGGCTGCAAAGAATACACAGACGCATTCTTAAAAACATTATCTGAAGGAAGGACTATGTGTTCAGCAGAATTTGAAGGACCCTTGACATTGGAACAGTTTGGTAGGATTTGATGATGTAGCCTTCTTGATATGTAACTGTTTAAGGACTCCGCCTTGATTTAAAGAAGCACATAATATGTGTGAGCATGAGCTACGCTGTCTCACAGACAGAAAACAAGAGAAGTCTTAAATTTGTCATGTCATCAAAGAGTTTATTTTCCATAGAAAATGAATGAGAGGCTGATTATGTGTATCCGCAGAATGCTAATTTATTTATTTTTTTATACTCAAATTAGCTTTTGTCTTTTGTGTGTGTGTTCTCAGTCGTGAAACAGAAAATGTACCTTTATATTCAGAACATTCCCCTAAGTACTTTTACATCATGTCTTCATCTTGTTTGACTTCATGATCTATGCATTGCTGCTTGTTTTTAATCATGTCTTGTAAGGTTTCCTTCAGTGGTTTGAAAGACAATGATAGATTTATTATTATTATTATTAAACATATTTCACCATTCATTGTCTCTGGAGCAGCTCCAGACTTTATACCCTATGACAAAACAGATTTTATATTGGCACTTTAGTTTTTGTATTTGGGAGCGCATTGATCATGTTAGGTAATATTTTTTGGACTATCTTGGACCATAGGAATGACATGTATGGATTTTTAAAAAATGGAAATAGTTCCTATTTAAATTCATCAACAAATTTACCACCCATTTACTCATTTGTTTCCATGTTTTGCTATCCAGCGTTTTTTTTTTTTGCCTGCTCTCTTGTGCTGTGGCCCCTTTCCTCCAAGGTATCATTATAGCGTCATCCAATCTAAAAGACAATAAGATGAAGCTTTTACGATCAAATCAAATTGAAATTTCATTATAAACCTTATAGTGACTTAATGTCAGTCTTAATTGAAAGTTAAGATAGAAAAGAGAAAAAAAAGGGAATGTAAAAATACAGCCATTACAATCTAATCCCAATGCTAATTCTAATAATACTGCTGTTCGACTGGCTTCTCTTCTCCTTGGGTGTTCCTAGTTGTTTTGTAACCAGCAGCCAGGTATCATTTAACAAAGACGACTTTGCAAATCAAGCGTAATCAGCAGGACAAGTGTTCTCTGACACTCCCAGCATGCTTCATTAGGCTGCCCTGTTGACACAAACAGAGCGGTGAAAGCTGAACCTTTCACTAATACCCCTAATACCCCTAATACTCGCACGAGGAGGGCAAATTAGCTTTAATTACCCCAGTGATTTGTAGGCGTGGAGCTGGCTCGTGGAAGTGAGAAAAAGATGTTTGAAGGGAAAAATGAAGAGAAGGAAGTGAAAGGAGACTTTATGATTTCCATATGCCTCTTTTACTTGCTTTTAGTGTTTTTTTTCTCCACTCGTCACCTCTCCTCTCCTCTCCTCTCCCCTCCGTCCTGATCTCTGTATTTATAGAGTTTTGTGTTCAGACAGCTGGTGTTGTGTTGCTGATTGTGAGACTAATCATCCGCTCAATTACTCTGGAATGTGTAGCCGGGCCGTGTTATGACTGATCAGCTTTCCCTCTCTCTCCCGCTCTTTCTTTTCATCTCTTTTTGTGGACACTGACTCTCTCCAATTTGCTACTCTTTTCTCAGCATCTGTTTTCTGTCTCGTGTCGTTTCTTCGACTATCAGTTCAGTTCATTTCAGTTCAGTTCAGATCAATACAATGGCTGGTCACCGATACACAGACAGAATCAGCTATCTGCTGTGCCATTCCTCAGTCACTCCATCATGTGTGACAATTGGAATACTTGGCTTCTTTTGGTAGATAACATCATGGCAGAGTTTGTTTGATTGTTTTGCTGAAAAGACATTTGAAGACAGCCTTGAAAAAAACAACAACCCTGATTTACTTTTAAAAAAATGAAAAATTAACTTTTAGCAGGCTTTATGTCATTACACGGAAAAAGTAGTGTCATCCAGCTATGATGGAATGAGTCTGTGTCTGTTTGTCCCTACATTTTTTAGATAACTGGTCATCTGATCGACTCCACGCTTGCCGGATGTATTGCTGTGGACTGAGGGAAGACCAGTATTGACTGCAAGCTCTTGAGAGTTAAGCGACATGTTTAGTAGTAATGTGAATTGTGTTGTGTAATGTGTGTATTGCGTACAAACTGTGTAGTGTATTGAAAGAGGACCCATGTCCCTTGTCATACCATTGATCGGAATTCAGGGTACAGATTGCCTTCCGTCGCTCATGACAGTGCATTCAAGAACAGATGAAGAAAGAGACCGGCGATGTTACGTTACAGTAAACTCAAACACTCAGAGACTTCTGGAATGAATGCCTTTGTTCTGAGAAATATCCTGCAGTCCCATATAGCTGACTGTAAGCTGTTAGTAATATTAGGGGAAGCAACTGTGTCATGGCATGTGTCGCTGTGGACCCAAGAAAGTGTAATGTTTGGTGTGAAGTTTTTTGGATGAGCAGTTCTTGAGAAAGCAACAAGCAGCAACACTGGAGGTCAAGAAATCGGTCATTCAGGTATGTTTTGAAAAAACACTACATTAGTTTTAACAACAACAAAAAAAGTTTATTAGTAAATCACATTATATGTAAGCCGTAATAATGTACACAAAATGGTATCCCGATGCATAAAATTAACAAATGAGCCAAAGGCAAAGAACGACAGACAATCAGAAAGTATTTATCATTGTCATGGTATAAATAAATGCAACTCTACAGGAAAGCACAACTCTAAAATTATTCATTATTTTTTCATCATCCAATGCATACACATATGTATGTAAGGTTCTACATATATGCTGTATCAGTTTATCGGAGGCACTAACATGGAGGGCGCAGGGTGAATGTGATGGCTTTACTCAGATATTTCACTTTGCTTCAGTGTTCAGTAAATGAAAGCCTGGAAAACACTTGTCTTTCCTCCTGTCCAGCTTTTCTCTGCACTACTTCTGAATAAAGAAATCTCCTATTTTGACAAAAAAAAGTAAATTAAAAGAATGAGAACCAGGCTTGGGTTTAGAGAGCAGCAATAAGACGAACAGAATTAGGTTCAGTCTTAGCTTGATCTTGAAAAATTTAAACAGTGCTCTCCAGGTCACAAGAGAATGTGATTCCCAAAAAAAATAAAAGAGAAAATACAACTATGTCCTAACATTTCTTACATTTAATGCAATTCTCTGCTACAGAAAGGAAATAGATATTGGTTACAAAAGAGGCAATCATGGCAATAAGGAGATGAGGATCTAAAGCCCCAGATTGGTTCTGGTTTCATCCTTTTCTCATTTAGTGTCCTTTGTGTTTTAATGGATACATGCTTGCGTGTTTGTACTTGCGCGTGCATGTGTATGTGTGTGTCTGGGCTTGTAACTACCTTTGTCTGACATATAAGTTTGGGATTTAAAAACATAAAATGTATCCATTTGAAAAAAATATACCAGACTGTGTTTATAACAACACATTTAAATGCCATCATGAAATGAACATTGCTTTCATAGCCATGTATTTAGAGTTGCTAAATATACATGTATACTGCATGACAATGTCATTAATAATTACTCTGAAGATATTCAATATCAGCAAAAACACTGGCTATTTAAATTTTAATTAAAAGCTAATGCTACACAAAACATTTCCTAAATCTCTGACTGCACCATTTTCATCCAATTTCTTATAAATGACATATGAATTCACTGTTATCTAGCTTCCAGCTCTGTATTGCTGTATCTTAATGTTCTTCCTGCAGTGGAAGTGCCTGTGGTGACTCTCAAAGGCTGCTGGTGGGAAGCCTGTTAGCATATAAGTACACTACATGCTGATGCAGAAGCTACATGCTAATGCTTATTAGGAGCTCTGGAGGAGAGGAGAGGAGTCTTCTGTAATCTTTCTATCATTTTCCCCCCTTCTCATCTGGTCTTTTTCATTCTTTCGGGCTTCCTCTAAGAACCTAAGAGTCCTGATGTATTAAATACCCTAATAGATGATTTCATACAGCAAATTAATCACTTTAACAAACTATAAAGATGAGTATTTGGTGACAAATTTTCTTAACAAATAAATTCATTTTATGTGCAAATTGCAGCCTATTATTTTACTTCTGAAATGGAGCCAAGCGAGGCAAACATGGCAGTATTCACACATCAGCAATATCAAAGGTACACTCACTGGTTTATTTTTAGGATGGTGCAGGGCTTCTGTAGCGTTATTGCATTCTGTGTGGCTTCAGCCTGAGGCATTCCCTGGGAACATTAATAAGTGTTAATAAAGTGTTAACCAAATAAAGTGGATCAAAACTATTATAAAACATGGTCCTGATAAAAAAACCCATTACTGCTAACGTTTAATGGCATCACAAACATTTTTTCACAGTTGTTATTTCCTGAGTTAGAAAATGCTTTTCATACTGAGTGGTATCCATCAGTTCTTACAAATATCAATAGACACCAACTTACATACTGGCAGTGAAACAGTTGGTAAACAACTGATTGCCTTAAAGAAACCATTTGGGTGCTTATCTGACATTTGTGGGAGATTGTATTGAACAGAAGCTTAACTTTTAGAATCTGGGAATATCAAAATCCACTTCTCACTTGTCATAGCTTTTGAAAATAAGACTCAACCAAGCATTAACCAAGCATACATAGGCTGATGATGACTATCATCAAACAAAACACTTCCCAGCCTGTCTGAGTGGATTGGATTCCACTTTAATTGTAGATTTCAATAAAATCTTATAATCGAGTGCAATGTACCCGATCAAATGAGTGGATGAAGAATGTTTTGCTCATAATGAACAAATATCATCAAATCTGAGTATTAAATTAGCTTTTTACGCTCAGGTGTTTCTTTCAGTGCATTATTATTTTGTTTATACTTTGGATGGAAATGCAGCTGCTGATGTCCAGATGCGGAGTCCTGCTGTTTAGCGGAGAATGGTGATGTGGGAGAAGGGCCTGGAATTTTAGTGAGCTGCTGCTACTGATTATACCACCTGGTCAGACTACTCACCTCGCGCATGCGCACGCGCACGCGCACGCACACACACACACACACACACACACACAGAGGTTTTCTGAGGTTACTTTGGAGGAAATTGCACAGACTAAAATGCACGTCCTTGAGACTAACCCCTAACCCTAATCACTACTTACCTAACCAATACCATACCATAACCACTGACCCAAAGATCAGGTTTTTCCAAAATTTGGGACATGTCTTTGGTCCCCAATTGTACAAGCCACCCCTAATTAGCTGCACTTTAGTCTGAAATGTGTCTCCGAAGGTAGCCTTAGTTATAACCAAACACACACACACACACACACACACACAGCCATGCTTCCACAAGCTCAACCAGCTGTTGATTATGTCAGAATAAATAATGCTGGTCCTGGCAGTGGACCAGCCGAGCCAAGAAAATGTATTTAAAGCAGCAACATTTTTTTTCAGAGTTCAAACCAATGAACATTGTGATCACTTCTTAAATTCTGAAGAATGTAGAGGCAAACACTGATATTTGATTTGATGTAACAGATTTAAAATTGAATTTTACAACAAAGTAAAACCAAACCCCCTTTAACCTGGGTAGTCCTACCTGAAATCTGTTTTTTTGCTTGTGTCTTTGAATGTCTGAGTAGTCTGCCACTCGCTGACAAACTTCCTGTCCAGACAGGAAATGCATTCTTTGGTGTGTGTTTCTCAGTCTGGGAGTGTGTGTGTATTTTCACCTGTGTTTGTTTGGAGGCGGACAACAGACATTCATGGAATCTTACAATAACTGTCTCAGGAATGTAACCCACTTCCCTTAGTACCACAACTCAGCTCCTGTTTGTTTTAGCTGTGATTGTACCCGAAACATAAAAGTCATTTAGCTTTAAGATACAGTGTTGAAAATTCTATTTTAAAAAAAGTAATCAGTTGTTGCAGGTTGTCTGTGATGTAAAGAAACAATGAATGAAACAAATCTACACAGCTGGTGATGACAATAACCTCCTAACAGTTTAACAAACTGCTGTTTTAATTACAGTTTTAGGGATAATATTCTGATATGTTCATCAACCTCTCTTAATAGCAGGGGGTTTAATGCCACATCACATGAACTCTTTTGCTCTTTCTGTAAATCTACTCTCACTATGTGTAAACTTGGATGAGAAAAAGTAGAATATGTGACTCTGACTGAAAACATTCCACCATTGATTTAGTTATTAATTTAGTATATCTATTATCATCATTTAATGAGATGTAAAGGAAAAGTTTTGCATGATGAGCTGCACAACACATGAATTTGAATGCATTAGTCACAATCTCACTCAAATGTTGTGTAATGTGCTCAACATCCTCTCGAAAATAAAAGATTTACTTGGAGGTGAATATTTTTGCAAGAATTTAACATCATTCCAACTAGTAAATTTATTCCTCTGAAAAAAAAAAACACCTTAACTTCCAAATACAGTTCAACAATTTATTACTTAAACATACAGTACCAATATTTACACTACACAATCCTTTAAGGCAGAAATAGTAAAGTAGCATTCAGGCAAGAATTTTAGCATCCAGCAAACAACAACTTAGAATGGCAAAACTGTACACACAAAATACATTTACAGTCTTCAACAAACATTAATTGTACAAAAAAATGTGGATCAAAATCAAGCTCTTGAAACAGAACCACTTGGTCTCACATTGCATGAAAAAGGAAATGGTGTTTTGTGCCCACAGAGAAGTGGCCTCCCATTTGTAAAGCTAGTAGTCTGTTTTCATCGTTCTCTGAGGGCTTTGACCTGCAGTCAAAGCAGTTGATCATTGTCATTTAAGTCCAAAGCCTGAGTTCACCTCCATAAGAAGTTGTGTGGCCAGTGCAGGACTCATAAGCTACAGTTAGCCTTCTATCTACATTGTACATACAGTGCTGGTGTTGCAGCCATACACTGATAAAGCCACAGAGTAGGTCCTTTTTGGTGTGAATTGATTTTCCTTCGCATTGTCAGTACATCAGTTAGAACCAAACTGATGTCTTTGCTTTGGTCTGATCAAGAGCTGCAGAGGAGACAGAAAGAACGTTAAATTGTGCTTGGTGACAATTGCAGCACAAGTAAGAATACAAGTGATGTTTAAGAAATGCTTGCATGTATGTACCTGAGTCATACACCTCCAAGGATCCATGGAGGGCTGGAGGGGTCCAGGTGACAGAGGTGGCTGTGACGGGGCTGTTGTTGCTCGGGTCCATCTCCGTCTTCACCCCCTCGCTGTGAGGGGAGCTCCCTGCGCTGGCGGTCGGCTGGTTCTGGTTCCTGACACCGGGCAGCAGCAGAGGATTAAACCTGGGATCTAACGCTGGGCTGTGGGTTGGGTATGAATGGAGCATGGGGTGGTGATGCCGGGTGTGGATGTGGGGGTGGGGGTGGTAGACATTGTGGACATTGGGGTAGCCGCTTGCACTCTGGGGGCTCAGGCTGTAGGTCCAGCTATCAGGGAGGGCAGCCGGAGGCGGGAGGCTTGCCTGGGAGAGCACATGGTCAGCCCAAAGAGCTCCATCTGGGTGGCTGAAGGGAACGGGGCTGGAGGAGAAGTCTGGGTGGACCGAGACAGAAACAGGTGGAAGGCACGGACTGGCCTGGGTTGGATAGGTGCTGTTCCACACTGAGCTGCTCTGACCCTCTGAGAGAGATCCACCATCTGAAACAGACACAAAGACTGTAAACAAACTGCCACAAAAAGCAATTCTAGTGTTTAAATCACTTCAATCATCTATGTATTTGGCTTTTTGAGGTCTATTTCAAATGTCTTTCCCAACTCACCTTTCCATAAGCCTGCAGTGGCTGATGCGGGCGTCTGAGTCACTCTGATTGGTTTGGCCTCGCTGTTAAAGGTGCTGGACTGACTGAGAGCCCGTGAGAAGTGCTCATCCACCACGTCGCCAATGTTGCCTTGGAAGTAGGTGAACAAAACACACCTGGAGCTCAAGTACTCTGCCTCTGCTGGTTGAGTACCATCCTTCAGCTCTGAATCAGATGTGGATCTACGGCCTGATTCGGCTCCTGGTGCTGCAGGACCTTGCCGGGGGCCCTGATCCCTGGAAAGCATCCCTCTTCCTCCTCCTTGCTGCTGCTGCTCCATACACTCCTGCATCTTACTGTAAACACTCAGCCTCCTCTGGAAAAAAAGAGAGAGATTAACTTACAGATCCAACTGCGAGACAGCTAGAATTGAAAAAACAAGAAAGAAAGAAAACCTAAGAAATTACATTTTAGTAGAGCTCAAATAGAATAAAGCATCAAATATGTTTTATTTTTTTATGATACCAGTAATGATTTAACCTGGCAGCAGCGTGGGAGCTGTGTGTGAAAATGAGTTTCTTTTTTCCCATACTGCATTCCAACTATTTGTAAAGCTCAGTGTGCCTCATCCACATTCCTGAATGACTGACCGGCTGTCATTACATCACCATTTGACCGCAGGATTAATAGTTCCGTGTCATTACGCCTGACCTGAGGTGAATGCCCAGCCTTAGGCTGGAATTTAATCATTCAAAACTGATATTTGAAGTTAAGAGGTATGTGTATGAAGTGTAAAGAAAGTTTAAGGTGGTGTCGTGGTTATATAGAAATACCTTGCTGGGTAAAACTGAAAGGAAATTGATTATTTTTATGAAAATCTACAAAAAATCCCAAATATTTAAGGTGCAGGTGACATTATTCCAACTTTATGGTACACAGCATCTTATCCACAAAGTTAACTTAATTGTTCTGTGCCACTTATTTTCTTTAAATCTAAATAACTATTGCTACTACAGAAAGCTATGCTGTTTAAGTTTTGGACACATACGCTGTAAAATCTGACAATCTTAAAAAAGGAAAGTAAATGTAACTATTAATGGTAATGTACATATACTTTATATCTAAGTATTAAGTTTACTTAAAATTGAGCTGTATTTACTTAATTGTGTGAAGTTGTTGCAAATGCCAAGTGGAATTATCTTGTTCTGTCTAAGTCTTACCAACTTTTGTTGGACAAGTCAGTCTGACTCCATTTGATCATGACAGTGGGTTTTGCCAAAGACTAAGTTAGGAGATCTGTTTTGTTTAAGAAAATACAAATATGACTGACAAGTTTGCAACCAGCAGATATAAAGCACAGTACACTTGATTAAATGAAGTAGCTAAAACTTAGAAAGATTGATTTAATTAACCTTGTCATTTTTAAGTTGAAACAACTTCACAAAATCAAGTAAATATAACTTTTTTTTTTAAAGTAAACAACAATTAGATATAAAGTGACAATAAAGTGAGATTAACTGTTGTATTTACTTACATTTTTCAAGGCAATCGGTTTCCAAAATACTTTTAAAAATAAAAGTAAAATCAACTTGTCAGTTTTTACAGAGCAGAATTCAAAATGTCCCAAATTAAAAAGAAAATCCCTGTTAGGATGTGTAGCTACAAAAGTTGCATAACTCACCTGTTGTTGTTGGTGATGGTGGTTGTAGTAGGTCGCCTTATACGCCGCTGCAGGGAGGTAGTGCGCCCCATAGCTTTGGTGGTACATTACATCCAGGCAACTCATAGCGACGGAGCAGAGCGGTGAATGAGAAGAGAGAGACGGAGGAGAGAAACGCGCACAACACAGCCGAGGGCGTCTCTCCACTCCTGAGACTTCAGACGGGCTGTATCCTCCGAGCCATCGGTGCCTCCATATATGCCCAAACACATACAATAGCCATGCCGTCCAGTTTGCATACAGACAATACGCCTCCCGCTGCGCGCTCCACCAGCACCACCCGGGGCCACAAAATGGATCAAAACGGTATGAGACGCACACAGTGTATCCTAAAAAAGAAAAAAAAAACTCTTCTCTGACAAGTTTTCAGAACGCTTCTGATTGGGTGAGTAATCCTTCCCTCCTTCTCTCTCTTTCTGTTTTGGAGGGGAGTTATATTTAGAGAGGGATGGGGCCATTTACTCACGCCCACCGGGGAAGGGCCTGCACGGAGCAGTGGAGTTTAGCAAGGCACTAACACAGCCATGAGTCTAATGGTTCAATTCCCTCTGTTGGCACTCATTCATAAAAGTATAAAGTATAGTTTATTCATGGTGGGCATATTGACCCCTGACCTCAGTACTGTGCTTTTTGGACTTCTGAAATATGTAAGGAGTTCCTCTGCACAGAAAATTTAAACCAGACACTTTAAAAGAAATTGTGGTTTAAAAAAACAAACAAACAACAACAAAAAAAAACATTATATTTATTCAGTCAACCCTTTGAAACCTGCACATCACTTTTCTTGACACCACCTCACAACCATTTAAACCTTTGAACCATTAGCAAATGTGTTTGTTTATCTCAAAGATATAGGGAAAAGGCAGTGAGCAACTTGACAAGGCATTGGCAGATTTCAAATAATATTTTTAAAAAGCTAGGGAATACATGTCCAGAAAAAATATATTTATTATTATATAAGCCATTTTTCCCCCACAATCAATTTCCTTGTTATTTTTGTTCTGTTTTTTTTTTTTTGTCTTTTAGTATTGTTATTGTTGCTGTTATTTTATTTTATTTTTTGGCTAACACTCTCGCAACAAATGCTTTTTTTCCTTGAGTCTCCAGAAAATGCATGACCTTCCCTCCACCATAAATAACCATATTTCACAGTTTCTGGCAATGATAAATGGTGTGATTGTGGAGATGTTTAAAGAAGACATGCCTTTGGGGTTCTGAGGATATCTAAAATAATATAAAACATGACCATTTAAAGTTGAATGTCTCTCCCCTATGCCAAATCAAAAAACACAAATTCCCTCCCCAGTGCCTGAAACATTATTTGATTTATTATCTTCTTATCTTAGGTATGTAGAGTATTGGTAATTTGGTGTCACTGCAACCCATAAGTTTTGTCATGATTGTTTCCTTTAGTGTGATTTCAGTTTATTCCTGTTATGGTCTCTCTTTGGGGTAAGATTGAAGGGAGGAAACATGGAAAAAATGGAAAAAAGCTTGGGTGCTCTGTGATTTATATGCCTTGCGATTAAATTAGATTAGATTAGATTAGATTAGATGAGATCTATGGGGAAACTCACTTGCTACAGTGAACAACTCATACAGACAATGTGCACAGTACATTCACAGTACTTTCACCAAAACAAATACAAATAAATGCAATAAATAAATAACATCATAAAAAGCCATTTTCGACATATATGTCAACTGAGGCCACGAAAGTGTTCATCAAAAAACCTGACAGCTGCTGGACCAAAAACTAATAGTTTCTCAAAAGTGCCAGGTCTTAGCAGCAGGTTAAACAGTTGG
Organism: Plectropomus leopardus; assembly: GCF_008729295.1. Taxonomy (NCBI): domain Eukaryota; kingdom Metazoa; phylum Chordata; class Actinopteri; order Perciformes; family Serranidae; genus Plectropomus; species Plectropomus leopardus. The sequence goes on along the minus strand of NC_056472.1, from coordinate 12,905,164 downwards.
TAGCCCACTTCATGTAAAGTGCTGCTTCAGAGGCTTTTTCACCCTTACAAGAATACAGTTCTATGAAAAAAAAACAAAACATTGAATACTATGTCATATTTAAATATATTGAATATTGTGCAGAAAAAAAAAGTTTGGTGTGATAATGCCAGCATCACTACAAAGTAGTGGATTTATGGGGAAAAAACATATTTACAGTGAGTAGTAGACAGACTGAATGAGGAAAAAATTAGTAATATTGTTGAAATTGCAATATTTTTCTAAAGACATCTTGGTCTGTTTATTATTTGTTCTATCATCACAATCCCATGAGCAATACAACAAATATTTTATTAATTTGTGTATTTGTTGTCCCAAAAACAATCAATGAATTTGAATTACTGATTTTAAATGCTGAAATCATGCATTAAAATATCCACCAAGCTTTTATTTATAGAATGCAAACTCCCTCTTGGTTGCTACATTTGCTTACAGCACTAAAAGTGGCTATTGCAATTTTCCATGAAGGAGCCAACTGTATCAAACCCTGCATGAACAAAGTCATCTGCAGGTTATCTCTGAGCAACAGATGTTATCCAAAGCTGGGTGCATTTTATTCTGTCACCATTAAAAGAAGACTTTTGTTTCGTTTTCACCCTTGAGATAGAGATTAAAGATAGCTACAGTAAAAAGCAACAGAAAAACATGGATTGAAAGGTATTTCTCCTCTGTGTATGTGTGTGTGTGTGTGTGTGTTTGTGAATGTGTACCATCCCACCAAGAGAGAAAGGGCTGTGACATGCAACAAAGGTCTCCAGTTACCATGTACTGTACATGCTGTGTCTGTCCCTGCTTTCCTCTTTGAACGAAGCTCCCTGATTGACTGAGTTGAACAGTTTGCTGCCACCTGTTGGTGAGGCCACTGACATGACATGGCTGTCAGTTTGACTGAGAAGGAAAATGTAAACCACACAATCACACCATCAGTAATAAAAACAAATAGCCCCAAGTGGAGATGTTGATCTTTAGAAAAGTGGAAGTAAGATTACACATTGAACTGAACACAAAATAATAAAGGGCCATTTGCTGTAGTTGCAATTGCACAAAATTAATGCAAATCTCGGGCAGGCAAATTTAATTTATTACTAACTTGTCCAAATTATCTCAAAAAGAGCCCATTAAATACTTGCTTTAGATTATATGATGCAAATTCAATATTAATTGATATTATGGTGGCTTTAGGTACTTTCTTTTTCATTATTTCAAATCATGTTTTCCATCAGTCCATTCACTGGCTGATTTTAAATTTCACTGTACATTAATGACTCAAAGTCCATTTGAGTCATCAATGTAAAGTGAATCTAATGTATTAATCTATTGCCATCAAAGTTAGGCAGGCTATTTCTATAGTCTATATGAGAAGTGACTTCCAGGCTTCTTTAAAAACGTATTGTTCAGTAATGAGATGAATACTTAATTGACTATAATGATGTCTGTGCTTCTACTTAAAGTACACTTTACAGTATTCCACCCTCATCCTTAAAACTGGGGCACCTCAGGGCTGCGTTTTGAGCTTCCTGCTGTACTCCCTGTACACACCCCTGCTTGGCTATGTTACAGCCCAACAAGTTGGATGAAGTGTATTTATAACGTTGTCTCTCAGCTGACAGTCTGTATTGTTCATTTACTGACACTGATTATATAGTGATGTATTCAAAGAAGCTTTGAAAGATGCTTTTTGGCTGATCTCAAGCCAAAACTTGGAACATAACCTGCCAACCATAGAGGGGAAGCTGTGGATTTAGACTCAACGTATCTCGCAAACACATTGACCTCGCTTTGTGGTACAGCCCTCAGGAGAATCATTAAAAGATCCCAACCACTCAGCTAAAAGCCCCTTCTCCCTGTTTTGGTCGGTAAGAAGGTTCCAGTTTCACCAGCACAGCATAAATGTAAGGACCTGATGAAATTAAATTTTACTGGAAATTTACTCTTAATGATTTTCTGATTGATTGACTGATAATGTTTCAGTTTTTGATGGAGTCTTGTTTCCCATGGCTGCCGTTGAGACATATCCAGGTTATGAACAGGTACATATAAAACAAACATGGCAATATCAAAGTTGCTTCCCATATTTGCCTTCCTGTTCATGGACATATTTACCAAAGTACCACAGATTAACCAGTGACACTTAACATTCGACTCACCTCAGTGTTTACTATGCAATAATGACTTGTGTTCTTTGAAATTAAATACTTTATATTGCGTGTGTAAGAGCTCTCCATTGACAATCACAATTCTTGAGACCTTTATCATCCAGCACCATGATCCTCTTGAAGGATGGCATGGATGTTGGCATCAATCCTCCACTCTAATCATCACCCCGGTTTGTTAAGCTCAACATCTGTCAACAAGATGTGCTGAGGAGCAAAACGCAGTTTCTTGTTAAAAACTCTAGTTTTCATTTTAAGTTGAGACAGTAGGGTGCCAGAGAGACAGGCAGTAATTAGTTTGATGAGACCTGGCGTCTTTGTTGCTCACTGCTATCTTGTTCTCCAAAATTTGGCTGTCTATGCGTAGAAACTGACTTTCAATCCCACATTCAGTAAACTGTAGTAAATACTGCAGGTGGAGACTTTTGTCTCTGCTGTCAGATGAATTTGTCGCAGATATGTAAAATGTGTTTGTTTTTAAACAATAATAAGATCTTATATGAACCACACACACACACACACACACACACACACACACACACATGCACACACGCACACACACACTTACTGTATACTGAAAATACAGCCTTCTCATTTCCACACCCACACACCAACACAATCCATCATGCAGTCACGCTAATAGGCCTTTTGGCTTGTCTCAGAAGGAAAAGCACAGGTGTTACTAATAACATTAAAAGTGGCTCAGTTCTATTCAAGTGTCCCAGTAAACAAATGACAATGTGACAGCAAGCTAGCATGCGCAATACCAGGAGACTGAAACTGAAACAGATAAATGGAATTCAGCTGTGATAAAGTATGCAGGATGTTCCTAAAAAACAACGTATAGATTCATACACAAGTCATCATCACTTATGACCCCCTAGAAGTGTGCGGAGGTGTACTTTTCTGCAGAGACTTTGCTCTCTGACTGTATTTTCTTATTTTGTTCTTATTTTCTGTGTGATTTGGGACATTTATGGGTGTTAACCCCCACAGTGCTAAGGTGAGGTCTGAACTTTATTGTCCAGGTGCCAGACTGTATGCATCTGGCATCCAAGAAAAAAAAAATATCACAAGACAGAACACAATATCTGATCTGGGTTTAATTTTTACCGTAGCTGGCAAGCATATGAGCAAAACTACAGGTATTCAAGGAATAGTATGTGAGATTTAGAAGGATTTAGTGTCATAGTGTTGAGGATTGCAGATTGCAACTAGCTGAATCTTCTTTTCGTTAGTTCTGTCCTTCAGTGTTCAGGGGTTTTTCAGTGGGAGTCAAATTATCTGCCAAGGTCACTTCCTCACCAAAACACACTAATCAGGGGTCATTGAAACCAGTAAAAACACTGTATAAAGCAGTTAAAGTTACAGATTAGTTTGTTTTCAATGCTACCCATTGCACATGGGCTTCTAACAACAGTGGCCATTACAAAAACATAAATGGCACTGTTTAGAGCCAGTGCTTGGTTTGTCCTCTCTGGGCTACTGTAGAAACATGGCAGCATACCACGATGATCTCTGTGGACAAGGACCTGCTTCCTTTGTAGATATAAACAGCTCATTCTAAGGTAACAAAAATTAAACAGTCCTTATTTTCAGATGATCATCCACAAAATAAAACACTTATTTGTCACAGTTCACAGATAAAAACCCAAGAGCATGACTTTGCAGGTTGACAGAGCAGAGTCTTTACTGAACAAAAAAAGTCACAATGCAGATATGAAATGCTGGAAATCTAAGGCATGGGGCACAGAGACAATCTGAGTGAAAGCTAGTGAAAGTGGACAGTATACAAGTATATATATATATATATATACACTGGGAGCTAATGGGGGAATGAGGAACAGATGAGTGATGATCAGCAGGTGGAGAGAATCTACGGATGAGGGCAGGCAGAGGGAGTGACAGGGTCTGAATTGAATGCAGAGTAAGACCACAATTTGCAAATAAATGAATTATAAATCAGCAAAAGTGTAATTCAAAACCATGACATTTATTATATTAAATACTATTTTTGCCAACAAATCCCCCTAAATCTTATAGATTGTCTCTTTAATTCCATGTTTTACACTTCCATCTGTTATATATCTTATTGCTTCACTGTCTGCATCAGAGATATATTTCTCTCTCCATTTGCTATCCTTAAAATATCCTAAAATTATTTCTTACCTTTCATCAGTGTGCCAGTGTTCCCCTGCTAATGCTAATGAAAGGTAAATGTTTAGAAAAGACAACAGGAAGATGTATTATTTATTTCCTGTCCCAGCCTGCCCGCGTTGCATAGTTGCCAGGTGCCGGATCTGATGAGACCTTGGAGACAAGGTGCAAGTGACTAACAGTCTCACCATTTTCACTCATGTTTCATTCACTTTGATTTCACACAGGGAGTGTGAATTATTCAGTTGTTCAGTGGTTGTTCAGCTGATGGTGCGATTAGACATAAGTGGGGCAGCAGCATTTTGAAAGAAAAGTACTTTTGTACAGGAATTACAAAAACATTTGGAGTTTTGCTTACTTCACAAGCTCAGCTGAGCCTGTCAACGTCCTCGATAAGAAAATGTTTTTATGAATATTGTTAAAATCTTTATATGACACGGGTGGAAAGCTGAATCAGTTGGAAGAGTGTATTTTGTGCTCTTTTTAAAAATGTCTATTGTCAAAAATGCAAGTGCTCATTCTGTCCTCCAGAGTTGGCACTGTATTTAAAGCTGTAATAATAACAGCTGATGTGTTGTCAAATCACTGATCAATTGTACAACAAATAAGCGCTTAAAAATATATCACAACAAAGTTGGAAAACAGTGATTGGGCCATAATAATCCATCAGTATCAGCCCGATAAATCATTCATATTCTACTGTCACCTGCATGTCTTGACTGACAGATCGCTCTTTTTGACAACAGCAGCAGACAAAGAGACTGATTATAAAATAGTGCAGAGATGGCAGAGTTAGTCCGCATCTCCATCTAGTGTTTTCACAGAGGAAATCTTCGCCCGCTGTGGAAGTGGGGCAGTGGAGCACTCAGAGTGATGCCTAGAGACGGCACAGGAAGTATCAAACGCACAGACTTCTAGCGGTGCGGCATACACACACATGCACACACTCATGCACACTTGATAGTGCATATTACAACAGACAGACACACACGAGCTCTCTGACACAGACGCTGGACCTCGGGGGTTTTCCAACATCTGGAGCAGCCTGTGCCTCCACTCCTCTGCTTCTTAATGAGGCGCAAAGATGATTATTAGTGGATGTTTTAGAGGGGGAAACAGAGGGAGGAGATAGGAAGGGACAGAAATTAAAGTGGAGTTGGAGAAATTGTTTGCTTTTCCTTCAAAGAGTAAGGGGCACCTCCAGTGCTTTAGATCTAAAGAAATTTCTCATGCCTTATAAACTTCAAGTGCTTCAGATCACAGACACTTTTCAGAGAAAATGTCTTTTCTGGGAGGGAGGTTTTGGGGAGACATCCCAAGAAACCAAAAAAAAAAAAAAAAACAGGTCATGAGTGTGGTGTCCCAGATTTGAGTCTCAGAGGTAAAAGAAAGTTCGAGTTCAAGTTTCACCAATATTTTAGAACAATTTTACCAAACATAAAGAACAATGCTTTTTTTAATCAAACTCCTTTTCAGCAAAAAATGCAGCATCTTGCCAAATTATCATTCAACCTTACACTGCACTCCTGATGAGGCAGGTGTGAGATAACGCTGAGTGCTGTTGATGATGGTATCTCACATTAAGCAGACTGCAACATCATGAGTTTTGCAGTGCGGTTGCTATCATTCTTTAGCTCCGGGGAGAGTCAGTAGAAACGCACACCTGCCTGAGCTGACTCTCTAGACGACCTGAAGATGATGATGATGATTATAACAATGATGATGATGATGATGATGATGATGATAAGACTCCTGTGTAGGCAAACAAATGAATAGCATATACGACTGCAGGTTCTCTCATCGCCCATTTTGATACTCGTAGGCTACTACCAATGTTGTAGGTCAACACAAATTGATCATATTTATTCTTGCAGATGAAAAGTTTCAGGGGAGGATAGGGTCAAATTTTTAACTAATAGATCCCACCATGAAAACTCCCAGTTGATTACTTACTTTGAGTAAGAGAATTACTTTTCATATTACAAGCTTCCTGATTTTTTATGTTTAAATATCCAAATGATGCATTGTAAGTCTATCTAATTCATAATACACTAATTTGTGTACATTTCCAGAACAAAAATCTGAATATTGGACAAAGCCAGGTTTACTATTCCTGTTTCATTTTGTCGACATATCATAGTCAAAGGTATTTAAAATATCTCTTTCAATAACTCATAAATCAGGAAGTACTGTTAACAGCCATGAAAAATCTTTTTTTTGTCATTTATTAGGAATAAAATGTTCTATAAATCAGGCTTTGAATGATATATGAACAGACCCCTCTTAAACCCCTTAAGAATAAAGGCTATATAGGAATAAATATAGAGGAATACAGGAAAGTTTGCTGAATGTAGGTCCTACTGAAATGTAGATTTTGGGCCAGTCTGAGAAAAAAAACTAATTTTGAGAAAACGATCCTAAAAGATATGTATTGTAAAATAACAAACATTATTATTATTATTATTATTGTTATTGTTGTTGTTGTTGTTGCTGTTGTTGTTGTTGTTGTTGTTATTATTGATATTATTACTTTACATTAAGTATTTTCAAATCATTATTGAATTAAATATGCACTTTTTACATGATTTTCCAGAGCAAAAATCTGAATTAAAACAACAACAACAAAAATCTCACAAGTTTCAAAAGGAAACATGATATAAAAGCCATCCAAAATCTCCAAATGAAGAAGAAAAACATTTTGATGAAAATGTAATACATGGGTACAACTGCTCATTTGATATTTAATGGTCATCGACCTCAGAAACATTAAGTCAAGGAAAATATATCTAAAAAGACAATATCTGCCCAAACAAATAACTGGCACACTGGTCAAACTCTTGTAATATTTCACTCATACGTACTAGCTGTTTGTGTACATGTACATTCAGAGGATAATTTCATTCAGTTATAGTGTGTGTGAGCAGTGGGGGAGGAGTGGAAACATTAATGACTAATTAAAGAACCATTAGTGCATCTACTAGTACATGGAGTGATGCAATATCAGAGAATTTTTACTCACTGTTGTATTCATAAACACCCCCCCCCCCCCCCACACACAAAAAAACTCAACTTACTATATGTATATAACAAGATTTGCCTCTACTTCAAAATTAGATCATGAGTCTTGATGTATAATTCAGATGAAATGAGACACAAAACAACTTGGTGGGATCATTAGCAGTGTAGCACCAGCATGTTTTCTAATGAGCAAAAGACAGTCATTTGTAAGTTAATGGAAATGGAATTTCCATGTTAAACAAAAAAAAAAAAAAACGTGTCAGATTTTTTTTTTTTTTTGTCAAACAAAAGCGCCACGCTTTTGCCTTTTCATTATCTCTGTGATCTTACATATTCAGTTTTAATTGCTCTTGCCATTATTGTACGTTTTTATAAATGGAGGTTTTAATTGCAAAGACTAGACAAAGGAAAGTAGTTCCTTCACAGCACGCATGCTTGTGTGTCTGACGGCCTACGCCCAGACTGTCTCTTGTGAGTGTCCAGTGGATACTTGGTTCCCTCAGAGTCACCATGCTGACCTTGCTTTAAAAGCAGATAATTACTTAGACCATCCTCCAGTTCCAACTCATATTCTGCCTGTATATAGATAAAGGACACTGCCCAGGCTGCCCCCCAGAAGTTAATGAGATGATGGAGACTCAAAGACAGGGTCATATTGACGGAGGAGCAATCCACTTGGTAGATGTGTGTCCCCTTGCAGGCTCAAACTGGGAGGAAATTTCCATTTAAACAAAAGCTGGACATGGATTTAAGTGTTAAATCTGAAAATCTGCAGCTAATTGGAATAATATACTGTATAGGCAGGATATTTGGCTTCACACGCTGCATAAAATTATGCGTACAGGTTCCTTTCCATACCATTTTGCTCTATTACTTTTTGGAGCTACATTTTGATGTCTTGTTTAAACACTGCCTTGGGGAAGAATATAGATTCGATTCATATTAACTGTGACAATAACAGGCTAATATGCTCTGCTGCAGAGGTAAGACACAGCACAAATGAAAAACAAAAAGGAATAATTGGAGACACAGAAAGTTTCCTATATGCTGGAACCTGGAGCAGAAATGTGGGACACGACCACTGTTAAATGAAGAGATAAGACTTAAATTGAGAACATGCTGTAAAAACTAACTCAGATCTATTGCAAGACCCTTCTGTTTCAGCCTTATCAGCTTTTTCTTACAATAAAATGTTGCATTTTCACTGTTTGGGCTCATATTATCACAAACTTAGCCATTTATTAAGGGCAACAAATAATGGAAAATGACTGAGGGTTTTAATTTTGTGTCACCCAAGACTGTATAAATCAATCTCAAAGTAGGCTAGTATGTGTCTGTGTGTCTGTGTGTATGTGGAACATCTTCAGTGTGTTTTCAAGAAGAATAAGAAGACCCTTTTTATTTTAACATTTAATTGTTTATTACAAAAAACGTCAACAGTCAAAAATGTTGGCATATAGCTGAAGGTGATTTTCTGCTCTTCAAGCTTGATGATTCCTAATTGATGAGCTCCCCTTTCCACCTGTCATGACAAATTACACAGACAAATTATCTAAAATGTGACAAAACAATATATTCATTAATGATTGATTAATGAAGCTGTATGCAACATTCAGAGCATATCTACGATTCTGAGTCAGGATTGCTTGTACATGGCTTTCAACTTGGAGGTGGCTGAGCCTTGGTCGAGTATATAATTGTGCGAACAACACAAACAGTACTAACAACAGCAAAAGTGCTGACAGAGCTAACAATGTTAACATGGCATGGGGAGGAACATGACACTTCTGGGGCAATGCTGTTTTGAACTGGTCAGGATGGCATTATCAGTGGTAGCTGCTTCATGAGCACAATGCAGAGCGGCAGCAATGAGCTCGCCAGTGGGATTTACCAACCGATCTTATCCAAACTCATCACATGTTGCAGCTTTGTCTGTTGACATCTGCATCTACATATGACGAGTTAGGTATCCTCCAGCATTTGTTGTTTACACTACGGAATACCACGATGTCAACAAATGCACATGGTGGGATGACGTGGCACGTGGTTGTGTTTAGGCAACAACGACACATGCAACAACAGCTTGGATTGTTAGTGTACATCGGACTCTCTAAGTCCAGGTCTAAGTCCAGGTTTGTGAGACCAATCCACCTCCCCATCTGCTCTATAAGTGCCCACACAATCTTTATATTACGTTGTTACTGTCAGAGTTTAAACCTGAAGTCATTCTGACTTGTTTCATGTGAATACAACAGGTTCCATCTGGCCGTGTTCTCAAGTGACGCCACCTGTGCATGTATTTGGCGGATGCAGTGTACAATAAACCCACGACTGGTTCTGTCCTGCTGTGTTCTCACCTGATGCCATCAGGTGGTGTTCCATGCACTTCTGAAAGGTGCCTTTTGGAATTTGGAATGAGAACAGGCTGAATAAACACACACAGGGGCTCAAATGCACTAACATGCATGTGTGGCTGGACTGTCTGCCACAACAAAAAACAGAGAAGCTAATTAGCACATTACACATATAGGGGGCATGACTTAATTCTCTGCTCTGGCTGCTGTTACTCAGTAGCCAGATATTAGTAAATAGATATTTGCTGGCATATAAAAGCTCTGAATGTCACATACATCTCCTTTAAAACACAACATTCTAGCCTCTTAGAACATGACATTCAGAATCAGGACCACAATGAATAAATCTATGTACTAAATTTTGGAGACATGTTTCTCAGCTATCTAATTAATAAAGCTTCCCACTTTGTTTTCTTCCTTACACAACTTCCCCAACCTCCTCTGCAGAGCGAAGTACTCGTCCTCTGTTGCCCTTCCAGTCGTAATAACTCTAATTCCCTCATGCTAATGGTGTGTCTGTGCCTCAGCCCCTGCTGGGACCACCAGCCTACTTCTTGTGGTCACAGCCTGGCCCCGGGGCGAGGAGGACCACAGACTGGAAAGGGAAAGGAGATAGAGAGAAAAAAAGGGGCAAAGGAGGGTTCTGGTTTAATGCATGTAGGATCTACCCCCAGACAGATTGGCCTCCTCAGGCAAAAAGGACCTGTGGGTACAAGAGGGTGTCATTGAACCATGTGTATGTGTGCGTGCCTCCCTGAGTGTGACATCTAAAATTGGCGCCAGCAGCTGATTTAAACAATAATACTTTGCTGTTTGACCTTACTCACAAAATCAACAACATGTCTGCAAGATGTGTGCATATGTGTGTCTGCACTTGTTCATATTTATAGTCAACACCTGCATCCACATGCAAAATCTGCTGTGTGTTTTTTGTGTGTGTGTGTGTGTGTGTGTGCGTGCGCGCTTCGTGGGAGGCTTGGGAGGTTGTGAGTGGCAATGATGATGAGCAAACACTACAGGGGAGAATAATCCCTCATTACCCATTATTCCCTGATACTGCACTGCGCCGGTGAGCGCTACTAGATTTGTCCCACGGGCATAGATGAGTGGAGTCACTCACTCGATTTATTAGACCATCTCAAACTCCCTGCCCCCCTCCTTCCCCGCTGCTATCACCCCGTCTTCCCGCTTCCTACCAACACTCTGTCTTGACCCATTCCCTCAGCTACCTGCCGTCTTCCATATGTCCCAAATCCTCTCCACTACTTACACACTTTGGAAACTGATCAAAATGCCATGTTAGAGATATTTTCTTGTGGATCGAAATTGTATCATGTTAAATGTGGATGAACCTGATAACCACCTATCTTATTACACTTATGGCATTTTGGGGAATAAACTCATTTACTTTCTTGCACACAGTAAAATGAGAAGATCAAAACCACTTTTAGGTTTGTATATGAAATTTGAAGGTACAACCAGTAGCCTGTTGGCTAAGCTTAGAATCAAGACTGAAAACAGGGAAACAACCGGCCTGCAACTGTTCAAAGCTAACAAAATCCATACACCAGAATCTCTGACACTCACTAACTAACAAGTTCTCTCTTTTGTAATTTGTGCAAAAGAAGTGTAAAAATTACAAGTTGTGCAGCGACCTCCCAGTGTCATCATTAAGGTGACTAACTGGACTTACTGTTGTGCTGCTCATGTATGTCTCAAGTGAACAAGAGAGTGAAAACAGTGAAAATTGTTGATTAATTGACTAATACTAATTGACTTACAAATTAAAGATTACAAGTAAAAGCATTGTTTCAAGATTAGTTGTGGTCAGGGAGAGCTGAAGGCTAGGCCAGGCAATGTGACGTATTTGGGATATTCTGAACATATGACTGAATAGATGATACCTGAGCTATTGAGTTGTGTGAGAAACAGTTGTTTTGATATAGTTTTGCTGTTGTTTAATGAGGTCCCCAAGTTAATCAGCAATATTTGCCATTTATTCTTTGCTCACTTGAAGAATACAAGAAAAACAAAATTCACACATTAATTCTGGGTAACACAGACATTTTGTGGATGAAGTATTCCCCTAATAAAGGCCCAATGAACATCACATATCTGTATAACATTGTGGCTGATAGGGGCAACTGCGCTGCAAAAAGACAAAACACAAGCAAATTAAGAAAACAGAAGACACATGCGCAGCATTTGGAGAACGTGCTGCAAATCCCACAACACAATAACACATTAAGACAAATAATATAAGAAAAGTGGGTAATATTAGACCATATATTAAAATAATAATACAGCTTGTTGAATGAATGTGATTCACTGGAAGGGAGTCTTTATTTTTAAGTCAGCTCTTAAGCATTCTTACAGTAATGCCTATAATATACAAAACCTCTAAACAAGTTGTTGGCTAGTTAGACCATCTTTTTCAGCGTGGAGACTGGCTTGACTGCAGTAAAAAAAATAAACAAATAATAAAAAAATAGAATCTTACATCTTTGCTCATTTTCCAACACCACTGACAACTAGCCAGTAACCATAGACTGTATAAAATAGCCAGTAATATAAGTAGTGTGTAACACTATTAAGTGTCCTCTGTAAACGTTTCCATTGTGTTGTGATGTATTTTAACGCTTTTTCATAATGTGTTGTATGGTGGTATTTGCAGCACGTTTTTGTAATGTATGGCGTTTGCAGCAAATGCTGTGTATGTCTCTTCAACTGATGACGTTTTCTAATTTGCTTGTGCATTGTCTATTTGCAGTGCGGTTGCTCCTGTCGGCCACCGTACATATCTGTGAAAGCCTATATGGCAGCAGAATCAGTTTGTTTATATCAAGCTTACCTAGTCTTTCCAGACTTCTGGAACTTCTCCCCCTGTCCCTACTTTTCCGCTATCTTTGATTGTTACATTGCTACATCCCTCGTCTCCTCACTGTGAATTTGCCCTCTATTCTCCTCTTCCTTTAATCCCCTTGGTACTCTTTATGTCCTCTCTGCCTCCTTCTATCTATCTATCTCTTTCTCCATCTGGGCAGCAGTGAAGTATCTATCTATCAGAGAGAAGTACTGTTGAGATCCCGTGCCTCCCATCACAGCCCCTTGTCTCTCTGTGTTTGCATACAAACATATTTCAGTCTGCTTACATGTCAGTGGCCTAGGGAAGAATGCAGCATCGAGTCATATCTTATATCCTATTAGGATTCAGGATTTACGTCTGATAAATATGGGGAATGAGATATACATCCTGAGGAGGCCCGAGGGAGCTTTGTTGAAATTCTATTGCAAATGACAAAATAGAAAAAAAATAATGGGATCTGTGGTTTTGTTGACATATAGGGGAGATACTGGCCATCTGTTACTGTGAAAATGAGACATCAAGTCAGAATGATCTGTCTCTGATGAATATGAAGTTGTTGAATCTGATTTCTGGTAAGACATTTTGCAGTTTCTCAAGTCAAAGTAAAGTAAAAGAGAGCAAAAGTTCAAGTGAGAGTATTGCTATTACTGTAAATTCTGTTTATATTACAATACATTAAAGTTAATGAATTAAAGGTGATCAGAAACACAGAACACTTGCCATTTACGTGCCGTTGTCAGGAATGAGATAGGAATTTTAAGTGTAAAATATCAGTCAGGTCATGTATGTTTTAACCATAGACTGTATATAATGATGGACGTCATGACAGCACCCCAAAAAATGAAGCCAAAACATCCCGATCGACCCCTGGTGGCTGGCTGCAGTACCAGTCATAAAGCCCACCCCCTTCATGTTATGTTCATGGGACATAGGCCAAATTAAAAACTCATTTAAGGTAGTTCTCATCACCCTGATGTTTGTTCAAGTGTTCGCTTTTCTGAAAAGTTTGGTTTTAAAGAGTTTTAATTCTAAGAAACAGGAATTTTACACCATGACTGACAGCTGTGTGTGCCAGTCCTTGTGCTCGCGTTCAATGGTGCTGCTTGCGATTGGTCAGACGATGGATTTGGCAGGAACTCCACCGCAGCAATTGCTACTCTGACTCTGAATGACATCACCTGAGCAAGATGGCAGAGGCCATATCTATGATATTTTGGCTTCACTTAAACAAAGCAGGGGAAAGCGAGACTCGTTGTCCAACTTTATATACAGTCTATGGTTTCAGCACTTCGTCTTTGGATGTCCAAGCATGGACTAATCTGTGAAGAGGACAAAAAACAAAGATGTTACAAGAATAACTCCACAGTCATCAAGTGAAAGGATTTTTGCGATTTGTTCAATGATACCTTAAAGCCGAAAAGCCTGATGTGCTTTATGGCTGCGACTCCCACTGATTGTGCACAGATCTCATTTCACACATGAACGTCTCCCTCTGCGGTGTGTGTGTGTGTGTGTGTGTGTGTCCATACACTCTGTAGTAAGTGCCTTAACAGTACATGTCTGCTTGCCCCGGGCTAGATTACAGAAAAGAGGAGGAGGAGAATGAGAGGGATAGTTAAAGAAAGTGGAGAAAAAAGGGGAGAAAGTGATGTTGAAACACAGTGAAAATGAAAAAGAAAAGAGAGGCATTATATTTTAGTTATTTGTTGTTTGACCCCTTTGAAACCTGAGCAAATTGTTTGGATTTCATTCAAAAACATATGGGGAAGGCAAGACACTACTTAACAAGACATGAGCAAAAAATTAAGCAACAACAACAAAAAAAAAGATGAACAAACTACACTCTGTATTTTTTTTTTTTTTTTTGTAACATAAGTCTAAATATAAAGTTGTTACAATTATGAATAAATATATTTTCTGGACATTTTTTCCCCATTTTTTTGGATTATATTGTAATGCTTCCCTTCTTGCAATTTCTTCTTATTTTTGGGACATTTCATTTCAAGATGTTCAATGCTTTCCCCCCATGTGTTCAAAAGGAATCAAGCCGGTTTGCTCAGTTTTCAAAGGGTCAAACAGCTTGTGAAAGGTGTCTGAAATCAGCACAAGAAAACTGATGTCTATCTAGGTTTCAAAGGGTTAATTATTATTTTAATTCATACCTTTCCTTGATCGCACCTATTAACACATTATAGGTTGCACAAGTTTTTACTATCTGTAAAGAGGACATGTTTTGACAAATATAAATGCCTATCACAAAAGTCCCAAATGTGACCACCATTCATTGATTTACATCATTGCTACCTTGTAGCCAGCGACAGATACAGGCTTGGTACCTGCAGGCCCTCTGGGTGCTGGGGGCTAGATTTATCACCACTGGGGCCCTCTGATGATGAGGCCGTTTAGTGGGGGTCCCTGTAGTCCTCCACTGATTAGCGCCAAACATCTTCCCTAATAACCTTAACAAGAACAACGCCTCAGGACGACATGCTGATGCACACAGGCAAGTGCACGCACTCACACACACCTCCTTGGAGATAGAGAAAAGAGCTAAGGGCTACCCATCCTCCTCCCCTCCTTCTCAAAGTCACCCCTCTCTCCTCTGCTCGAGCCATAACTTGGCATCTCTCACTATTTCTGGGGTGAGACCCCCCTCCCCACCTTGTGTCTTCTGTGCCACCTCCCGCCGCCACCTCCAGCACAGGCACACATATGCACCAAATTGAGTTGGTTATGGTTCAAGAGTCCCACCAACGCACATAAAGTTGCTCTCAGCATCATGAAATAAGACAATAGGAATATATGAATATATGCTGGAGTGCATGGAAACCCTTGCCTCTTGGGATGAAGAGATGAGGAAGGAAATTGAGAAGAACAGAATTTATGGTGCTGTGAGGAGCCATGGGGTTTGTTTTATAGACAGGAACTCCCTCTGTGTGTTGTTTCCGTACAACAGTTTACATATTTGCATGCTATGACTGGTGTATAGTATCAGTGGTGTAATGTAATAAAGTAAAAATACTTAGAATGCATTAGTATTTTTTGGGACTATTTTTTTACTCCACTATATTTCCTAAATACAATGTTTACTCTATTACATTTACCCTGAGCACTTTAGTTAATTACTACAAAATAGAAAAGGAAGCGAGAGGGGGTGATTGAAGGAATGGTAGGAAGGGGAAAACTGGATTTAGTTTTTTAAATCCTTTAAGTTATAAAAATAAGATGTACTTTTTCCCCCCAAGAGTTATGTTCCGCTCCATTTTTAAGGTGGTGTATGTTACAAATAAATTAACGTCATAATTCTCAAAATTCTGACCACTTGCTTTTATATTTTACAGAATTTACTTGTACTTTTACTTTCAATACTTAATTTCATGTAATATAATAAAATTAATTTTGAAAATAAATAACTAGATACTCTAAGACTTGAACTCAAGTAATATTCTTATAGTTGATTTATACCAAAATCATTTTCTGGTAACATAAATACTTTTACTCCAGTATGGCTTTCAGGTACTTCATTCACCACCATATAATATACTGATAACATGCCCAGATGTAGACTGCATGTACACACTACATGCAAAAACATACTTAAAAGACTGAAAGAAAAGAAGAGTTAATTAAGACATCAGTTGGATTAAACATCCTGTAAATGTGGAAAAAGTAAAATCCATTCAAACTCCATATGATTTCATTGGCTTGCCTTATCAGCAATGTCTTTGTTGCCAATGAGCAGTTTATTATCAGTCCCTCTGCCTTTATGTTGCCTTCAGTTACTGCATGGAATATTTCAGCTCTGTGTCTATGCCCCTTTCACAGTGAAGGTACCACTGTCAGAATTTACACAGCGTCCAAACATACACATACGGGTGAAATTCTCATGTATTTAGGACATTCATAAGGCTTACAGTTAAACAGACTGATGACAACACCATATAGACATTTTTTAGAGTAATGAGCATTGTTTTGACGAGTGAGAAGCACTTTTCATAATACGATGGAATATTTTACGAGCTAAAACTGAAGGCAGCAAGAGAGTCCCGCCGTGACGTCACGTGGAGCCGTTGAGTCAGTCAGCTGAGGGAGGAACTCCAACAGCAGAAAGTCAACCAGGAAACCGAGGCTGCTAAACTGACCCACCGCCCCGGTGCGACGGGTAAACGGCGGCACTGACGATAACAATCGCACAGTCTAACAGTACAGGATTTGTTTTTGATATTTAAGTTGACACAAAGCAGCGACATGGCCTCCCTTTTCAAGAAGAAGACTGTCGACGGTAAGTTTGCTCCGTGTGTAAAGCTAGCTAACTTGTTTTTAGCCCGGCTGTACAGGCTGCTGTGTTGTTCCCTTCCTAAATTAGCGATCACCATTTTAATGCCAACTTGTTAAACCTGTTCTGGCTCTAGTTGAGTCACCAGTCACACTATTGACTGAAGCGCTGCTAAACTTAATGCAGCTTAGAGGACCATGCTATTTGTAGCATAAAGGCTATTATAATGTAACTGTGAAAAACAATATGTTGTCACAAGACTTATTACACTTACAAGAGGCGTTTAGGTTAGTTTCCGCTCGGTGGTCTCATCGTTAGCTATCTGTTGACGTTAGGTCAATGTAAGAAGAAGGTATTGGCAGACTAGAGCTAAGGTTAATGTGAAGTCATTGTTTTCCATGGACTAGACATAAACCGGAAACACAACTATCATAAAATGTGTGCCAAAACGTTGACGTCAAATAGATATTGGCAGATGTTATATTTGCTTTAACTTTCATTCTCGATCATTGATATTTATTTATTCAAATTTATGCCTCAGTTCCTTCTTTTATATTTTCTGACAGCTACATTATTGTCAGTTTGGGTTTGAGACATAGACTCTTCAGTAACTGCCTTTCTGTGCTAAGACAATATAATAATTATTTCATTACAAACTGTAAAATATAATTCTGTAATGTGAAATAAAGATTGCTGAAATTTGTCATATCACACTGTCTTAATAGTTGTAATTTTAGTGTGTAAAAAAGTAATGTCAAAATCCTGAACAACCTTTTAATCTAAATATTTCAACATTTGTCTCCAGGCTAGGTAATACGCCTCACAAGGTCAGAATGGAAAACCAGCCTGTCTTTTATCAAATTTAATGAATCAATTACTCTATTTCAAATACTGATTATAATGACTCCAAGGACAGGATTTCTAGAGGTTAAGACATATTACACTTGAACTCCTCTGGACCTCAACCTTATTCAAATAATTAAAAAAAAAAATGTAAAAAAAAAAAAATAAATAAATAAATAATTAATTAAAAAAAATATCTAATATATTATCTCCATGTTCAAACATATGCTCTGTTGGTTAAGGCAAGTCTTTTCACAGCACCGCCCTCCTACTCCTCCCATCATTGTCACTCCAGTTTCACCCATACCGATCATCTGCATACTGTACTCACTGTGCCCTGTGTTACCTCCACTCCACGCCAAGCCCTCATCAGATCTTCCCAGCCGTGACCTTTCACAGTCTCCATCTCATATTCTTAAAATATCCCATCTCTCGCTCTCGGGGCACAGTTTTTTCGTTGTTGCCCAGGGTAGGATGGCTGAAGTAGTCTATGGTTATTTGGCGAATTGAGGAGGGGGGGTAAGATCACACATATTTGTAGGACGATATCCCTCCCACTTTGAGACGTTGGCGGCACGTCACCTTATACGTATACTTGTGTAGTTCCTACAAGTGGTCCAACGCACTGACGTGTCTTCACCAAGGTCATGATTGCTGAACTTTTCAGAAAGGAGAAGCAATGTAAGGCAGTTTTTTTTTTCTTTTTTTTAAGTGATGTTTTCTTATACAATAATTTATGAACGTAGAGCTGAATCTATTGTTTAGAGATGTATTTTCCAGCTTTTCATATCATTTTTACTATTATAATGTCTAAACCTATTTATTATTGTGTAATTCTGCACCCATCTATTGAAATGTGTTCATCCTGAAGGAGGAGGGATTCTTCCTCTTTTACTCTTTTTGAAGATTTCTTCCTTTATTTCCCCCTTTCCTTTGGTTTTTGGGAGCATATTTATCCTGGATTTTTACTTTATTTAATGCTTAAATATTTGTTTTTCAGTGTTTTTAAAGATGCGTGTATTGTATTCCATACTGCAACATCAAAAAGCACATCAGAAGTATGCTAACTCTGATTTCTTTCATAAAGCAGTTGATTTTAGATACATTTCAAAACTTTACTTTTTTCCCCACATAACAGTTCACCGGTTACTATAGAGTGTAAAAAGCAAGTGCCACAACTGCACCTGCATTTATTTTCTCTGTGGAGGTCCTAAGAGTGTGTGAGTGTGACATTGCTCAGTGCTGGGGTTTTCCCTCTCTCAGAAGTCATGGATGAATATGTGACTTCAGGGTCATACATAATCTCACATGATGCCACTCTGTGTTGTGTGGGTGGTTTAGAGCTGACTCAGTATTGATGTGAGAGCTGTCCAAGCTCGTCCACAGTTGGCAGTGTTGGTATGCATTGTCAGTGTGCTCCTTATTACGCTGTGGTATTTCGTGTGCATGTGAGCACACACTCAAACATCACCGCTCACGAGTAAGCCACTGAATAGATGTTTTAGATTTCTTCCAATGCTGTGCAGCTGACCTAGACCCTGCCCTGTCTTTATTGCAGTAGTGCTGGGCAATATATCATCACTGATATTGCAACATGAGACCAGATATCATTGTGGATTTTGAGTATCGTAATATTCTAAGTGTTGTTTTTTTTACTTTTTTTTTGGTGTTTTTTTTAAGACTGCATCACAGTAAAGTGATATCATTTTCTGAATTTCCCAGACTGTTATAGCTGTTATATTATTTGCCTTTCCAATTAGTCATTATGTCTACATTACTGATAATTAGTAATGAGGCAAGTCTCAATGTGCAACCCTGCAAAACTGCTGCAATATCGATATGAATTGGTCAATTCATTTGGTCGATAATATTGTGACATCTGAGTATCTCCATATCCCCCAGCCCTAAACTGCAATGAAAAAAAGATGAAATTGTAGAGGGTGGGGCATAATTAAACCACACAGAAGAAGAAAATAAGATTGTACTCGGCATTCTTTCAGTTTAGCTGTCAGCTTCTGATTATGTCGGCTAAGCGTGAGTGATGCCAAATTTTAAGACTGGAGTTTTCTTATCACCACTGCACATTACACATAGCTGTATTTAATTTTTTAAATATGTTTTGGAAGGGTCACAGAAAGCCAGAGTGTTTTAGCTTGACTTGACTGTTGATCGACAGTTGATGCAAAGTCATACATATCACAGAAATTTCGTTTTTTTTTTAATTTTAGTATCTGAAAAAGGGACTTGGGTGTTGTAAATGTTTAGTTATTGTTGCTTATACAAAGTATAACCTGACCTTTCCTTTCTAATATTCTTCCTGATAAATATTACGGCATATCCTGCCAAACTGTACAACTCTCTCATTACGCAACACCTATATGGTACATTTTTAATATGTCATAGTGCTTTTTGGAAGTATCCTTGTTGTATCTTTGATTGTAACTTTTCCATTTTCTATGTATGTTCTTGAGTGTTGCAGTGCTTTGCTTTATTTCTTTTTCCATTTAATCCATTCCATTTCCATTTTTTTAATTTAATGTTGATGTTTCATGTTTACTGTATGTTTAACGTACTGGCATGCGCCAAAAACCACAGCTAATTCCTTGTAAATTAAAGCCTGCATGGTAATAAAGCTGATTCTGATTCTGATTTCTGTTTCTCTCCAAAGACATAATCAAGGAACAATCTAGGGAGCTGCGTTCCACACAGAGAGGGATCGCAAGGGACAGAAATGCACTGGAGAAACAAGAGAAACAATTGGTAGGACCACACACACACGAACACACACACAAAGAGTCAGGGGAACACAATTATCTTTTCAGGAGGCATTTTTCATAACTTTCTACATATTGCATCAATGCTTTATTAACCCCCCTAGTCTCCCAACACATAGCTAGAGATGCATTTTACATTGACTTCCTACAATCTGGGATAGAGCCTTATTGGCTAAAGGGACTAAATGAATAGATAAGACTGATCTGATGTGGTGACTTTGCTTTAGGCAAGTCAGACTACTTTCTCTCTTACACACACACACACACACACAGTTACATGTTAAGGCTATGTTCACAGACACACACAACATTTCCCCTCTGTGAAAGATGAAAGGAGCCGGCTGTGTCCTCTCGCCTCTGTTGTATTAAGTAAATATCATACAGGACATAATTACCTCCCTGGGGAGCCAGATTTTTATTCCTCATTAATTCTTTCCGCTAATTAGTCTAGTTTTTTTTAAAGCTTTGTTGCGAGTTTTGAATAAAAGATACATTCGCTAAGAAATGGAAATGACCCACATTAGCAGTTTAGCACAATCATGACCCCCCCCCCACCCCCATGCACGCTTCAAATGTAAGTGTAAGCACACACATTCATATGCAGAGAGCAGAGGCGATCCCCCAAAAATGAAAGTACATTTTCAGTCAAGTTGTTACTTTTCCATGTAGATTATAGGACTAAAAAGTAAAGGGGGTTAATGAAAGTATCTTTATTTTTCTTTATTTTTTTCTGTTAAATTTGTATAAAATGTATACCATGCACAAAACATATTAAATTGTATGCAATTTGGCTTCCTGACACAAAAATGTCAGTCACAAATGTAAATCACAAGCTGTTTTTTTAAAAACGTTGTAGCAGCATGTGTCAAAAAGCTGCTGTTGCTGCAACACATTGTCCATCTGTTGTTCAGAAAAATCTTTGTCCCAGGTTTACATGTTAAGATTTCCAGCCCCCCACCAGGCAAAGTATTACAGCCTCATATTTGTGTGCAGAACTTCCTCACATCTATGAGAGCACAGTCTATCCATCACACCCCTTCATCCCCTCCCTCTTCCTCTGACAGGCCAGTAAATAAGACATTACAAGCCTCACATCAGCAGAAGTCCCACTGCTCTCATCCGTACCTTTTTCTTGTTTAAGCCTTCATACCTTTTCAGATGACAGTGCAGTTGACATTATTATTGTCACTGTGTGCCTTTTTTTCCTCACGCAGCTCCACATTTTTTTCTCCATGGCATTAATTTGAATTTTTTTCTGCTCAATAAAGCAGAGACAGACAGTACCTAATGCACCTGTTCTGTGTGTGAGAGCATAACAGAGAGACACTGAGTTGAGTGGGGAATGTCTATTGCTTCATCAAACATTAATAACTGATTGTTGCTTCCTGAAGATGCTTTTAGCTCACACACAAGAAATAAACAACACATGCTGGGGCTGTTGTACGCACTGTAGCAGTGCTGAGAGGCCTGGCTAGCACACTGTAACCTGCAGCTCCACTCCTGTCTCTTGGGAGGCTCACAAACACTCATGCCCACGCACAGGATTCCTGTGGGCATCAGTGTATTTTCAGATATTTACCAAAGCTAAAAGCGTATTGGCTTGCCGGTATGTTCGTGCTGATCGAGAGATCTATATTTGCAAACACACTGGTCTCTTGGGAGCATTGTAGATATATTTCTGTTTGTTTATCAATGCATAGTGTGCGTATGTATGCACAAGTACTTGTTTGTGTGTGTATTGTCTGTTATGTTGTACAGTGGGAGGAAATCAGGTGGCACTTCGCAGGTTATAAGATTAGTAGAAGCATAGCAAAGTTATATAAAAAATAATGGTTACGTAATATAATCTACAGAAGCTCTCCTGATCTTTCAGTCATGAATGTCACTTCACTTGTCAAAAACAAGTAATGGACATCGTATATCAAAAATAGCATTCAGTCAAAGACATTAATAAAAGACAGAACAATGCAGTCATTGCAGTCAGGGTTCCTTCAGTGTCTCTTCTACTCCCAAAAACACAGTATAAGTGATTAAAATCAGTAAAAACACAACAGTTTCACATTGAAAATCAGTGTTTCCTCAACACTGTTCAGCTTGTGGTGGAGGGGCTGCTAGCCCAGCTCTTGCTAATGCGTGGTCATCTTTGTTCTCATAAATTTGGATCTCGACCTTCAGGAGGTTTATACCAGGAGCAAATTATTTTGTAGAGGTTTCCTCATCTCCAAAACAATCTGTCCCAGTGATTTAAACCAGTAAAAACACTGAATAATGCAGTTTCACGTTAAAATTCCATGTTTCTCCGATGCTGTTCGGCATGGCAGCGCTGGAGCCGACCTGCTGCTAACATTTGTTCATATTGGTTCTCTGAAAATTTAAGTTTGAGTCGTCGGATGACTTAAAATCCTTCATCTGGTTAAGACATATAGTTAACAATGATAAGTGCTAAAAGTCTATTGTAAAACTGTGACTTAAAAGTGGTTAAGAAGTTGATTTATGACAGCTTATGGCAGACAACCACAACTCTGACAGACGCCCAAAGAGAATATGACACCACACACAGGTAACGGCGACCCAGTGACATAAACTGTGTCCTTGACTAAAATGACAGATTTCTCTGTAAACGTCTGGGAAGTACACAACGTAATATGATATTGGCCCAGTAATTTTTAAACATTTTAATGTGTAAACAGTGCATATAATATTTTTAACATGGCTTTTGACATGGTTGAGCGTGTCATATTGCAAAAACAGATGGAAAATTGTTGGCGCTCACTGACTTTTCAAGTTTACAAAACATAACTTTGTAGAGAAACGATCTGTTGTGTGAGGCAGCTGCAACTTAACAACTAATCTGTAATTCAGGCACCCTTAAACTCTTTATTTTTTTGTGGAATTTTTATGTTTAAGCACAGGATCATTATCTCTAAATATAATTCTTATTTGCACTGTTAGGTAGATGACTTACTTAAGCAAAAAAAAATCAGGAGACACAATGGCTCTCTGTAACTTCAGTTGGTTTTTAACAGATATCTACAATATATCTGTCAATATAGCTGAAACTTTTCAGTCAAAACAGTAATATAATGTTATATGGAACATGGACTCCAGTCTTACAATTTTATTTGTGCATTCTCACACTACTTTGCTACATTTGCCCACTGACATTGCATACACTGAAACTGACACATTACCCCCCCCCTCAGGAGGCTGAAATCAAGAAAATGGCTAAGAGTGGAAACAAGGAGGCGTGTAAGATTCTTGCCAAGCAGTTGCTCCATGTGAGGAAGCAGAGAGATCGCACATATGCAGTCAGCTCCAAGGTCACGTCCATGGCTACGCAGACGAGGGTCATGAACTCACAAATGAAGATGGCGGGCGCCATGTCCTCTACAGCCAAGGTAAGATCCTGGACTCCGTCCTTCAATTCAGCTGGCCTGAGGTTCAGTTTTAAAATACAAAACACTTTTGCTATTTCCATGGACAGGTGCTGCAAATTAGCATTTTGCTATAAAGACTCAAAGCAGTGCATCTGGGACTTGAGCATGTCTGAATGTTATGGCACCAATGTTACTGTATGTCCATGTCAAATAAACAAGCAAATAAATAAATATTGAGACATTTGATATCCACTACATTCAACTGACTGTTATAAAAGTTAAGTGTATTTCTGTTTTGCATATGAACTAGTTTCAGCGTTTACGCACATTAATATTTTAGCGTTGTAATTAAAGTATTAATGCGGGATCTGTTCATGTTTAAAACCAAGTCTGGTAGCATAATTGTTAATGAAGTGTGAGACGTGATAATTGTCCAGGAGCGATGTACTGTGCAGAGTCAGACTTTGCTAACATACACAGGTCAAAAATAATTAGGCTTCAGATTAATGGAGTGTGATGAGGTGAGTGTAGCTGTTTCAGACAGAGAGAACATGTGTTAACTCTTTGATGTCAGACATACACAAAGTTTGTTTATACACAGATGCACACACACAGATTTCAGCTTTCATTCAGGTATTTCATTAATAGCGTGGCACTTTTCTCTCATTATGTTGGGGTTTGAGTTGTTTAGTGGCAGAAGAGAATGTCAAAGAAAAGTAAAAAGTATCTGTTGTGTCAGGCTCAGCTGTGACAGTAAGCCAGGATTATGCTGATCTTTCACAGAGAGGAAGGAGATGCATAAAGCAATTATTTTAAATTCTTTTCCTGATTGGTAATAAGTGCAGAAATCACTTGCAGTTTGCTTCTTGGGAACCTGCCTTGATCGTATTATAAAAGGTAAATTACTGAGAGTGTTTTCTGTAAGAATAAAGGTCCTCTATATGACGAGCATATGCTCAATCAAAATTAAATTTCAGCTTAACTTAATGTTTTGCAAATATCTCACCAGCCTCCTATGCTGAAAAAGAAAGTTGTTAAAAAATGTACACAGGAATTTCCTAACAAAGTCCAGTGTGAAGGTCTTGCTATATCCCTTTACTGCCGCTTTGTTTCTTTACTTAAGAGCAGCTCTTAATGACATGCTACTTCTCTACAGCACCAGCTTAAAACCCTCAAGACTAATTCTCTAACTTTTCTTTTATTACGGTGTACAGACAATGCAAGCAGTGAATAAAAAGATGGATCCACAGAAGACCCTGAAGACCATGCAGGACTTCCAGAAGGAGAACATGAAGATGGACATGACTGAGGACATGAGTAAGGACTCATAATACAAACACGCACACACAAAGAGCTCTGGTATTTACAGGCTTGCCAAAACCAGATTGTCAGGATCCATGTGAACAGTGTACAGATTAACGTGTGTGAGTGACGTGTGTTGTAGGGAAATAAAAGTATGGTTTTGGCAACAATATAAAGAGAGGTTTTGACATTTCAGCACACAAGCATCCACACATACATACGAGATTAAATGAAGACTGTTTTGTTACGTCACTCCGAAGTGACTAAAAATCAATGTGTTTGATTCAACTGACCTGTCTGTCCGTATCTCTTCCCTCCCTGTCTCACTATCTGTCCAGTCAACGACACTTTAGATGAGATCTTCGACGGGTCTGGGGATGAAGAGGAATCTCAGGACATTGTCAACCAGGTTCTTGATGAGATTGGCATTGAGATCTCCGGAAAGGTGAGAAATTCAAAGCAACTGACTTTATGTATCACACCTACATTAACTTTATATACCGTCTGCTGGAAAACACATTCAGCCGATGGGGAGATGCCGATTTTTAATTATTTTTTTTAATCTAAATGTTAGCCCTGTTTGTGTAAAAATGAATAACAAAGGTGTTACAGCACATTTTACTCATGAAAATCATCCCCCAGCAATATGAACTGAACAATAAGTGTTCCACATGGCTTTTGCTTGACTGTTAAAATGTACTCCAGCTGCCACATGGTGGGGCTAGCCTTCAGCTCTTCCAGCTCTTATGTACTGTAGTCTGCTGAACTGCCAGGCTACCCATCTGCTGTGTGTGTGGCTCCCCCTGGGGGGCTTCATGAGTTATTACCTCTCATAACACAATGTACAAAGCCACAAATTGTCCTATAAACAAGGCCACAGCTGCAGAGAACAACAAGGCAAGATACATAAAAACCTGCAAAACTAGGGGGGTAATTATTTCCTGCTCAATCACAAAAAAGACAAAGCAGAGAATTCTCTGAATGCTTTCACATTGTGCATTTTTCTTCGGAAAGCAAAACAATAAAAGCTTTTTCAATCAACCCTAAAGCTGAGAGGAAGTTACACCACTCGTAAACTATGGTCGTTTGGGAGAAGCCAATTTGAGTAAATAAGGGGAAATTAGGTTTTTTTTTTTGTTGTTGTTTTTTTGTCATTTAGTGGAATTATCTTTCAATGTATAATTGTTTTAAGCATGTCAAATAACAAAAGCTCAAAAAAGCCTCTGGGTTTCAGCTAAGACAAAGATGATTTAATAATAGTTTGAGATTCACATCATTTAATCATGCCTTTTGGAGGTGAGTGATTGTTGTAACACTTGTATCACCGGTTTGTTTTACCAGCCTGAGTGGTTTAGATGGTTTACCACCTCTGACACCATGGAGCTTGTCAGCCTACTGGCGTGCATTATTTATAAATATAGGTGTGGTTTCAACCTTACAAACATTTTGACCTGACAAAGATTCAAGTAGGATGGAAACATTGTCTTCATTAGACTTGTGTGGCATGACTGTGTGTGCAGGTGCTGATTTCTGCCACTAACCCAGAAAAGAAAACCTGTTGCTGGCATGTTTTAGCCTTGTTATATTTATATTTTAATAAAAAATGTATGCCGTTAATGGCAAATTTCCCCAGTGGTATTGGAAATGGAACTGAATATCATTTTTTTTCTGGCTGTTGTATTTCTAAAAATTTAGAAATTCTTGTACAGTGACAACACTAATGCTCTGAACATTGGATACAGCTTCTTTAAGAAAGATTGGGACAGACTTGGGAAGCCATACATTTTTAAGGAAGAGATTAAAGTAATCAAAGAGACATCATAATGTCTTTCTGCAGTATGAATTATGTGAAGTTAATGTTTCAGATCTACTGACAGTAATGTGGTAATATTTGAACACAGTTTTGTTTTTTTTACATTTGGTCATGGAGCGACAATGGGCAGCTGTTTGCAGCAGCCAATCTTACAACAAGCACCAAGCTTTGTCATTGTGTGTGTGTGTGTGTTTGTGCAAAGTTTGAATTGAGTATGCCTGCTAATGGGATTTTTCTGCCCATGTGTGTTTCCAGATGGGGAGAGCTCCAGCTGCAGGAAAGAGCCTCCCTGGCGCTGCCTCCTCCAAGCAGGCGACCATCACCGACGACGAGATCGAGAAACAGCTCCGAGCTCTGGGAGTGGACTAATTGTCTTCTCTGTATTAATGTTCACATTATACACCTGTGCAACATTAATACTAATTGATACAGACTCTTAGACACATTGGATTTGTCATTGTTGAAATACTACAGGTGTAACAACGGGTGCACACCATCACACAAACACACACACATTAAGACATTCAAAGGCCTGCAGGCAGATATGCATACCATCACGCAGATACACTGTCTTCGACAGGTTGCCTTACAGGTCATTGGGGCAGAACATCTGATCTATTTATGGGAAAATAATATTTATCATGACTCTGGAGAGTCTGCAGCCTGAATAACAAATGTTTGACCTAAAGAGTTCTGAACCACCTACGCTGTTGTTTACCACCCATCTCAGTCTTTATAAGGGCTACAGTATACGAGATCATGGCTTTTTCCCATCTGATGTTTTGGCCTTACTGGAGTTACTCATATGATCTGTCAGCTTTTGGCTGGGGGAAGATGGATGGTCTTTTTTTCCAGCGAGCTCTAATGAGTAAAACATGGTAATTAAAAAGAGCTTAGGGGTTGTCGGTAACCAGATGGAAGTTGTATTTTTCCTACTTACAACGTTTACGTGATTCGCTCCCTCTGAGGCACAATCCTCTACTCCATGTGCATGTTTTTAATAGTTATGTGGGAAAAACATCCTGAAGTGTCAGAAATGGCACACAGTTACTTTAACATACAACGACTGATCACTATTTACATACATATGACGAAAGTGGTCAATGAGCTAATTAATTATCATGTTTTTAAAATCTTAAGGTACGATAGTTACAATGATTTAACTCAAACACGCATGTTAAATGTGTAACTTCATTTACTTCAGCATGAGATGGTGAGATGGGTCTATCCGAGGGTAAGCATTCAGTTTGCACCACCGAAGATGTGATGGTGCACAGATTGGGAGAAAATGTAATTAAACAAATTAGGACTAATGTTGGACTGGCATATCAAAGAGTTTTCAGTCAATTATTTGATGCTACTGAGTAATTAAATGTGTGATTTTTGTTTTGGATTCTTGGTTTCTGATCTTATATTGGATATGGGTTTTACAGTGATTGTAGGATGGCACTGGTCCTGCAGTCCCTCCTCTCTTTCAGCTGCTGTGCAGTTACTGTCATGTTATTTTAAGCTGCCTCTCTCACATACACACACACACTACAGCAACAAAATAATGGAAGTGTTTGCTTAAATGACACTGTGATCCAGGAGATGTTTTCTCTTCTTCAGAGCTGAAGCTAGCTTCATGAGAGTGACAGGGACATATGAAGTCATATTAAGTCTTGTCATTCTCTCTCTGGCCTTTTGTTCCCATGTTTATTCCCATTGCCAAAACAAACTGAGAATGTTTTCATTCTTGCATGTATCTGACATGGACAACACACAATCCATTGAATTTTCATAAGCCACCCTTTCCTCTACCTTTTAAAAGTCTGTTGTGATTGTGAGCAGAAACTGTTTATACAGATTTCGACATTGAGTGCAGTCCCATGGTTAGGAAATTTTCACACTTTTTAAAAGGTGTATGTATACTCCTCTTTTATTTAGTCATTGTAAATTGACTCTGTAAAGGGTTATGGCTTTTATAATGAATAAAGTTTCTTCAGGTACAGCTTTGTGAGCCTCTAATGTGTCTCCCTTTTAAGTAACAGTGTGTAAGATTTAGGGGGATTTGTCTAACAGAGAGGATTGCAGATTGCAACTAGCTGAAACTTCTCCCATTAGGATTCCTTCAGTGTTCATTCATTTACCAAGAGCCGATTATCCACAGAGGTCTCCTCCTCTCCAAAACAAATGGACCAGTGGATTTTAAACTGGTAAAAACACTGACTAAAACAGTTTCATGTGAAAAAAAAAACCCTTGTGTTTAGGACACACACGGAGGGGCTGCAAACTACGGAGGCAGATGCATAAAGGCGGAAGCATTTTATGGAAGTTCACAATGTGGACCCAACTGCAGAACTGGTAGGTAGGTGGATTTAAACAAAAGCAGGCTTTTATGTAACTGAAAAAAAAAATCTCCAAACACACTGAGAAGAATTCAGGGGTGTCAAGAACATGGTGAAAAACATAAAGACAACACCACAAAACACAGTGGTGAACACAGACTGACGAGGAACAAAGAAAGATGCTTGGGTATATGTACACACTGGGAACTAATCACAAGAACAAGATACAGCTGTGGAAGGTGGACACAGGCAAGAGAGGGGAAACAGGGATTGACTAACACCGGGGGTGTGGCAGGGAACACACGTGTGGAGAAAACAAGACTAAAACAGAACAGGTGTGTAGGAAGATGAGTGACAAAAGACAGGTGTGAGAGAAAACAGGCGGGAAACAGACAGGAAGTAACTGAAGTCATGACCCATGAGGAACTTGACTTTTAAAGTAAAACAGGATATGAACTAAATAGAGAAATAAAGTAAACAAAGTAACCAACTGCCAATATAACTCCAAAATCCTACACACTGGACCTCTACTGGACTAACTACAAATTATTCACATTTCTACAGACCATTTCCCAATTTTATATTATTTAGATATTCAGATGTATTTCCTTTTCTTTTTTTTTTGACTACCATTCCAGATGGTCTTTGGTCCCCATTTATTTCCTCGCAAGTTCCCTAACAGCTTTCAATCTGCTAAGAAAGCCATCAGATTTTCATATCATACAGAAATACATAAAGGTAAACTGATCCAAATGTACAAGTATAAGAAATACTTGCCTGGTCCAAGCTGAGATGTGAAGTGTATGATTTGTTGAAAACCTGCAAAAAATCACCAGTATCTTTTAGCTCTTTGAAACCTGAGCAAATTGGCTTGATTTCATTCAAAAACATAAATATAGGGTTTTCTGTAGCTTTTTTTTTCTCTTTTTTCCCTAGCTTTTTATAAAATTATTTTAAAATTATATTTATTTATTGCAATTCATGAAAAATTGCTTACTAAGTTCTATATTGTTTTTTTTCATGTTTTTAAAAGACGCAGCACAAAAAACTGCTCCTTCCAGGTTTCATAGGGTTAAGCACAAACTACTACAATACAACCATTCTGCATCAAGATATATGTATTCAGATGTATAAGAAAGTGTGATTCCTAAAAAACAAACAAAGCAAACCACAGCGTTCAAAGAATACATGAAAAGTGAAGAACAACTTCAAGCAAGAATCTTCAATATAAAAAGTGTACCTTAAAGCACCTCTGAGACCAGTTCTAAGAAACTTCTTACAGTAGCTTTATCGTATTCAGCATATTGTGCCTATAACTTTCCACCTTACATCCTCAGAAGTGTGTCGGCAGTCGATGACCCTGCTACATTTATTTCCCCTGACAGCGCTCCGGTGAGACAGCTGCTCATGGATCACAGTGGAAACGGCTCGTTCCTGAATTAAGATGTCTTCTAGCTTTATTTATGGATCCCCGGTGACACGCTTGTGAAATGTTCAATTCATGCCGTACACACAACCAGACTCTCTCTCCTAATGTATGTATTCATAGGGCAATATAGTGACATTAGTAAAAAATGAGAGATGTAGCATGAAACATAACTCTCCTTTATTGTCAGAAAAAAATGAAACTGATTTACTTTTCTGTGGCTGGGAACTTAGAGACAATAACTCAGTACAGGTGCACGTTTTTGTATTAACCAGCTATTGCATATTTACTGGGTATTTTCAATAAGGAAGGTATTTCATATTTATCTGTCTTCCATTCATTCTTGCAGAGCTTCTAATTAGCTTTTCTATCTGTTTCTAGGCCTGGTGTTGGCTGAACATTGAGGCCTTGATTTTTTCTGAGAGGGAAGTTGTAGTTTCTTCACTTTATTAAGACGTTTCACATCAGTCATCCAATCCAGGTCAGAGCTGTGACTGGCTGATGTTCTCCTTTATAAGACACGTTGTCAAGGCAGCAACAACAAAAGCATAACATCATCAAATATGAAAAATTAAATCTCACAACAGTGAAACGTCAGGCCTCAGATCCATTTGTTGGTGAAAACATCAGAAAGTTTCACATATCCCTGACTTCAAACCATAAATCAAAGAGGCTGTACATAACAAAGTGGATCAATGTAATATATTAAGCATCAAGAATATTAGCTGTTGTTAAATATATTTCTTTTTTGACCACAGCTATTTTAATTTAAATAAAACAAACACTTTTTAAATAAGACTAAATAAGACTTAAATAAGTAATTAACGAGAGAGCATCAGCTCTAATCACAAATACACAAACAAATACAACCACAACACTAAGAGTCAGATGCAGATGTAAATGCAGAAAATTTCATCCACAAAAAAAAGCAAACAAAACAAAAAAAGAAAGCTAACAACTGTTTTTCAAAAGGCACATGGCAAATCTATACATGTGCTTATCTGCACCTATCAGTTACATTATATTTGATGTAATCAATATAGAGTGAGTATGCATATACTGTTGTGAGCAAGGCACAGGCCAGATTCACTGAAATACAGAAGTAGGACTAAGTCAATGTTTTGCAAATCACAAGAAAGTCTTAAGTCTTTGCACTCAAGACCAAAGTATGTCCAAAATCAAGACTTACAATTCCCCTTGTCAAGTCCTACGTCTTAAACTTTGAGTTACGAGTCCGAAACAAGTCATCATGTGCTCTTCACCATGTGCAGTTTTAACAGCAGAGTAATAATATATTAAATTTACAAAGATCATGAATGCTTATTAAAATTTGTGTATTTGTTAAAAAAAAAAGAGTTTGATAGAAATTGTTGTCTCTTGAGCTGTAATTTTCAACCTGCACGTTTTGCATAGCCTTCTGCATTTCTGTTTTTGTTGACCACATCATAGCTTTGGAATGTAATCAAAATTATCTGTAGTATACTATTTATTTTATTTTTTCCCAACTGGCACTCAGTAACATTACCAAATAGAACCAACTTGATTGGATGCTTGTAGATTGGTTCAAAGAAAGTGGATCAGGGGAAGTGTTGACTCACTGAGAATAAAGAGCATTACTATAATTGTAAATGTTTCTGCCTCAGAATTTAAAGTGTGCAGAGTATTCAGTGTATTGAGAAACAATTTGTTTACCCAACATAAAATTCAAGGCAGCCCAGACTCTATCTATTTTCAGTTAAAACTAATTAAGGTGATTTTGTAATTATTCAAAGCAAATGAACTTTTCCAGTCAAATAAACTTTATCTTAATTCAGTTGTACTTAAATCCTTTAGTTTACATGACTAACAGATTTCAATACAACTGAATTAAGAGCAAGTTTATTTGAAGAAAAAAGTGTATTTGCTTTAAATTATTACATATTTACTACTTAAGTTCAGCCAACTTAAAATATTAAGGGAGCCTGGACACTAACTTTTTAAAGATGAAACAACAGATTTATTTTTTTTTACAGTTTTAGTTAATTCAGGATTCTGGCATTATTTTTAAAAAGCATACTTTTAGTCATGGGCTTGGGGGAAGGTATCAAGTGTTCTTAAGTCAAAGTCACAAGTCTTTGTTGTTAAAGTCCAAGTCGAGTTGCAAGTCATTCTTGATTTCCTAAGTTGACTCTAAAATCATCAAATTTGTGACTCAAGTCTGACTGAAGCCGAAGTCGTGACTCTCTGTTTAAATGTCAGTTCATGGTAGCTGCAGCATAAAACCAGCAAATCACATGTAAATAGCAACCGTTTTTATCACAGTTTCAACTTCAAAAGAACCATCACTGGTTCACAGGACTGCTATTTCATGTTAATATATACTGAATAACTTCAAAGAATAATTTCTATTCAAGTAAGTGAGAAATGGCCTTTAGAAAGCACGCTGCAATAAGGGACGTCTCTTTAAACTAAACAAACGTGCTGTGTCTGTATCAAGTTACAAACTGACAATGACTCATGTTCTTACAGCTGCAGTATTTTTCACTTGTTGTTTTGTTGTCAGGCTGACCTTCACAGGATATAAATTATCATCTGAATGTTAAATCGATGAAATTGTTTCAAGTGCGTCAGCAGCTGCTTAATGCAGGGTGAAGGTTGTTTTTTTTTATTATGGGGTTTTTCAGTTTCCTATTGAGCAAAATTCTGGGTGAGTGATTTCTGTCACATTTAAAAAATAAAACATTTTCACGAGCTGGGGTCATGATGGAGCTTCCATGAGAGTGTACATGAACAAACACCCTCAAGCTGAACTTTACGCCATTGGTCTTTGTGTTTTACTCATCTGTGCGATGCAGTGTGGACTGAGTTTGGTCAAACAGGAGCTGAGGTTGAGGCTGGTTTTGACCCGTTTCTCTCTTTGGCGTCTGTTGCAGAACCAGACTCGGACCACCTCCTTTTCCAGATGGAGGCCTTTGGCTATCCGGGCTATTTCCTGGGAGGATGGCTTACTCTTTTCCACAAAACTGCGCTCCAGAGCTTCCTTAGCGCCCAGGCTGCAGTGAGAAAACGGGAAGATGAAAGAAGATGAACTCTACAAAATAAAACATCATTGTAAGGCGTGCATTGTACCTTTGCTCCTTATAGCTGATACCTGATAGTTGTTCTCCTTTTCCTTTTCCGTTCATTCATTCCTATTTTATCATTGTATAGGGCTGCAGGAAGGAAAAAAGAATGTTGTTACTGGAGGGAGAAAATCACTGTCACAGCTCACTCACATATGCATCATGTGATGAGGAGGTCTGAAGGCTAAAAGGTTGGAAACCACTTATCATAGACTAGTGCTTCTCAACCTCTTTCCTTTGAAGACCCCTTTTCTATCATTAACTAAACTGAACACACCTTAATAAGTGACACATTTTATGTATATTTCATATTATATTCAATGCATAACCATAACATTACAGACCACTTGATAAACTGCACAGCTAACCCAAATAGTGAACAAAAAAATGAAAAAAGTTTTATGCAATCCACTGTCTGTGTTATTTATAACAATCATACAAATTTAATAAGCTTTAAAATTTGACAAATTTGGTATTTTCTTCTTGCTGATGCTTGGCCATTATTGTATTAGCTTTTTAGTTGTTTTAGCTGCGTCTTTTTCTAATTCAGGGCAAGGCTAAATGAAAATGAATATAACCTGTGATCAGGCCTTGACGTGCCTTTATCCAAGGGGATTTTTTGTGTTGATATGTTAAAAAAGAAACATTAACAAAACAATATGATTTAATTTTCTTCCCAGAAATAAATGAAATGCTGAGATACTTTAAAAAATGTTCTAACTCCTCTTAAACTCAAATAGGCCTTGTGACCCTCCATGAAGCTTTGGTGACCCCTGGGATTGGAACCAGTGTCCTAGACCATGTACAAGCCAGTGTAAGATCCTCATATCGAGATACATCATAGTATTGCAATATATTGTGTGGCAAAATTGTTTTAATACATGCACACACAGTATCTTTGTATTATACACATTTATAATATCACAAATAAAATCAATCTTTCGTAGCTTACTAGAGTAATCAAATCTGTTTGTTCCATTGTACATTTCACTGCAGTAAGACTGACTGAAATGACAAAATATATCTTTAAAGTCAAATCTAAGATAAAACAGATGCTGACAAAGTTATTCTATGGGAAAATAATTAACAGTTGAAAAAAGTTAATAACTGCAACATATCACAATATTTGTTTTTGTCTGTCATTTTCAGTATAGCAAAACGTTTAGAATTGCAATAACATTGTATCGTGACTGAAGCATCTTGATAATATATGCTATCATGAGGCCTGTGGTGATTACCATCCCTGTAATATAGTAATTTCTTTCAGACCCTATCAGCCCTCAGAAGTGCATTTTATAACATACATTGACATATTTTAGCTTGCAGAGATGAACTATCCAGGTAAAGACTACCTTTGGATAAATACTCTAATGGGTCTTGATGGAGTGGATGTGTGTGACTCACCACCGGCCAGCTCAGCCTCGTCAAGCCATTTAGCTAGAATGGCCTTGAGTTTGCAGGCATTCTTAAAGCTCAGCTGCAGATTTTCAAAGCGGCAGATTGTGGTCTGGCTGAACTCTGAGCCGTGCACTGCAGCAAGAGCCTCGCCTACATTGGTCTGTGTGTAGCCTGGAGGTCAACATGAAACACAAATACTTTATAGATTACCCATGAGCAGAGGAGCAGCGAGGCAAGCACAAACACCCAGAAACATCTGTGGTAAGGTCTGTAATTGGTGCAGTTGGATGGTGGGGTCATTTTCACTTATCATTATCATCATTTTAGTGAATGCACTCACCAAGTTTGATCCTTCGTATTTTGAAGTCATTGGCAAACATCTCCAGCTCTCGGATCTGTGGGGAGTCCATGGCAGGGGCATCTTCTGGGTCCCTCATGTTCTTCCTTTGACCATCAGTTTTCATCTCTCCAATACTCGGGCCCCCAGGGGCCTCATCAGTGGGAAGGAGTGCCGGGGGCAGTGAAGAGAAACTATGGCTTAATGCACATGAACCACTACTTAGACCATGATCCGGAAACTTGTACAAGCAAGGAGTAAGAGACCCTGGAGAGAGAGGGAGAGAGAGAGAGGACAATTAGGTGGTAGGAGTCTCCAGGGAGACCGTCAGACTGTCTGAAGGGTGCTGAAAGCCGCATGGCTGTTATCCCCACACGTATCCTGACAGCCTTTTATTCCAAAGCACAAAAAAGTTTTGACATGCTCCTGCGATAACTACTAAGAATAAAAAACTGCTGGAACCTGCAGGCCAATATTTTTCATTTTTGTCAACATTTTGCTATGATGGCTAATATATAGCATTTTAAAAATAAATGTGACAATTCATATTCCCTCCTGAGGCCAAGGGTTATGTCCCACATAGACCATGTAGCACACACCACTGAAAAAGATAATCAGATTATTTGTGTGTTTTGATGAATGGGTCATATTTCCCTGTCCCAGTAGTCATCTCTGCAGTCTACCCATAATTTGATTAGCCCTTTCACATTGTTTTAATGAAATAGTCTTATTATATCACTGCAAAATGTTACCATATAATTTTTACTATAATTTATAGTGAAATATTACAGTTATATCCTGTAAAATCCTGGAAATAATCACAACATCTTGTATCACATTTTCACACAAATTTATTGAGAAATATTAAAACTATATCCTATAAAATCCTGGACATAATCACAGCATCTCCATATCTGCATTACTTTATCATTTTTATGGCAATTTATTGTGAAATATTACAGCTACATCCACTAAAATTTTGTAAATAATTAACAGTGTATAGTTCAGTGTGGCTACAAAAAGTCTTCTAGGTTTCTTATTCAGTGGAACAAAAAACAAACTTTTTTTTAAAACAGTTTTAATGTTTACGAGCTAATGTTTACAATTTTTTATTATTTATCTGCCAATCACTCGTTTCTTCCATTTGTTAGCGTTAATGACAGATTACTGCCAGAGTAACAGATGGGTGGATGACTAATTGTAATTTGGAATACGATGCTGCTCATTGCATCAACTCTGCACAGCTGCAGTGGAAAAAAACACAACTGCAATGATCAGCTTTATAAAAAGTCAAATTAATCATATCATCACACTGTGGGAACAGACAATAGGTGATACCTAGTTTGTTTGACAGCAGCCAAATACTAGCATCCATCCACTTTGAACTGGCCTGTGTATGTTTGTTTGCTTTTGACAGTGTTGACATTGCTGAAAATGTATCCATAATGGGCAATGCAACACTCCCCTCTTGTGTCAATGGGATTGTAGTGCACTGCAAACTATATCATATATCATACAACTGAATATACAGTGCCAGTGATAAGAGAGATGCAAGACAGGAAGTTGCAATGTAGAGGCCATACGCTGCTAATTTATCATGTACACCTGTGAAGCAAAGACATCACCCCACAACAAATCCTGCCTTCATGACTCTTAAAATGCTTTGTGTTTTTACTTTATGAAGGCTGTGGTTTGGTATTGTTGTACTCTACTAGTTGTATTGTTGAGTTTGAATCGTGCTTTACATTTTGTGATATTTTGTCCACCCCATAAATGGTTACTTGCAAAGAAGCTAATCAGCATTCACACAGGTTTCAACAAGGTTGTTGGCTAAACAACTCACTGACTTTGCTCAGGACAATGATATTTATATCTGTCTACTCAGCCGGTCAGGATGAGCCAGTGCAATCATACAACTCCCTGTTTATAATAAGCATAAGTAGCACATATTCAATAGTCTGTAAAAGACAGAGGGCAATATTAAAATGATCTACAGCTCAAAGCGCAAGTGCATTTAGGGCATATTCAACTCCACTTTTGCTAGTCATTATCTGGAGGCAAAGTAAGGTTGCAAAGGGCAAAGAGGGTTGTGTGTGACCCTTAATTAATCATAGGTATGTGTTTAAACTCTAGTTCAACAAATCAAGTGTCAACTCCCATTCTCTTTAAAAGCCAGGTGCCCCTGCATCTGGCAAACTGCTATTTACATGATGGATTTGGCAAACTGGAGAAGCAATGCAGTAAGAGCAATAATGTGACTGCAGCAAATATTGTGGGACATTTGAGCAGCAAAACTAAAAACTGTAGTTATAAACTTTTCAGAGGACAAACTTGTAATCGATGACATTACGTTGCTCCTTGTGTGAAAATGCACACACCCTCTCTCTTAAAAGGGGGTCGGACAGCAGCTCTTCTCTGCTCTCTGCTATGGTCAAATTTAAGAGAATTTTTTTTTTTTCTTATTCGTGTCATATTACTTCACACACAATGCATCCTTTAAATCTCAGGAAAGTACAGTCAGACTTTAGACCAGGTTTTTGTTGGTCAATGGCACAATCCCATTCCACTGCCACAGAAAAGCAATTTTCCAACAACCCTCACCTTATTTTAAGACCTACACACTGATGGGTGTACAAATAGGTGCAAGTGCAATTGCTACTTGCACAGCATGGGCACTAGCCATGAAAATGATAACTGCATTGGACTAAAACCATCAATGAAAGTTGTGCTGCTCTGTCCGCTGCTTTGTTCCAGGTGTAAGATTGGGCCCAGAGGTAACAACATTGCCCTAAAAGCTTCACCTAAAACTCTGACATGCCTATATATATATAGTCTTCCATAGCAGTGTTGGAGTCATTTTGGACTTTCCCTGGAGGAATACAGTGGTAGAAATTCCCCACCCCACCCCTGTACAAAATGGCTTGGTTCCAAAAATAGAAAGTCAAAAAGGATGCTGTCATTGACCCGCTGAATTGTTCAGATCTATACCAGCTGGAGAGCAATGTGTCAGATTTTGCAATAATGCTGTATGCATCAGTGATTTTCTCTTGTACTGAAGGTGTCAGGGACAGGTTGGCTCTCTTAACTCTATTTTTCAGTCTAGGAGGCAATATCTAGATACAGTCACCCATGGTTTTCAAAGCCCTTTCAATGGAGCTTCATTGTCTGATGTCTCTTGAATTACAGTTTATTTAAATACTGTAGTTGACATCAAGATCAGAAAGAGAGTAAGCTGCCTGTGAAGTATCCTTGCACCTTATTTGTTGAGAAGGGATTTGGGCAAAAGCTCTTCACCCCTGTGGACATCAACAGTTCGTTAAGGGCTTGGCTGATTCAGTGAGAGGCATCCTGTTATCCTCGCCATGCTGGAGAAAGAGAGAAGACTTTGCCTCGTTTGTGCCTGATGCCTGCACTGAAGTTCCCTGGAGAGTGTACATACAGCTATGCTATGGTGAACACTGCAGTTTGTTTGAAGACCATGGACCCTCCAGCTGCTGTACCATCTAGTGGCAGCATCAGCAGCTTTATTATTATTTTTTGTTATTTGCCCACTGAATGAGCTGAAAGCACTGACTTTTTATCACCCTATAAAGTCTGTATAGCAGCAAGTCTTAGCAAACAGTAGTCTATTTATCCAGCAGTTATGGCGTGGTAGAAGCATTTGTTTGGAGTCACGTTTCTAGCCACTGATGAATGTAAGTTCATATTCACTTTCATTTTAGTCTACACCAGCGACTGAGGAAAATGTCCGTCTGTTTAGCTGCAAAATACTGTGTACTATTCTTTGTTGGTCAGATAGTGTTAAGGTTTTAAAATGCATCAATTCTTTAATATTTCAATGCCATGTTTAAAATAATACAATCTTAATTACTTATACATTGGATAGTATTTAAAATACCGAAGCTATAAAACACAGATCTACAATCGGATTGTTAACCTAAGTTGTAATAACTATTAACAATTTTGCAATGTGTTGTGCTCAGTAACATTTTCTGCACCAGCTCTGTGTGCAGGTTGTTCATAAAAATAGAAAAGAATTATCAAATTGCACCTATAGGACTTTTCTTTTCTTTTCTTTATTTTTAACATTTTATTCATGTTATTTTTATGCTAAAAAATGTGACAGTTTTAGGTAGCTTACAGTGGGTTTAAACTTTAGAAACCTGGAGCCAAATCACTTTTTTCTGCTTTTAGATGCCTTTCACAAGTATTTAATCCTTTGAGCCCTCTGCAAAGTGCCATTTCTTGGGGAACATGGGGAAAAAGGAAATGGGCGACGTAATAAGAAATATTCCACAAATTGCAAAAAAAATTGTGGCTGAAGAAAACTAGCTCAAATAAGATAGGAGAAAATGTCTAGGGAAAAAAAGAAAAAGGCAAGGGAATAAACTCTATAGCCAAGTATTATAATTACATATTTTAAAATATGTTTTAAAATATGTATTTCCGTTTTCTTAATTTTTTCTATGTATTTATTTTTACTAATTTCAAGTAATCTCTTGTCCTTTTCACTAATTTCTTGCAACTTTAAATTTCTTCATTTGTTGCTGATTTCCTTATTCTTATTTTTTCGAAAGAAATAATACCTATTTTTACAGCTTTCAAAGGGTATACAGTTGCCTGCTGTGGCTGAAAATAAGGTTGATAAGGTAAAGGAGGCTAAAAGACTCCATATAGCTGAGGGGAACTTCTGAGTTGATAACTCTTTGTGGGTTTGTAATGCAAAAAACTTTCACATTATACTGAGTCATTTGATCCATTCTTAATATAAAAAAATAGATTAGTGCAGCTTTAAAAATGAAAAATGAAAGTGCCGATTTCATCTATGACCTTGTTCATAGGTCATATTACAGAGTTTTGTTTAATGCTACATATTAACTCTGTTACTGCCCTTTCATCTCAAATATCCTTCTGCCGAGTGCCGTTGTTGCCCACTTCAAACCTTCAAACAAGTTCCATTTTATGATTTATCAGGGGCCGATTCTCATCACATGCACACTTGATATGCCTCCTACTAAATTTCATTTAAAAAGTTTTCAATACAGTTCGTTTGTTAGTCTTCTAAGAGTTTATACTTCGCAATTTCAAGCTATATATCTAACATCCCTTTGTCCTTAATAATTTCTCCCATATACCATTTACCTTTCTTTTCTAAAGATGTGGACAAAAGCTGCAAACTAATGAGTTACAATTGTGTTACCTTCAATCCGTCAGTTGACAGTCCAGACAGTGAGTTCATTAAAGTGACAAATGACCTCCTGATGGTAATAAATGTGGCCAGCTGTTTCATTTTAATCTTAATGTATTTTAGCACAGTCTGTGACACTGCAGACCATACAATTTTATTAGACCATTTACAGGAGCAGGTCGATGTCACCGGCTCTACACTCCAGTGGTTAAAAATCCTACTTTTTAAGAATCTCTGTTGAAAGGAGAAGTCTTATTTCCTCTGTAAATGTTAATTGTTTTGACCCAGTGAGGTTACATTTTGGTCTGTGTTTTCTCCACTTTCAGTATATCAAACAAAACCACACTTCATACTTTCTTAAACACAAGACATTTATCAAAAGACATGCATCAGAATCCACTTTAGCAGTGTATTTATGTATGCTATTATGTGTACAGATCTTGGAAAAGATTGGGATTTTCTTTCTTCTTTTTTCTTTCTTTCTTGACTGGTATAATCATTGTACTATCATGTCATTTTAAAGGCAAAAAAATTGGTGCCTCATGATAATTATATTTATCCCAAGAAATTATGAATTGTTAGATAAAGGCACAGGCCTAATACTCCCTGAGAACTTGGTTTTAAGATTTAATATTTATGATTAAATTAGCCACAGTCAAATAAAAATGCACCATCACTGTGTGTTGAATGCTCAGAAAGTCAGCTAATCTGATAAATCAGGTTTGTGTGGGTATTATTTGATTAGAACTGATTGACAGCAGCCTAGCAACATGCGCAAAAAACCTGCCATCACATTTTAAATCAAATGTTGCTAAATCTTAATTGGTGCTTAGAGCTACACGACATCACCTCTTTACAACTGAATCCCACTTCAAAGCAGTGAGAAGAGCAAAAAAAAAACCATAAAGACAAAAGCATAAATACAGAAATCTTATGTGAAATAATCAAATCTGTTGCCAGAAAATGTGTATTATAAGAAGGCATCATGAAGGTAAGAACATAGATGTTCAATACAACCAAGTTAACAAAATCAGTAATTGCTCTGGCACAATAGCTTTCATAGGAAATGATGCAAACTGCTATAAATTACATAAAAACTGGCATTGTGTGATCAATCTATATGAAGCTAAATGTTGACTGTGAAAAA
This sequence comes from Plectropomus leopardus, assembly GCF_008729295.1. Classification (NCBI taxonomy): domain Eukaryota; kingdom Metazoa; phylum Chordata; class Actinopteri; order Perciformes; family Serranidae; genus Plectropomus; species Plectropomus leopardus. The sequence goes on along the minus strand of NC_056472.1, from coordinate 12,863,268 downwards.
TATTTTTGTCAGGTATATACAGACTGATGACTGACTTGAATCTGGCAATAGAATCTTGTGAAATGGAAAAAAAAAAAGAAGAAGAAAAAAGCAGAGAGTCTCTTCACACTAATACCATTCCCCCTGACAGTTTTCTCCACTTCTGTATTCATGTTTCTGCTCTCTCTGCAGGATTTGCAGGAAGTGGCAAGTCTTCTTTGACAATCATGTTTAACAAGTGCGCTAAAGAGCTCAAGCATTCGGCGAAGTAATCAAGACTGAAATTGATTTTAACTGGTAGCAAATTTTAAATTAAATGGGAATAAACAAATTGTCTATTCAATTTACTGGATTTAACTGCAGGCCAGGAGAGGGGGTGATTATGTATGACTGAGTATGCATGCATGTCTGTGTGTGTGTGTGTGTGTGTGTGTGTGTGTGTATGACAGAGAGAGAGAGAGATACTGATGACGAGAAACGGTATCCAATCATTACCTTGCAGTGGGTTTGTGCTGCCTACCATGTTAGGGTGAGGTACACCACATGTCTGAAGGATACGAGTCTGAGAAATACTGGCAGAGAGCATCTCCTGAGCTGCAGAGAGAGAAGAAAAGAAAAAAAAAGCGAGAGAGAGGCCCTTATTATTGTCTGCATAATTATAATTATTCTCATTCAATTCATAGTTGCTGTCAGCATAGGTATTTAGGTATATCAGTAAAGCTATCATCCATACCATCATCTGATCAATTCCATCCTCACCATTACTGCTGTCATCATCTGCACTATTTGCTTAATAAATGAATTATATATCTAATTATGAAAATTATCATTTGTTGATCGACTAACAGATAAGCTCCAGCCTTAGCAATAGTTGCCATAAAAAACATCACCACTACTCACCTGCCATCATGCCATAGGTGGCCTGCTGGTTGCTGTAGTGACAGGGGGTGACAGGGTAATGTAGGCCCGGCGGGGCGTTACCAAGAGCGTTGCCAAGGGAGGAGGTGGACAGGTGCATGTGGGAACGCTTGGAGGGCTGACTCAGGGACAACCCAGATGATACTGATAGAAACAAATGTGGATTCAATCTGACTGGAGAACAAAAGATCAGCAAACTTAGAACAGGACGGTGTTGGATCTGATCTGAGCACAGTTCAGACTAGAGTTTGACTAAAATGGGGTTTTGAAAACAATTATATTTTCAAACTGAAAGAGCTGCCATGAGATGCAATAATATCTTTTAATTTGATTTGAAGTGGTTTATGAAAGAAATATAGAAGTGCCTCTGAAATTGGATTAACTAAGGACGTGGAGTTTCTCATGGACACTGAATGCCCATTAACCCTTCAGAACCTGGATTGAAATCAGTTTGCCTATGTATTCAGAGGCCTCCCACAAGCTATTTAACCCTTTGAACCCTGAGAAAATTTATTGCTTTCATCTCTTTAGAAAACATGAAGAAAAGGCAGTGAGCAACTTGGCAAGAAATGCCCCACAAATTGCAAGAAATTAGTAAAAGGTGACAAGAAAATGATCTGGAAATTAATTATTTTATTAGAAAATTGTGGAAAAAAAAAAAACTAGAGAGAGATGTCTAGAAAACTGTGTTTACTATTAATACAATTATATATTTGGAATTAGTTTAGAATATTTTTCCAGGTCATTTTCTTGTTAATTTATTTATTTTGTTTTTTTTCCCCCAATGTAATTTTCCTGTTTCTTTTAACTAATTTCTGTCTAATGTGGGGTTTTTGTTAAGTAGCTCATTGCCTTGTTGCCATGTTTTTGAAATAAATCAAAGCAATATGCTCAGGTTTTTAAAGGGTTAAAGATATTTTAATACAGTGTAAATCATTGTGGCTATCTTAGTTTACTCATGAAAAAAGCTCCATTTTATCAGATAGACAGAAATATAAAGACAATGACTGCTAACGAGTGAGTTTTTAAGGCAAATATCAGCATGTAAGTCTGGTGCAGTGTGCTGCAGATGTGAGCAGTCTGAGTTAATCACATTTATTCCTCAACTAGACACTGGAGAGAAATGTCAGCCAGCGTAGAATTGGATGCTGGTACAGCTTCAAGCTTCTTTGTAAATACAGTCTAACACATATCACACCTCACACAACCTTTCAAAAAAGTGGTTTGAAATGAACCTATGAAGAACAGCGGCAAGCCGAAACATATGCTTCTAAAACCAGGGAAATTAACCTCCAGATCTCAGCCGATTTTTATTATGACTCTGTGTCCCAGCTAGATAAAGACTCCTCTTTAAAACCCTTCTTTTTGTGGATGCTCTTTTCTGCTAAGTGTATTCAAATATAGTTGAACATTGCCCTGGTCATGTCCTCTGCTAATTACATAATTATTCATGTATTCATCTTTTTATGCAGCTTGGTGCTCACTTGAAGCACTAATGTGTTGAGATGCGCTCTGAGTGGGTATGGTACCACCAACACTCACCATTTCTGTGTTCTCTGTGTCATGTATGATGATTTGACCAAGGCTTATGAAGTTTTGTTAATTCATATTTCAGAATTTTACTTCTTTAATTATTACAAATTTCAATTAATTTCCATTTGTTTAGATGGCCACTGGACAGAACACAGAAAACAAATATTGGCCAGCAATATTCCTCAACTACAGTACTGTCTGAGCAAAAAAATCAGTTTTCAAGATATGTTTAACCTGCCACTATTTAATTGTATTGCATGACTATTAATGTTCTGCATGATCTGATCCAGTCTATTCTAAGCAATAACAAGCAGGCACTAAAACCCACAGGAAGTTTTCTCCACAATGCTCCATCATGAAAAAGACCTTGGGGAGTTTGCCATACTGATAACATATCCTCAAAGCAATTATCCACTGAGTAGAGACAGCTGGGCCAAACCAGCTGATTAGATACATTTACATAATTTGAGGTTGGCTTTGAATAAATGTATTTTTCAATCCATTTCACCCTCCCAATTCCCTGAAAACACAACTGTGCCCTAAAAAGGAAGTATGGGAGGGCTGAGTATCGCCGGGTCAATTAGAGGTCTATGGGAGCAACCTGTACACGAGACATCAATCACCTGCAGCACCTATGGGACTTCCTATACAATCAATAGTGTAGTCAATGTCAGCACAAGTAAATATCACTGTGTCTTTGCATTGCCTCACGAGACTCAAGTGGAAAATTGAAGCAGCTGTTAGAGGCCTGCCTTCCTGCAGCTAGGAGCTAAGATTGTGGAACTATGAGGGTTATGGTGTATATTCATACATTTCCACTTATTTTATGAATCTGAAACCCTAATTTTTGCTCAACAAATTCGGCAAAGATAAAGCACACCAAAAGAGAACCTCACAAACTTATATACTATAAAACATCAAACAAATAGGAGTTGCTCCACATTTTGATGAATAAACTGTCTCAATTACAAGCCTGGTCTGGTTGCCCTGCAATTCACTTTTATAGAAGTTCTATGGATGTGTAAAACCGGGTTGTTAGCTACCCTGGAGATAACGTTAGTTAGATGCTTGGATCAGGCATACCTATAACGCCATATATACATATATATATATATATATATATATATATATATATATATTCAATTTGGATATGCTACACACAGGTTAGCTTGGTTCTTTACATTTCAGTCATTCAGTTAATTTTACTGAATCCATGTGCACCAAAGAAGACAGTAATACTGACACAGCAAAGAAGAGAGATGAAAAAAATATAGGTCTCAAGCTAAAAATTACGTTTAAATAAACACTGATTGTATTTCCCATCTTTACTGAGCAACAGTTTTGTGTGAAAGGAATTAAAAGCCCATCTCATAGACATCTGACCCAAACATAAGCCTGTTGAGTTCAGTGAGTTAAGCAGATAATAGCCGGGGCTATGAATTAAAGTTTTATGGTACATGTAGAAGAGAAGACCTGTTGAGCCCAGTTTACCTGCAGAAACCATGCTGTGAGCGTGGGAGCTGGCTGGCAGGCAGTCACCACTAGAAGCATGGTGCATGAGGATCGGCAAGGGTGAGTCTGCTGCAAGTGGGGTGAAAGAGTCAGCGCTGAACGCCTGGCATGCCATTCTTCTCTCGAAAAGGTCCCAATGGTACACTGAAGATTGACGTGAACCCTTAACTTGTTTCTTACTTTGCTCAGCCTTGTCTTGCTTTAATTGGTCTTGTCTCCCATTGCTTTCCTTGTCTAGTGTCTTTTCCTTGTCCTCTTGAAATCTCCTTTTTCCCAAGTCTTGTTATATGTCTTGTCTCAACTCGTCTCGACTTTTGTCTTCATCTCATCTTCTTTGGCCTTCTCTTGTTCTGCTTCTTTCACTTCCTGTATCGTCTTCTTTTCTTTTTGCCCTAATTCAGCCAAGCAGAGTTCTCACTTTGGTCACTTGGGAATATGCAGGTAGAAAACTGCAAAGCGTTACCTTTTTTTTTTCTTTTTAAGGGAAATGGATGTCAGCACTTCAGCCAGAACTCTTCACAGTTTACGGCACACCTGTACCCCACAGCCAAGACTCTCGAAGATGAATAGTGATGAGCTTCAGGTTCAAGCCACTATCGCTGATATGTCTGCTCAAAGTATTTCTCAACTCTTGAGCTCTCTCTCACTGAAGACTCTGCAGTGCATGTCTCTGTCTCTTTTTCTATATTATACATGCAGGTAAGCCAGTATCTGTCATTCTCTCAGCATTTTACCATCCTTGTCTACTGCAGGTATTTATATCCCACCCACCTACGACCAACCAGCCCTCTCTCGACCTATGAGGCCCCCTATTTCCGATCAAGCCGCTCACCCCCCACCTACCAATCCCATGTCAGTGTTGTTATTACTTGTGTTCGCCTGCGTTCTCCTCATCCCGTTTCCAAATCCAGGATTAGGGTACAGAGCGGCTGAGAAACCCGATCCCCTCCTCTCCCCCTCTTGCTGCCCCACTCCCTGATTATTGTTTTGTAGTTGCAACAACAGAATAAAGTGAATGCTAAGAGTGCTCATTAAAATAACGAAGAGTTTTATGTCATAATACAGCAGATAATGTGGTGTGGCATGAAGCGTTACCGCAAATTGTCTCAAACTGATATCTTTCTTTTGTGTACCTTCAACCAAAAATCACTTGTTTTACCACAGACATTTAATTGCCTTGCAAGAGCTTTTAAGTGTGATCACGTAGCGTTATCTCAGGGTGAGCCAGAGAAAAGGTTAGTATTATGTCCGTATGGTGTCCATATTGTATTGAATGCAGAGCGCTCCCGATAAAGACAACAGGTCTCATCAGGGAGGATAAAGGTTAATCTGATGAGCGTGGCCACCATGTGCACTCTGTTGTGTCTGTTTGTGTTTGTGTTTGTCCTGGGCTCTGCTTCACTATTGTTGATGTAGGTGGGCAGCAGGTGGAAAAAAGCTTGTGGGTGGCAGGCACGATTCGACTTGCTTAAGCATGCAGTATAAATTTGGACTGGATGCACTCTGTCCTTCTGACAATGCCTCACTCTCAAAGCAGATTTTGAACAAAACATTTTCAGTGTGGTTGCTGAGGTTATTCATTCACTCAAAAATGCATGTGTTAAAACGGCCAAGTTGAAAAGGTCTGTGGACCATTTGACACATTCCCATATAGAAATAATCTTAAAAGAAATCTGTTTATCATGGCCAGCATGTGTCACATTTGTAGGCATCAAAATCCAAATCTAAATCCAAATGCTGACAACGTCAGAGTAACTTCTTCCATCTCCCCTTCAATCTGCATCCTCGATCGATGAAAGTCTCAAATCAGCTGTTTGATTAAACAAAACGCAACAAGAATGAGTGCCGATAAAGAAAGCCTTTGTGACAAATTGCACGGCAAATCAAAATGGACTTTGAAAAATCTCATTTTCACCCGAGCAGGTTTGAAATAAACAGACGCAGAATTGCCAACATTAAGAGGAAAACTGAATGTAATGGTGTGTGACAATAGCGAAAAAAAAAATCTCACCAGTACCAGTATCATCCTTAAAATACTTCTCTCTCTTCTTTCATTTCAGCCAACAACTCCCACTCAGGGTAAAGACCATCTTCCCAGCTGGCGAATGCAGGCTTATTTTTGCACATAGAGACTGAACCACCTCTGTTTTATATCAATCTGTGCACTGGTGTAGATCTCCCAAAATTTTGCAGCAGATGATTAAAACAATCCTTCAGAACTTTACATGAAAAGATCAGACTAATGATTCTTCAGAATTGCTAAATTTGCAGACCAGTCTTACATGTAAAAAAAAAATGGATGGTGTAACAATCTCAAGGTTGACGCAACCGTTCATGTAGCCACCACATAAATACAAAAAAGTAGACTATGATTGAGAAAATTTACCTCCAAATTATCCCCTTTAATTTTTATATTTAACTTCTGACATGGTCCAGTCAGCGTTGCCTCCCTCTGAAATGAGTAATATAGTAGATTTGTTTGATACAGAGACTGGTTATGGATATATGCTCAGGCTATTCTCAAAAATGTTTGTACGTTTTCCTATTAAAAGTAATGCACCATCATTTGTACATATCCCATGTATTCTGAATGGCTACCATACCGTTACCAATATGGTGACAGGAGTAAACAGGAAAGCACTCGAAAGCCATCCTGGAAGGAGGCGGGTTGGGGTGACTTTCCCTCGGGAGCTTCTCCTTTGAGTGAACTTTTAGTCATTTTAAGGTTCCGCCTCAACATGTGTCTTTTCCTAGACCTAACCACAGTAACTTTACCTGCCACAAGCCAACCTCTGTTGGTTTACGTATTACGTATCAATTACCTATCTGTTCATTAAGCATGTAACGTCATCTATGGGGCACTAATCTGTAGGACATCATATTAACTGTTTTGTGTGCATTTTTGTAGGATATTATACTAACAGTTCTATGAGAATGAGTTGATATATTATCCTCAGTTGTTTCACTTTAATATATTAACTTGCTGCAGACAAGCACAACAATATTTTGTTATTACTACAAATAATATCATTAGTTTTATTGGAGATTGCTATTGTGATGATATTCTAAATTAATTAAGAGCTGACTCCTCTAAAATTCAGGAAGAAACACATACACACTTGCATAAAGTGAAATTACATTATCACAAAAAAAGGTCAAATGTTGATAATATGTTGAATTTAATTTAATCGTTTATCAAAAATATTAGCAAATGTAGGCTGTTAAGATCAGACTTGTTAGGACTGAATGTGCTTTTAGACAAGTAAAAAAAATGGATAAAATAGATAATCAAAGGGTGAGGGAGGGAGTGGAAAAGGCAAACCTTTCCCATGGATAGAGTACATATAAACACACACACACACACACACACACACACACACACACACACACACACACACACACACACACACACGGATGCACATAAAGAGCCTAAACTTAATTAGTGAAGAGACCATGAGTCAAAGGGGTTCTCTTAAAGCACCTGCCCTAACTCGCCATCCTCTTCTCCCACTCCCCCTTCACACACACACACACGCACACACACACACACACACACACACACACACACAGATGCATGCGTGCACTCAAAAACAAAGAGAAATGCGATGTTCCAATGTTGACAATTGGACTGTTACTCTAATCTTTAAAAAATCTTAAAAAATAAAAACATATTGCTACAACAAGCACAAAAACAGAAGCAAGCCCAGACCTTGCCCACCACACACACACACACACACACACACACACACACACACACACACACTCCAAAGATTACTGATCCACCCACCAATGCAGTGGGAACAGAGTGTGGTGACACATTCTCACAGGTATCACATCCATACATACAGTGTACCAGGTGGGCTGTGTGTGTGTTTGTGTGCATGTGTGAAAACAAGATGGCACAGCTTAGGGGGTTTATAATGTAACTTGCCAAAACTGTATGCGTGTGTGTGTGTGTGTGTGTGTGTGCGCGCATACATGCGTGAGTGCTTAAAGCAATGTCCTGACCCTTTACACCACATAAAGTTTCAATAAAGAAACACTCAGGCACATTTTGGCTTAAATGTAATTGACTGCTCATTACCACTTTAGCAGCATTTTTTTTTTAAAAAAATATCATACTCAGGAGGTTATCATCTATCATGTACTTTCAATTAAGATTGAATTTCCTGTGGACAATACTGAAAAACATTTGTGCAGACAAACATAATTGAGCATTTTACCATTATTCCAATTTTCAAACCAACCTTCATATTTTTTGGATTTCAAGAGGAGTAAGTAAAAACTTTAGACACGGCATTATTGAGAGGATTGCACCAAAACTATTCACAAAACTAGTAACTATTACAGTTTTTTGAGCTGCTAATGCAGTGTAAAGCAAAAAAAAAAAGTGTTTTCCAGATGTCAAAGATCTCTCTCAGCCAACAAAACCAAACTGACTGCAGCTTTGTGCTTCTGAGTATTTTCTGAGCATTTTACTTGAGAAAGAATTTCATGGCTGAGTGTGGGTGTGTGCATTTTCTTTTAATAATACACAGCGAACTTTGTTGATTGACCCTATGCCACTTCAGCAAATTCTTCAAATGGCCAACCTTGAATAAAATTATCAGCACCAGAGCTCATTCTCCAGCACTGCTTAACATTGAATTTAGTCAGAACATCCCTGTTTTTACCCAACTGAGCCATGACAGAGGGGAAGTGGGAGTGAAACTGAGCACTGAAAATGGCTTTTGTCTTGTTTTTGAATTTCTGCACCCATTCATTATGCAGGGGTGAACTCTGAGTGAGGTTTGTTGGATGCTTGAATCCATCATAGCAGAGGTCAGCACTTCTGATGAATATCAAGCGTACCTCATGCACCACTCCGACCACCATCTGCCCAAAGCTGTGCCTCACTTACCGGCCGCGGCATAAACACTGGCCGAAAGCATCCGAGAGGGCTAATTTCATCAACATATTCAAAAAACCCTGTTCCAACAGCAAAGGTTAACCATCCATAGGAGGAAACAAGAGCAGCTTCTGAATCTGCTTGTCTGTCTCTTACAGATTACTATCTCTCTTCATTAAGTAAATGTCACATCAAATATCTGGTTAAAGGACATTATCCCCACGTTAATTCACATCCCTCAGTTTAGTATAAAAGCACCACTTCACCTTATTGCAAAGTGTTTTTGGCAATCTTTTTAGATTCTGTTTTTAGGGAATATTTTTTATTTCTTTTCTGAGCCAATACACAAAATTAAGTGACTTTTGATAAAAAGATGTTGCGGAGAAAATGAGTTATATTTCTTTAGCTCTTTTCAACAAAGTCTCATTTCCCTCTGCAGTACAAGAAGAAATACCATGTGGAGGGTTTTCAGTCACACAAAGTCGTCATTATGTTCACCCTTAGCCTTGTTTGAACAGGGCTAGGCACTTAAATTAGCAACTAACCTTTGATTCACAAGAAGTGCACCAAATCTTTTCTCTTTACAAATCATCCTCCATAATTTGTATCAAAGGTTCTATACAAGGTATAAAATGAACAATCCAATTTGCCATCAAAGGGTTTTGAATGTCCTTGCAAAACACCAGTCAAAAATCAAATACATGCATCCCCTAAAGTAAAGAGATTGAAAAAAAAAAGAAATAAAATGATTGCATAAACCTACTGTGAAATTCCAGCTGGGAATTCAGTTTCCTCCATTTCTCTTGAACCCAACAGCCACATTTCAGCTGCTGAGCCTCAGCCGTGAGCACACACTCTCCCTTTGTTCCTCCTGAGAAACACACAAACAATATTGGACTTGCTAAATATATTTATTGCACAGCATGCTGAATGTTTAAAGAGACTTTTATTTTACAATCCATATACAGTTGTGGCGACTGGCCGAGCTTCGCCCTCTGTCTTTACATAGTCAACAGTGCCGCTGGCTTACTGCTCTTTGTGACTCTGTTCTTGTCATGTTTCTCCTCTGCTCTTTGCAGCGCTCGCAGTCTGAAGGACAAATCAACTGAATAACAAGATGTTGCACAAGGATAAGTAAATCTGAAAGATAGATGACTTTGGTGAAAAGCACAAAGAGATAAAAAGTGACAGTGACACATGGGTCTACGATGGACCAGATATGATAAAATAATAAAAAATAAAAAGAAATGACACTGAAAGTGCTGGCTGTATGTGGGTAACACTGCTTTACATTCAAGACATATTTGAAAGAAGTACTTGTTGGTGTGTCAACTCTGAGGTGGCAGTTTAATGCTCACAAAATCTGCCTTCCCAGGCTGCTGCACACTTTGCATTGTTTTCCACTTTGAGAAAACCGTCTCAATACATTAAGTTCAACATCATTACCCTCATGTGCCGTACAGCATGCAATAGCCTTTTAAAAACTAGCTTGTTCAGTGCCATCTTGTTCTAAGGGTTGTGATGCAGAACGTTTAAATAAAGTACAGAAAGTGGAGCAGAGAATTAAGAGAGAAAGGCTGTAAAAAGAGGGACAAAATAAAATAATGAGACATAAAAACATGTGCACAGTACATGATGTACACACTCATATGCATGTGATGTAATCGGCTCCATTCAAGTCTTCTCTGCACTGGCAAAAGAAAAGAGAAAAAAAGGAACTAAATAGAATAAAAATCATACAAGATGGATGTAGGCGGTAGCTAGGCAACAAGCACCAAGGCAGGGCAGTTTACTCATGTGTTAGTCGACAAGCTTTACGAGTTTCCATCTATCCTCTCATTTGCTGAATGAGGGCTGCGCCCTATGGGCATCGGCAAATGAAAGCTGCTAGGCGTGGAAAACCTCCTACTGCATATCATGCCCGGTTACTGTTGGTGGGGTCTGCATGGAAGAAAAAAAAATTGCATTTTTGTTTAAATGTTACATTTGCTTTTCGTCAAGTAAGTAAGTTTATTTCTATAGTATATCACATCTAATCATTGGTGCTGAGTCAAAGTGATTTAAAGTGGAGCCAGATAGGTGAGGATCTACCTAAATACAGCTATACATGATTAAAGAAATAAAGGGGCATAAAAGGCAATTATTGTGACTTGGTGACTGTGATAACTAGTGATAATATGTCAAAATGCTTTTTTTTTTTTTTTTACTTGAAATAAGAAAATTTCCTTCAAAAAAGATCCTAATGTCAAAAGCCACCCTTCGTGTACGCATCATACGCTGTTGGGTGGCATCAGGTTGAAACGCTGCTGGTAAGAACATGAGGAGCATGGATGTCCCTATAGGGAGAGTGAGTAGGGCAGTGGATAGACCTAACAAATCCTGGACTTTCATGCAAGAGTATGTTGTTCACTTCCCTTGTGAATGTTGTTTTTTTCTACTCCTTACCATGTGCCTCTTTTGCCAAATCCTAACCACCTGTGCCAGCATGTGCATTTGTTGATGTCCTGGCATTGATTGTCATGTGCTTTTGTTGCTTAAACATAAGCATGTGCAGCGTAATCCCACCATGTGCTTGTATTTACATCATGGTAGCAACAGAAGATGCAAATGGATATCTAGAGCACAACATGTAGACAGGAACGTCCACTGCAAAGTGGCAATGTTTAACAACTTGGGATAAAAACTTGTTGGACTGTCAGTCACTAAAGAAGCAGCAGTGACGACAGCAGCTCCTTTCGGAAAAGTCGAGAGATTTCCAAGTACAAGCACTCGGAGTCAAACAACAAAATTGGAGCCCTCTGACTAAGGTAGCTGGGCACTCTCTTCTCACTGGGAATAACTAAAAATAAACTGTTCCACAGGCCTTAAGACAACAAGGGTAAAGCTGGGGTCATTTGAGCTAAGATATGGTAAATTTCATGCAACATGAAACCTGTGCATTCAACTTTAAAACTGTATTATAGCGTCTGCATCCTTCATGGTTATTTGTGCTTTTGCCTCACCTGACCACAAGGAGGCTGCAGTACAACAAGCACTGGGAATATAACACAAGAAGGAAAGACAAAAAAAAAAAAAAAGCCATGGACCCGAGTGCTGTAACCTCAGCTTCATGTTTTGTTCATGGCCCCTGCAGCTACACATTCAGCGGGCACACCATTTCTCTGCTGTCACTCCAGTCGACAGGCTCGTCTGTGTACAGTTCATTACACAGAGAAATTACAATTGCTGTTAGAGGGGAAAATCATTACATGGGATCGGGGTATTTGTTGTTGGCAGGCTCAAGCTAAATGTATTACAGATGATGACAGGCTCCCGGCGGTCTGACTGATAAGCTGGTTAACTTCATGTTGGGTTATTTATTTATCTGGATCCACTCAGGCTTGTAACTTACTGACAGCTGTTCACATACAATAAAAGACTATGTAACTTGAACAGGTACAAGCGTTAAAGTCTATAGAATGAGGCTCTACAAGCTCCCAGGCAGACTCATCCCTCCCTGGCAGACAACATTTCATACTATCGTGTCTGATGCACTTGTAAAAAGTTGTTTACTTGTTCCATTCTGCTGAGCTACAAAGCAATGAGTGAATGTGTGAAAGACAGCGCTCTAGTGCTGGGTGTGTTACTATGCTTTCACACAACTCTATAAAAATGTGAGATGTCAACTTTTAAGGATTAATTTAAACACTTTTGCTGTTTGCTCACATTATCTACACTGACTACACCACCTGAGCCATTGATCATCCTTTTTTCACAACCATTACACACAAAATTGTGAGCAGTGCTTTAGAGGCTTTAGGGGATTTTTCTCCTTGCAATAGTGTGAGCGGCCACTGGGACAAATTGACTCAGGGCTAAAAATTGGTGTTTTTTCCAGCTCTGGTAATACATGTATACAGTCCCCTCAGCTCCACAGAGTGCATGGAGCATTCTTGTTTATGGTCTGAAACTTCCCTGTTTCAATTCAATCTCGCCAGACAAAGACAGACAAAGTCAGCAACTGGCAGGTGAGCGCAAAGAGCCAGATATTTCCTTAAGGAGTTGGTGTAGAGCAAATCAAAGCTAAAAGGTGAGTAAACATTGGACTTACAATACATTCGGCAGGTTGCCAGAGATATGAATGCCAATGTTGCTCTGTGTTTGGTGGGTGTATAAATAGGCAACTAGCTAGTGCTTCCTCAAAGCCAGGGGATCACCCAAGTTCCTCATATCAATTTTTTAACGAGGATAATATGTCAATATTTTATTTATGTCTTGTTCTGCTGCCCCTACAGGCCAAAAAATGGTTAGTGCTGCTTAAACCTCAGCTTGTTTGCCTTTGAAGTTTTACTTTTTAAAGATTTTCATTTAAAGTTTAGGACATTTTTTTTTTCCTGTAGACCTTCAGAACCATTAGATCATATTAAATCCACAATGACACACCAATACCAAGGGTTAATGCTCACTAAGCAATAAGCCAAGCCAATTTCTTGGTTCCTTAAAAGTTGAACTTTTGAGTTTCAAGCCTTTTAACTGACAGTGTCATTCAAAAGAACCAGCTTAAGAAGAAATGGTTCACTCTGGCCACATGGCATTAATTGATTCAATGGGCCTATAGACCATCTATGTCCCCCGCTGTCTTTGATGGTGCCATGAGGGCAGATTAAACATGAAAGGATGACACTGACAAGCACTGGGTCTGCCACTGGTATATTGATAAGCAGCAGACAAGGCAGTGTGGTAAGACAGCTCTGGGTTTAATATGCAGGCCATGTCTTGTCTGTAGTGACAGGAGGATGGGGAGCATGAGAAAGCATTATGTTTCAGTGTGCCTGTGGTGTTTTTCGCCTAAATTCAAAGAGCTGCTATGATAAAAGCAACATGACATGTAAATTAAAAGGAGCGATAATTGCACAAATATCAGTAGAAAATGGGCAACACAATAAAATTTGAAAACAATGAGTCTTCTCTCCCTTTTTGTCAGCCTCTTTCTGTGTTTCTGTAAAGACCAGAGCTCAGAGGCTCAGATCAAACGGCCGTGGTGATGAAAAGAGCAGGTCTCAGAGGGCTGATAGAGAAAGGAAGGGACGAGATGCACAGATCAGAGAGAAGGACCAAATGAAGGCTAATTTGTCCTGATGATCCACACTGTAACTAAAAAAGCTTCAAAGAGTAGCAGCTCGAACTCAAGATCATCGGTCGGATTATGTCATCGTGCAGAGATCATTTCAACGCACCACAGAAGGACCTGTACAGTTCAGTACATTCCACTACAAATCACTGAATACATGCCTCTAAATGTAATTTTTAACATATTCAATTAGATTACTTAAACGTAATGTATTCTAATAATGTTTGAGTACTTTTGGAACACTTCAAAATTGTCTAGCTGAACTCATTTGTCTGTTTCTTAAATTTCCATGACATGACAGTGTCCTGGCTGTGCATCTTCTCTGCCACTGTCATGTGGCAGGTGCACTGCACACTGATAAAAAAAAAAAAAAAATCTGTTAAAAAGAAATGTGGGCCTTTTATGAATTTTACACCTTGTTCTAAAAGCAAGCAGGCTTCACTCTTTGTCCACACTAAACCGTTCTCAAACTGTTCATGTTTACATATGCCACATAATGATGGGCCAGTAATTTATGCATAATGTAGGACCTTCCCCTGGAGACTGCTGTTCAAAAACTTGTGAACTTTGAGTCATTTTAAGGTGTGTTGTCACCATGTTTCTTTTTCTTAAACCTAGCCTCCAAACTGTACGTTCATTACATAACTTTACATTAGGGACAGAGCGTCACCTGTGGGGTGCTACTTTGTAGGATATCATATGAACTGTTGAATGAGGATACATTAAATATGCACTTCTGTTAAATTAGCAGGTGTTGTGTAAAAAACTTCACGACTCAACCATTTTTCATCCATAGCGGAGCTTTCAAGACAAGCGACAGGATTAAATACAGGCAAAAATAAGACAACTGACTAGCTTGCAGCCAGTTGAAACATCCTAACAGAAAACAATCCTATCAAATAGACGCATGCTCAAATCATATTCCAATAGGATACCACGTTGGAGCAAATAATACAATAAATATATAAAGTGATCCATTCAAGTAATCTATTTTAAAAACAGTAACTGTGTTCAAAATACCACCAATTTAAACAGTAACTGTAACTGAATACAGTTATTCATATTTTGTTTGTTAATTATGAATCTTAGTTACTCCAATACTCCCCAACCCTTCACAAGCTCACATATTGCAGTTCTGCTACTTTCTGCTGCTGTCTTCAAGGCCACCTCCGCAAAACTGCATTTGAAAGGAACTGAGCTGTCTGTTCTGTATGCGCTCAAGCTGCTGACAGCAAACAGTTTTGATGTTATGAGGACCTTTCAGAACTTTAATATGATGAATATGTGGCTGTGTAAAGGGAAAGATTAATCCCACAATCAGTATGCTTTCATAATGTGTTTACCCTCCTGTCAGACTTTACCTAAACATAATACACCTAAAGTTTTTTTTATAAAGCTTCATGCCAGCCCTCGTCTAAGCCATGGAAGTGGATGAGAACAATTGTTATTTAGAATATGTTATTCTTGCAGGTTATACAAGAGGAATATCTAATCTTGACATGTTGAGCAACAACGGCAGTGTTATAGTAGCAGTTATTGATTTCTTCAGGCAGGCTCGTGATATTTTCAAGCAGCATTTAACTTTGCAGAAAATATTTGGATGGTGAAGAATACATTCAGATCAAGAGAACTAGTGGACTTTTCATCTGTGCAATCATGTAAAGCTATTCAGAGGAATAAAGCTGCACTGACTGTCATGGACATGGTTTGTCCTTATTGCAACTCTAAAGGACATGTCTGCATCTACTTTAGTCTTTTTCTAAAAGAAGAAAGATGACAGTATGGGTATGAGCATTACACCATATGGCTCAGTGAAAAATACAATTGGTTGTGGAAATTGTTGAAGAGTTAATTAACTTTTATGTCAAAACAACCAACAGCAAACACAAGGGATGTCCTCCTACACACACATTTGTGTACTGCGTTCCAGGACTGTAAATTATCAGGCAATGGATGGAGAAAACTCTTGTTTTTTGGCAGACACTGCAAAAGACACAATTTAAGAAGCTGGGTATTTCTTTTCACACAAATTCAGATTTATAGTTGCAAGTTTATTGACATTCTCAATGTGTGGATTTTGCTGATGTGGGTGTCATGTGATTTTATTCAGGGGCCATTGCACTTTCAACCAATAACAACTTCCCCATGAAAATTGATTTTTTTGTTTGTTTGTTTTTTGTCAGTGCCATCCCAACATTATTTTTTTCTAAATTACAACTTCTGTAGTCAAAGCTCTACTGACAGTGGCATGTCCAAGCTTTTTTTTTCTTTTTTTTTTTTTTTCTTTACTTGGGTGGCCCAAATGGGGGACTGAGTTATGCAGGTTGACATGAAGTATGAGCACTGCTGCAGACACACATGACAGCATAGCTTTAATTTACCATTTTTTCTCCACTACCCATACATACTTTATTTACTAATAATGCAGAGTCTTACATTCCTGTTTATAGTTTAGTATAAAAGATAAATACACCACTACACACTACAAACACCAAATCTAAAATAAAGCTTACATACTTTAATAAGGAAATTGTTCCTCCAAAAGTAAATCATACAAGTAAGTGCCAACAAAATCAAAATACATAAGCCTGTGTAAATAATATTTTCAGCAGTTGTTTCAATTTATTTGAAGGCAAAATTTGTTAGGCTATACACTACTCTGGCACAGTCTCAATTTAAAGACTGAATTGCACCTATTAACAAAAATTCAGTTTTCCTATCAAACAGTTGAAACTATTTGTGCAGATAGCCAGTAATAATAAGGTGGCATCTGGGGTAGCCAATCACATGTCAGAGCTGGCCCATGCTACCCCAGGCTACTCCTTAGACGTACCCCTATCTACTTAATATTTTTACATTAATAATGGAGGAAATGACTGCATGTCATATAAAAGGTGTCACTGGTAGACAATAATCAACAGAGAATTATTACCCAATTCTGTAGTTCCAGTTAACTCTCTTGAGATTTTAGGCACTGATTTAGGTTTTTGGTTGGATTTCAGTCTTTCTGCCTTCATCTGTGTTTTCCAGAAAAGCAGACACCAGAGCTGTTAAAGGTTTTCATTAGACTATTAAAACCTGAAGATAACAATAATTGTGTTTTTCTTATCCTAGAATTAGTTCTTTATATAAACATAGGAAGCGGGTCCTCTTCCACAAAGTCCACCATGGTTTTCTAGCCAAGAATGGGTAAATCAAACACCGGCTCTAGATAGGACAATTTTCGTGCAGGCCACTGTGGTTCCCCTACACAAGTGCTTGTCTGCTTGTCTCTCCCTGCTGCAGCACAGCTGATTCAAATGATCAGCCGGTCATCAAGCTGCATAACAAGCTGATCATTAGAATCAGCTGTGTTGCAGCAGGGAGAGATCTAAAACATGCAGGACTAGTGGTCCTCAAGGATAGGTTTGAGAAACATTGTCCTTCATGTTTGGCACACAGGAAAAGTTTAAGCTCTGCAACTTCACTGCTAGATGCCACTTAATCCTACTCACTGGATCTTTAAATAAGGGCTGGGACACCGTCTTTGACCCTATGGGAGCTATGGGGTTGCGATGTAGGCGGAGCTCCAATGTTGGGGGAATACAGCAGATGGTGCTAGAAATAAAGTTATCAACTCAGTTGGTCTTTTTAGCCTCTGTGGGAGTGCTCCGACCAACAGACTTTTTGGAGCACACTTGAATGGATGGCAATGGATATACAATAGAACATTTTCAAAAAAAGAATCGTAAAAGTAACTGTAAAAATATAATTGTAAAATTGCAGTTTTCACCCCAGTGATATGATGTGACGCAATGTGAGGCTTTTGCTTTTCCTCTGTTTAATTTCCTTTGCAGACACTGTAAACACTAAATGGAAGACAAAGTTAGCCACTAGCTGGTGAACACAGTGGAAGTTTTAGTGATTCAAGTTGCCAGATATTTCCCTGAAGGAGACCAACACAGAGCTAAATGGAAGGTCAATACTGGGCTTACATTCACCAAGTGGCCACAAACAAGACTCCAAAAGAATACTGGTGTTATCCCATCACTGCTGGATGTGTAAATAGTGAAGTGTTTCCTCACACTTTAGACGTTGCTATGTGAAAATAGGTCAATGTTGCTTGTTGTGTTGCACAGAATAGCAAAAAGATCAGTTCTGACAACTAAAACTTCTTGAGTAAGGTTAGGTTGTGGTCATATCTAATACATGTTTCCCAGTCTTACCTTGACCTCCTACTTAAAAGGTTCCGTATTAAAAGGTCACATGTCAGGAAAACATTTCATCTTTTCAACAAAGACCACTGCTGAAGACTTTCATGCAATGACAGTGTAATTCTTTCAGTTTGGGTATGAGCAGCAGTCACCTATGGTACAGATGTGTACTGCACAGCGGTGGGTCACGGTTGTATTTTGTAAATCATGTTTATAAAATAGCATCAGCTGACTGGCTTGAATTGCAGGTCCTGATATGCTATCACACCTCTGTGCAGGCATGTCCCTGATGTCTCATAGCATTTGCCAAATTGACTAATAAAATGCTCCACCGGGGTGAAATAATACTATGCCAAAAGTTACTGAGTCACCATGGCAACACCAGATATCACAGCAGCAGATCACTTGTCAATCAAAACATCTCATGGAGAGAGATCTGTGTACCTAAAGGGCAGCTGGTCTCTATATTCCAAGAAAAATGAATTCCTATGAGTGATTAAATAAAGTGAAAATACATTATTTTTTTCTGCACATTTTTCTGGATGTAAAACAAAGGGAAAATATCGCACAGTGCACAATGCAGCCAAGACACTATCCTAAGGATGTATTCACATAAACAATGGTCTAAGGTGCTCTTTTCACCGGCTTGGGTGTAGAGTCAGTTACACAACCTCAGCTCAAGATCATGATTTAATATATAACAAAACAGCTTTGAAAGTAAAATTTAAGAAAAGTCACATACCTACTTAAAAAAAAAAAAAAAAAAAAAAAAAAAAAAACATCACATGATATATAGGAAGACTGATGTTCAAAGAGTGCCATCACAACAAGGCTCCAGATGGGAAAACTCTGACTATTCCCACTGGCAACACTTAACCAGATCATTTGATTTTTATTTTATTTTTTACAGTTTTCCAATTTGAATTCATGTCACGATTCAGTCTGACATCATGGTAATGTTAGCTGTTTGGAGCCATTTGGGGCCAACATGAACACACCAATTTTCAGCCCACACAGAAGCCACATACATGGTTGTTACCAGCAGTTGTTCATTTGCAAATTTGAGAGTAATAATTTCTATGAGTGGACTCACAACAACCAATTTCTTGGCAATTTTTTTGTCACAATTTTTTGGGCTCCAGCTGTAAACAGCTCTCAGTGAGCACAACACCAGATTTGTTTGAATCGCTGATAAAAAAAACAAAAAAACAAAAAAAAAAACATGGGTGTGAGCAGTTATTCAGAGCTGTGGAACAAGGCTATTATCATATATGTGACAAAAAAAAAAAAAATAGTGCACTCGTGGTCAGGGACACGTGAAGTCAGTCAGAATTGGGGGTGCAAGCATATCATATAATGGCATCATATTAAATGCATGCGCTTCAATTTTCCATAATTTGAAAGGTCAACATTTTATACCAGTTTTAGAACATTTGACACTACAATAGACAGCAAATATGAACACCAAAATGCGGACAGCTCACATACGAAATGTAGCAGGTTTTTTCCTAATCAGAAGACTAGTTATTGTTGATTGACATGCAGCTGTGTAACAGCACTTGAACTAACGAGCACTGCGCACAGCATCATATAACAGATGCAGAGTCAGCAGAGATTAAACACATCAAACCTGAATACAAAAATAATCATATGGCTCTAACAGTCAGCGCCAGTGACAATTTACAATTTTTGTGACAAAATGAAATGAAAACACAGCAACCATCCATCTGAAAATATTAACGAGTAAGCCTATAGGTCTGAACTTTCTCTCTCCCACTCTATCACACACACACACACTTACACATACACACACACACAAACTCTAACAAAATGAGGACAGATGCACAGTTTAGTACTACTTATAGTCAAATACGAAACTAAATGTACAATAGTCTATTCATACTAACAAGCAATTTACCAGAAAGCTAGCCTCTAAAAACACTAACTGAATTAATTAAATGAACACAAAAGTCCAAAACTCTCAACATTCTCTTCTTGCTTTCATCCGAAGCAAAGCATTGCACAACCAAATCTGTGACAGATTATGTGACTGTAGGTGATGGAATATGATGATGGTAGCTGAAGTCTTCCACTGGCTTTACTAAAGTTCATGCAGTTCATAGAGGCTCAGTTTTGTGTGTAAAATGTTCTGTCTCTGAAGAGCAGTTGCAAGCAAGTGTATTAAAATGATTACTGAGCTGCAATGAATTAACATAATATCAGACTCTTTAACAGCAAAGAGAAAGAGGAGTTGCATTTTTGTTCTCGTCAAATTAATTGTCATGTTCAGTGGAATGTGGTTTTAAAAGAAGCTAGCACCTGCACTTTTTTGATAAAATATTTTTAAAAAGCAGTTTGTTCAAATAATTTCAAAGTGGCAACAGTTTTAAATCCTGTGTATTGTTCACATTTAGATCACAGATTATGAATTTTAAAGGTGTGTAACATTCAAGTGTTTGTCAAAAACCTTCCTGAAACAAATTATGAGACTGATACAAATACAATCCAGTAAAATGACTATAGATCACAAAAGAGGCAATTACTGCACACTAACCAGAGTATGGTCCTGCTTCAAATTACACAAAAATAATTGGACATTTTAAGCATGTACATATGGTCAATTCAAATATGGTCAATTAGCTAATCTACTCAAGTGAAGTGACGTTGAACCGAGTCCAGGCATCATTGTGTCTGTGGCTCAAACACAGAGCAGAAACACTTGAAAACACTTGATTTACAAAATGAGAATAAGCTCATGGCTAAGAGTGCGGGATACTTTGAAGTGTAAACGAGGTGTGGGAGGGGAAGGAGGAATGAGATTTAGAAGTCAGAACAAAATTGGAAGAAAAAAGAAACGAGGAAAGGTGAGGTGAAATGATGTAACATTGAGTGGAAGTGAGCGGGCGAAAGGAAGGAATCTAGTAGCAGATAATGAGAGCAATGAACTGATGAAAGCAGAAACCAGAATGACATGAGATGGCCAAAATACCTCCCAATATCTTTTACAATATTCAGGCCAAAAAGTGAATACCACCTAAACTTTGGTATCCACAGAAACCAAGGATGACAATCAAAAGTAGCAATAAAATTATGTTTTACAATCCACTCCGATGAAAGCAATCAACAATGCTGAAAAATTTAATACATGATTGAACATTGCCAGAAGACTATATTTGGGATTTAAAGTGTTAAGTTGACAGGTTACTTTGGCAATCCACCTCAAGGCCATCTGGGCATCCCGCCATCAGATTCACTAGATCCAAAAACAAAACAGTCTATAGGACTTGTTAACCCCATGTGCTGAGACTAATGAGTTCATCCTCTCTGCTCTGGTGCCATCTAAAGTCAAAGAAAGTTTCATCCCAAAACCTCAAGTGCAGTTTGGTCATTTCTGCCTCAAGTGGATTTATAACCAGTGGTGAACACTGACAATTGCTGCAGAATGTGATTGACTGTTGCAACTTTCCAGTCTGTCCTCTATTTGTCATAGCAACATCCTTAAAGCTCACAATAGTGACGCGCTGCAGGCAGAACAAGAGCGCACAATGTTGCAAGCCTTTTAAACTGATGGTGTATGACGAGACAGCTACATTTCATGTTCTACAACTTGAAAATTATAAACATTTTATTAAGTCCTCCTCAGAAAAACAGCAGTATTAGCTGTTTCTGCAAGTGAACCACAACGACATGTTAATGACAAGGTCGTAGAATTTAGTTTGGACAGCAGGTCCCTGCCAGTGATTGCTGAATTGTCCATAGCAACAATTTTGATCAAGTAAATATAACCACTTTGGTCCATTAGTGTCTAGTCAATGTGTTTGCTGTCTCTGTGTCCCCCTCACTTATGGACAACCTCACTTTGTTTAGGACTGCCTCCTTCCAGGATGCTTCTCACTGAAAAGCTGAGGGTAGTTGCTGTTAGCTGCATCGGAGGCGGTAAAGTTAACATTGGTTTCGACAGTAAGCCACTCAGCGGTGACATTTATGACTTATGATGACGTGTTTTCAGATTTGTATTTACACCTCCACCTCCAGCTGCTGAGGACTGTCTGTCGGGCAGTCTAAAGGAGATACTACCATGTCAGCAGAGCAATAATAGGAGGGGGGAAGAATAAATCATGCCTCCATGAGTGCTGACTCAGCAGAGATAACACTAAATAAGAAAAGTTATTATAAAAGTTATATTTCATTTTAATTTTGATGAATGCTGGTTTTGATGAATTGTATATATTCCTTTACATAAATAAATTTGTTCCATCATAAATGGATGCATAAAAAATCATAAGAATGCAGTGTTTGATGCTCAAAGTATCCTGGGGGATAACCTCCCGCTAAATATGTGCAGAGAAGAAGAGCTTACGAGTAAGTAAAAGTTTACCCTGCTCAGATCCCCCATCCGTTCCAATGGAAATGGCTTTCCTAAGGTTTAAAGATCAACAGTTACTGTCATCTGGCATAGACAAATGCACAAACATATTTGACTGGATGTACATAAGTCAATTACATTGTTCTACATGATCTGGACTGCAGTATAGAGGAAGTGCAAGCGCATTTCAATGTAAGTGCATAATTTCTGTTATAAAATGCAAATATTCAAGTAAAGAGAAAACATCTGAGTTGTTAAGTACCCAAGTAGATTTACTTTGTTACTTTCCACCTCCAGGTGTAACCCGTGTGATGTAACTCTATCACAGCTATCACCTCCCCTGTAGCAGTCGCTACAGTATGTGGATGGCAATTGCTGTATTTCCTGAGGTGTTGTTGGTACAATCCTGAAATGCGTCGGCAAAAAAAGGAAATGAGAAACGAGCTGTCATTCACTTTCACTTTCTCCATCAGATCTAATCCTGAGATGTGGTTTGCCTCGTGTCGTGCTGTGACAGAATGTCACTCATTCACCTGGTTATCATCTTTGAAGTAAAAAAGAGGATGGGTAGACAGACAGGGATCAAGATGAATTAAGACTTTCTTATTTGGTGCTGCTGTGAAATGTCTTGAGTTATCTTGTGCAAAAATGCCTTCTGCATTCTGACAGTTTTAATACTAATATTGCATTTTGGCATCTTAAATCACCATAATTTAGTTCAGCCTGATTTTGAACATGGCACAGTTGAATATATTTCACACTGACACTGAATATAGAGTGTTTACTCCTGTGTGTACCTGCTGAGATCTGCTGAGCACCGTGTGGATTTGAGATGAAATAACAAATAGTAATCTCTTTGGTCCTATTTTGTCTCTTTCCTGGAATTCAATCACAGTCAACAGGAAAACTTATCTTGTTTTTATTATTTCAAATCCCTTATTTATTTGGTATAATGTTATTCTAACCCCCCAGTCTTTGGGTTGTAAGCTGCAGGCAAAAGTTTGGCATGTAGCAATCAAGGAGTAAATATTTACCTTTTTGCTATATTTTTCTATTATTTTTCCTGACTCCATGGCCCCTTCTTCTAAAGCACGACTTCTCTGCGATAGAGAAGCACTTGTCAACATGGGGAAAAGTTGAGGTTTGGACTAAATGCAACAGACCACGAGAGGATCCCCACCAACGCCATTTGCTGAGCAGCCAGTCAGATCAGAGGGGAGAAACAAAACCAAAAACGCTGGCCGGGAGGAGAGCCAGCATCAGGGAGAGGCTAACCCGACGTGGACCAAGAGCTGCTCCTCTACCAAGCCTTCATCTGGCTAATGTCCTGTCACAGAAGAATAATGTGGATGAGATGCAATTGAGGCTCACTCAGCAATGGGAGATCAGAGACTGCTCTGCGCACATCTTTACAAAGACAGGGTTAACCCCTAACATCCCTGATCAAGCTGTTGCACTGGATAGGCCGGAACGAGCAGGGTAGAGAGCTAGCACATCCAAAGGACTTAAGGCCGGAACGAGCAGGGTAGAGAGCTAGCACATCCAAAGGACTTCTACAGTCAAACAAAAGATCTGCACACTGAACTAAACGCTACCAATACATATTTATTTAGCAATGTTTGAATCAGAGATCTTCTTCAGGCTTTTTTTTTCTTTGGATGGTGGACCTTGTTTGGACACAAGACTCTGATGCAATTTCAAAAAATGCACTGCAGGAATTGTATAATGTCATCAGCAGCAACATGCCCAATTGGAATTTTCATAGTAGCTGGTGATTTTAATCAACTCATCCTTTAACTCAAAAGATGTAGCAGAATCAAGGACAAATTGTAATTCTACCTAGTACTTTGTACCTTAAGTGGTAGACTGAGCCGTTCGCAGATAGACAGTGGTAGAAATTTAAAAGGAAATGGAAGTCAGTTGAGTCCAGACCATCCTGGTCCAGACAGCAGTTACTGGATGGATCGACACAAACTAAAATTGTTCTCTACACTATAATCAACAGTCAAGTTTACATACAGTGTTTCTCATCAGAACAACCTGTGTGTTTTTTTTCAAGCAAAACAAATGTGCTAAATGCATTTTAGTCCTCACAAATCAGCTGTTGAGATGATTTCTTAAAATATATTTTGAAACCTGTATTGTTTGCTTCCATATTTCCTAGCTTGCCGTCTTCTTCTCCACTCCGCACATAGCACCACCAGCAACTGTCACTCACCAGAATAGTCTGAAATGGTGGCGGTAATGCATGTGTGTCCTCGCAAATGCACGTGACACCAACTGGGTACCTTAAATCTCAGAATTTCACAGGTAAGGTTGGTAAAACTAAGGGAAAAAAAACCTTCCTCCCTTGTGGTTTGACCTCTTGCCAGTGTCACACAACAGAAAATGATCACAGTCGGTGTTTGAAATAGAGTCAGTTGGTGTTGAGCTCCAGCAGTGCAGATACAGTACACAGCAACCCACCTCTATTCCCGGCCCAGCTTGATGATGAACACACACGTACACACACAAACACACATTGACTGTGGTGTTTGTTGCTTTTACAGAAACAGAGTGTGAGAATGAGCAAATAAGTCCATAGTGTACTCTTATCCACTATGGCGGACACATTTCAAATGCATCCGTGTCTCCTGGTATCTTGCATCTTTCTCTCACTATATCCCCTTATCAAACACTTTCATCATGTGCTTGGGTCCATCTGTAAGTAGCCTGGATCACTAGAAAACATCTCATTCACATTTGGGGTGAAAATCCACATACAATCCGATTATCCCACAGAGAGACTCCCAATATCCCCTTAAGTTCCTCTAAATTTAGAAGAAATCCACTCAGTCTTTATGCACTGTATGAAAGCATCACAGATTTGAACTGTCTGCATGATTTAACATTTCGAGTTGTATCCTTTCACTAAGACAAGCTGTATTTTCATAATAACGTGTTTATAGATATTTCATATCATTTCATATACATTTTCATCAAACATATTTGGTTTCTTTTGCAACTTGGGGATTTGCACTACTGTGCTTTGGATTGAAAGTTAAGTTAATCTTGTGTTGCCATCTGTGTGGTGATTACTTTATCAGGTGGGTGCCTCCCCTCACTGCTGTTACAGCAAAACAGGCCAAGACTAAGTTCTGGTATCCCACAAAGGGAGCGCAACCCTTTACACCTGCTACATTACATTACATCAGGTAAAACTGCACAATTCATTTTGACGTTTTGTAATATTGATAGTGTTTTGTACGTGATGTGATACTGAGCCTGTGAAGCGGTCCTATATTTCAAATATGTGTCCTTTCCTTGATTATTTATGTTTCCTTAGTTCATAAAAGGGTCCACCAATCCAAAGAATAAAAACAGGTTTCCATTCAAGTTCTGAATATTGTCAATTGAAGTCCACTGTTAACTGTGCATACTAACTTTGATCATCAACAGACCATAGTTAATATTAAACATTTTCCTACAAGGTGTTGTTGGGTATGCTTTTTTTATCATTACATTTCTGGTGACAAAAACAACTGTGTCCCAAAGCTTATTGGTGTATTTTTCAACACAGGACAACCCCCAGAATACAGAATGAGCTCCCACTTCAGAAGGCAAAAAGACTTTGTTATGTATATATCTCTGAAGTCACGTTTTCTCCAAATCACTGCTAGGTGACAGACATTGTCTAATGTGACATATTTCTTTTAATGTTAAAGGTGTAAAAGCAATACTGATATCATTAGAAAACTAAAAGTCCTCTGTATAGAATTGTATTCATAAATACTGAAGGGGACCTTTTGAGCAAATTGGAATATTGGGAATATATATGTTATATTTACAGCTAGGTGAACAGTGTGTCATGGTTGTAGCAGGGCAACAAATTGTGAAAAAGTGTTGTTTCAGTCATACAGGTGGCATTATGTGATATTGCACACAGCACATGCAGTGTTTATTTTTCATATGGGATCTTAAATATTTAAATAAAAAATGGCATCTGGTATAATCCAGGATCATGTAACATATGGTTAGCAATAACTAATTGCAGCAGGTTTAAGATTCTCTCTTTCTCAGCCACCTACATTCACACATTTTCCAAGACCCTAAAAGGTTACAAATCTATGATCCAGCTGATATTATGATGCATGACTGATTTATGTTCATTACAATATGACTTATGTTTGAAAGGTATCTGTAAAATCCACTCTTTATATTCACGTAGCAACTCCCTGATTGCTGTGCAAATGACAAGTTTGAAAGCTAAAAATGAGGTCATGAACCAGAAAAGACTGGGAAAGTGTTCAAGTGTTAATATGGAGCCATGAAGCTAGTGCCTTCTGGGAGATTCTGATGTTTATGTGACACTAAAGTGTAAAACTCACAGAGTATATAGGACATAGTGTGTACTGTGTTTCATAATGTATAACTTCAGTTTTTTGCTATGAACTATATTTGCATGTTTTGTATTCCACATGTCCTTTTCTTAAAGCCAGAGCTGCCGACTGTTTTTGTTGGCTGCCTCAGAAGTTGTAATCCCAACCATGAATCCCCTAAACTCCCTGAGTAAACTGGTGGTGCATAAGGCTACAAATCCATGGCAACAAGCAAGCCTCTCACAAGCAGCATACCCTCAGCCCCAACTGCTCGTTCTGTGCATCTTAAGTCCATATGCCTCATCTGCTGCATCTTCCAGTGTCACAGTTAGTTAGAAATAGTAATCAGTCCACAGAGCTTTGGATCAAAATACCACATCGGGTCAGAGCAGTGCTGAGTTTCTCTGACAGGAAGCTGCTGCTCTGTGCTTGATTACAATTTCCAATGTGAGAAAACAAAATAAAGGGTTTTCTCTAAATAAAGTTGTTTTGAATATTAGAGCAACAGTGACCACACTGTACAACTCCAATTAAGACCTCCACCAAATACATTCTGTAATATTTGTACTCTGTTATTCAAACTGATGCCAATGATCGTACAGTCCATTTAGGACAATTGATTGAGACAATTGATTTTTATCTGTCCCCAATAGAGCTGTACAATCAGGTGGCCTCAGTTCTTCACATGCTGTGCAGGGTGACAGGTGTTACCAACTAACATTTTATACTTTTCCATCCATTCTTTGCTTATGTATTTTGAGCTTTTGACTTTCAAGAACAAAACGTACAAAAGGGTTGCTATACTGTCATTTAATGCTTCTCTATAACTTTTATTTGAAAGCAAACTTCTCAGAAACTTGTTCAAAATGTTGCACTAAACTGCAACATAACTTTATAAATGGGGTTTCCAGGTTTTTTGTTTTTTTTGGGAAGCAAAGAGACGGAAAGAGAAGAACAGGAGGAGTAATGAGTGGTTTCAAGAAAGCTATTCTTTTAATGTTAAATCAAGAAAGACAGTTAAAATAAAGGCCTATTTTATGATCTTTCCAAATGTTGGTGTCCTTGTTTCACAGTAGAGCTGATTATCAAAATGCGCACTCTATTTTACCAGTGGAAGCCTGTAACCACACAAATGAGCACCGCAGGTATGAGTGAGGCTATTCTATGAATAAGCCATTTATGTGAACAAAATATGGGTATCCTCACAACAGCTGATTTTTCACACATCCAGCAGATATGGAGAAAAATTATAAAACACTGAATTCTTGTGACTGATCAACTAATGAATCTAAACCGAAAATTTGCTCTCGGTTTTTGGTCTCCACCAACTCCAAAGATAAAATCCAGCTCCTTAGCTGCTAAGTGCTGCAATATGCTCATCAGATGGTCTCTCGCTGTGTTTGCTGTTTGGTGCTGAGCAGGTGGTGTGCTGTGCAGTGGGTTTCCAGAACAATTTCACTGAAAACAGGTGCCTGCTGTGGCTGGGAAAGAAAACAAAAAAAAACCCTTCCTATTTACCAGAATGGTGATACTGAACCAAAACAGTAAAGTTGAGAGTCGGAGGGACAAACAATGAGCAGAAACAAGTCCAAGGGAAGCTGCATGTTTAGGCTCATAATTCCTTACAGATAAAGGGACAATTCACACCCAAGTCAAAAAAGCATAGTTTTCTTCTTTGGTAATCCAGCAATCTAGAGATTGTTTAGGTGTGTGTTACTGAGTGTTGGAGCTGTTGGCCTTCTCTCCAATACAATAAAACTAGAGGTCATTCGGCTTGTGGTCAAAGTGCCAAACCATTTGGCATGACCTGTTTTTTCAAGATAATCCACAGTTTCATGGAAAAACTATTTTATTAAACCTTGATGGCATCCTAATCGATTGATTGACTATTGAGATGCTCAGGTGAGCTAACATATCGAACCACTAGTTGGAAAAAATGGTAGATGCAGTTGGCGAGTGTCGTTTACTAGAGAGAAAATAGTTCCTAAATAAAACTGAATGAAACGAGGTCTGTGGATTATATTCAGTAATCAGGTCATGACTTCTAGAAAGAGACATTGCTGTTGAGTTTTTCAAATGTCTTTATTTTTGTTGCTTTGAGCACCACTACAACCGATATCTCCAACACTTGTCAATGCACACTAAGAATTTCAAATGACCTCTAATTTAAAAAAGAAAAAAAAGTAAAGCAAATCATTTAAGCCAATATTGCTAAATCTATCAAAATGTTCTGATCAAAGACTAGTTTGGGGTGACTGAGGCTGACACTTGAAAATGTGCAGCTGTGAGACAACTGTTGGTATTTGATTTAGTTTGCCTGGAATATTCTGCACTGTGGCTTTCTAATGAGCTCAGCAGAGTTTTGGAGCTAACAACGAGTCACCGCAGCTATTGCTCATGCTCACTGCTGCAACACACAGCATGTTTGGCCAATTAGAGAAAATGTTTTCCGTGTAGGAACGAAAACCATTCAGTTTTTTGTCTCCTACTGCCTCTCTGGGAAAAACAGACAAATAAATGAGCATGCACGTGCACGCAAACACACACACGCAAACGCACACACTTTTACCTGCCCTATTATAGTGCGATAATGTAAAGAAATGTATGCTAATTTTGAAAAGCTTTGTGTTTTGTAATAGTGTGATTCCATGTGTAAAATGCTAAATTACTATTCCAGTCATGGAAATTTCTGTGCACCTTCCTCTTCTCAGCATCATCCTGACTTCATGAAATACCGCCATACATCTGTGCCACTCTCTTGACATTTAGACCAACCACTGACCGGAAAGTGAATATGTGTATCTGCTTTTGTTATTGAAGAACTGATAAGATCTGGAGAAAAAAAAAGAGCCTGATTCTAATAACTCTCTCTCCGTGTGGACACATACACATGCAAACACCCACCTTGCCTCAATCCTCCTCAGGGCACTGGAAACTCCCAGAGTGCAGCCCTTTGCAAGAGATGCTTTAAGATCCTTAACAGCTAGTAGTGTAATAACTACTACTACTACAGGTGCAACTGGGCAGCATTTTTGGGATAAAAACACTCAAATGCACTAGGACAGACTGTAACCAATTTGTGATGAAAAGTGCAATGATGCTCAGTTGAATTTCCCTTGACAAATCAAACATATAAGAAATATTCCATTTCTTAGAGAAAGTTTATCCTTTGGGCTTTGAAGCTTTTTTTCTGTAATTGCTAGTTGTTTCATTCCCTTTCTGGGTAATAGCTGCTGTGGAAATGAATACAGGTCCTATTGGGGTGAGACTGGAGCAGGAAGTCACTCAGGCAGAGATAATCCTGCACCGGTGTGAATGAAGAAATATACACAGTCTCTCAGCTTGGGTACTCGCAGATAATCAGAGCTCAGTATACTCCCAGACACCTTACAGTGAAGAAATGATCACTATTTTCATCTCCTGTCCCTTCGGGGTTCTTAAAATTAACCAACAAAGAAAAGGTTTTCATGGCAATATTCAAGGCAGCAAGTTTTCACTATCAGTTCTCACTTGTGTGTACATGCTGCTTTGTACATTGTAAGCACTCACTCAGCAATTCTGTCTTCTGGGAATCACATACAAAATTTTCTAAATTGTTTTCATTATAACATAGTGGTGAGATAATAATCGCTTTCTGTATCATGTTTGGAGATACATTTTCTTTGAGATAACGAAACACTTAATTTTTGTATCTGAATTTGCCTCCAGACTCCTGTCAGTTGTTTGAGCAACAAAATTATGCTTTTGGTATTTTATTTATTTATTTTTTTTGAAAGGTAATAAAAACATAATGCTGTCATCACTACTTGTAGATAGTGTATGGCAAGATTGCCCATTTTGGCAGAAAATGAAATACGATGTCAGTAAACGTTTAGCAGCATGTCCTAATTATGTTAATAAAAACATAATTTGCAAAGCAATACATCACCCTCATGGATATATTTGTTATTTCAAATGAAGTAATCTTTCAGGAGACAGGACTGTCCTCAAGCATTCTTTTGCTCTCTCCCATAAAGAGACTGCCGTGTTGGTTGCTTCTGAGGAGGTTACGCAACATGTGGTTCTCACTCACAGGACGCAGTCTGACAGTGATTGAAGAGTGGTCTCCCACTAAGGCAGGATAGACAACATCCTACATGACCAGAAATTGTGACAGACTCAATCACATCAATCCTGTGTACAGTACAGTTTGAGAGATGGGTTCCTACTGTAGCTGGAGCTGTGATAGTCATTGTGCATGAGTACACAAAGAGAGGAGTGAGTCAAGCACAAGGGAAAACAGTCACGATACATGAGAGATCTCAATTGTAGTGTCGAAACACAACAACAAATGAGTTCTTGGCTAAGATTTGCTGACTACAAAAACATGAAGATACTATTGATGATAAACAAGAGGGCAGACACAGGCTTTAGCCAACAATTTTAATTGGACCTCAATCTGGAATATTTTCTGTTTTCTCTTCTTAACATCTTGTCCACCACCCCAGATGACTCATTTATCCACAATGGATAAATTTCACTTGTTAATGCAGTAACATGTCACACTTTCAGTGGGGAAAAAGTGGGACATTTTAATCACATCTCTGTAGGTATTCTTTCACACCCTCGACTGTCTTAACAGGAGCTTCTTCTGACTCACTTGGCAAGACACTTCCTTCATGTCCAGCTGCTCACTCAAAACTCCAGTGGATACCTTCCCTTTAAAGAGCAGAGCCATTAGTTAGATTATTTAAATTGGCAGACTAAAAATAAGCCACAGCAAACGCTAGTCTAACAGCAGATATCTGCAATAATATCTGAATCATGCAATCACAATGTGAAACCAAATAACCCTACATTTTAGACCAACATCACTAATGGATACATAATTCAGACTTAATACCGACATGTGTGTCACTTTTTAGTGTCCTCTGGACACTCCTTATATTTTGTCTATTTTTGCAGCATTTTTTTCTAAATACTGCATAAGTTGCCAATTTGGTAGAGATGTTTTCTTAATTTGCTTGTGTTTTGTCTATTTGCATGTTTCACAGTTTGCAGTGTGTTGAGCTCTCAGGGCCACCACAGTGGCAGATGAATGCAGACTTTGTCATTTGTTTATCTGAAAGCAGTTCTCAATTTGCTTTGAAAATCATTTTGATATTTGTTTCACTCATGTTTAATACAAAAATGCCAAGTATTTGCTGGTTCTAGTTACTCATAAACAGAAAAAAAACAACAACTTCAAACAAGCATGTAATGACTTCAATTCAGGTGTTTTAAGTGTCTTCTTTCAAACTGTGGTTCTTGCTCTTATGCAGGACAAGCAGAGTTTCATTTCCATAGTTCCAAGGCCCCACTGTCTCCAAATTGAACTAAATACTTCTTTTAAACATTTATTTATGATTTTCTACGGGCAGTTGAAAGTCAGCATTTAACCTAACCTGCATATCTTAAGACTGTGGGAGACTGGAGCAACCAAAGTGAACCCACACGTTTACGAGAACTCCATACTCTAGACTTTGAGGGGACTGTGCTAACCACTGCTCCTAGCTGGACCTTAGACTCTCAGTCATGATACGATAAACATCCCCAAAAGCGTTTATTTGAAGGCAAAGGGAAGGAAACCTTGGGTTGGCATATTCAAAGTGGAAACAGATGGTTGTCGAGAGTGGGATGGTGACTGGTTGTTTCTGTTGTTGTATAATGGAGGTCAACACTGGATGAGGGATTTAATTAGCTGCAGTAGAAAGCGCTGTGACGTACTGGAAAGGTGTTATTTTTTTCAGAGCTGCTGTCAACACCTCATGGGTGCATCACATTGATGAGGTGATAAACTGATAAGATGCATATGGCTCTGTGAAGAAGAGATGTTTAGTGTATATAAATGTCGTTTATCGTTAGTGCAATCAATTTCCACGTCACTTAAGCCTCATTTTCTTTAAGCAGTCCACTTCAGTTTAGTTCGTTATGCATTATTCTTGCGTTTTCATTGTCAAAAATCTGGATGGTACTCAAAGAACTGTTCCATTTCCATTATTTCGTCTCCCCTCTGTTGAGGTACCTAGTGCACTTATCCAATACTAAAGTGGAGTTAGAAATACTGCAGTTTGTTGATTGGTAAAGAGAACTGTCAATCTTGCTCAACAAGTGTTTAATGCACAAACTTATCATTTCGAAATATCCCATTGATTGCGATGGAGCAACACATTCTCATCCCAAGTCATCACATATTGCAGCTTTGCAGTAGACTTTTGCATCTAAATGTCACGTTTTAGGTATCTTTGTGCATTTGCTCTTTACGTTACGGGATGCCACTACCATGGTGTCAACAAATGCATATGATAGGATGACGCTGCACATGGTTATGTTTAGGCAAAAATGGTACATGGCAACCAACACTGGGACGTCAACAAACACACATGGTTAATTTGAGGCAACAAAGTCACAGATGGTTAGTAACAGAGGAAGGAGGCAGATGGAAAGGTATAAAAAAAAAACCCAACACATTCAAACAGGAAGTAAACACTGGACTCCTGCATCAAAGTCCAGGTTTGTTCAACCCAACACCCCCCCTCCTGCCCGCCCTATAGGCGCCCTCGCACTCCTTATCACATCATTACTGGCAGCATTTAAACCTGACGCAGTTGTGCTGCATTTCATGCACGCACGACAGGTTCCATCTAGCTGCTTCTGAATTAATGCCGTCTGTGTGTGTATTGGGTGGACATGAAAGGTGGCATCCAGTCATTCTCCAGAGTTCAGTAACACCATGACCAGTTCTGTAGAGCCGCACTTACACCTGATACCATCCAATCACATTTCTGTGCATGCAAAAGGTGCCTTTTGCCAGGTTCCATACATGATCGACAAAGTACTAGCATAATATCTGCACTGTGAATGCAAAACAAATCTAGGGTTAATGTACATGTCCTTACAGTTTATGTATTGCTTCTAGAGGTACTATACCTAATGTGTTGTGTGTTAAGTGTGGTTTTAGATGGAAGTCAAACTAGTCCCATGAAACCTTTATTATCCTTCTCATCTTCAGCATTTCCCTCCTGTACCCTCTCTCCGGATTCTCCAGGCAGAGGGTCATCCATTTCATCTGCATCAGAGTGGTCAGCCCTCATTTCAACCACAGCAACAACTTCAGGCTTGTTCTGTGTGCTGTTGTAGTTAATTACCTCACTCACTCAACCAACACACAAAGTCCTGTCTAAAGAGTCTGCAGCTTGTTTTCCTCTCCTCCCTTGCTCTCTTCTCACAGCCAGGGAATTGTTCTTTCTTCTTTTCTTGAGCACCAGCATTTTGGTTGACCTCACTGTTAACTTCCACCTCAGCACCAACCTCTATATCTTCATCTCGGAAGACTGCACAATCATTGAAGAAGCTTCAAAGTCGGGGTCCTCCATGTAGAGGTACTCCCCGTCAAATGCATCTGACATCAGCTCCTGTTCACCAAACCCAGCAAGATGCACAAAGGAGAAAAATGGCTTTGTAGGTTGGTTTGGATTCAAAATCTCATGGCCGACTTGATCATCTAATGTGTGAACCACATTCTTTGTAGTTAACATACAACTTTTGCAGTGTATTTCCTGTAGATTCTGCAGGATATCTATTTATAGAGATTAGATCTATTGTGACATCAAGATGAGAAACATGGACAAGTAATTACAGCTACGGCTTATCAGTGGTGGACAATAACTAAGTTTATTCATTGGCATGTATTGTAGTTTTGTATATGAAAGCTATAGTTACTGGATGGATGTGATGTGGAGGAGGACCCACTGGCACTGAATGTGTTGAAAACTGGAGGAGGATTGCATTGATCTGACACTAATATGACAGCTGACAGCAGCAAAGATAGCAACAGTTTGAAAGTTTGAAACCAACGAGCTGATGGGGTTTTCTCTTTTAAA
The DNA here is from genome assembly GCF_008729295.1 of Plectropomus leopardus. Classification (NCBI taxonomy): domain Eukaryota; kingdom Metazoa; phylum Chordata; class Actinopteri; order Perciformes; family Serranidae; genus Plectropomus; species Plectropomus leopardus. Next base: position 12,828,510 of record NC_056472.1, on the reverse strand, counting down.
TCAGTCACCAAACTTTGTCACATGTAATCATATAGAGTTTGAAAGATAGCTAGATAGAAAGATAGATAGACAGATAGATAGATAGATACATAGATAGACTGAAGATAGGTTACTGATTGAACTTATGGCTGCATACTTCCTCTATGTAATTACATTTCATTGCAGAGCATTGCTTGGGAGCTGAAAAGAGAGTGGCTAATCATAACAATATACAAATAATTTATATACTGGCATTGGCCACTACCCAGCTGGTCACAACAAGATTTTCATATTTTTGCAGTCAGACCTTGAGTTGTTCTTTCCCCTGGCCTTAGGCTGTACTTGTGTTCTTCAAAAACCAATTATTTTCCCAACCTAGCAGCGATCCCACAATAATTATGCATGTGATAAAAGCCTTGTGCAGCTGCTACTTCTGATTTGGCCGATCAGGGGAATTGGAGCAATGTTACTGAATGTCCACTTACTAGAAACCACCACAGCACAGCTGAATGGGTGGTTCATCATGAAGAAGGGTTCCTCTGGGACCTTGGGTAGGGCTCGGCATCTAAACTGGTGCTTTAACTTTAAAAATATATTAATAATGATGGCCTTGATATTAAACTTGAGGTTTATTGTAGATTTAGATACATTTAACAAGGAATCTTATGAATAAATCCTCTATGGGGTCCGTTACAATCTTTATGGCATTGTAAAGGGTTCTGTCAGAGGTGCAAAGAACCATTTTAGGGAAGAGTGTGCATCAGAGTGGAAGGCAGCATCAAATAAACAAAGCAAACAAATTACCTGCCAGCCCCTGAGTCTTCTCCTCACCAGGCATTATCTGTGCCTCCATTATTTGATAGCATGTGATCTAAATGAAAGTGGACAGCGAAAATGATTTTGGTGCAATTTTGCCATGACCCAGCCTCTGTTTACAGATCAGTCCAGACAGGCGAAAGGTACAAGATAAGCAGAGGCCTCTTCAGAGAATCAAAACCATGCTCAGACAATGCTATTTGATCCCATCTGTAAACAGAAGACTATAATGAGTGATACAAGACTACTGGATGTGTGAAGAGTAAGTCTAATTTAGATTTTCTTGGAGCATTTATTTGTTGAAACATACATGAACTAAAAAGGAATAGTTCGGAAAATATACATCTTTGCTCCATCATTTAGAGCTAGATGGAGTTGTCTGGCAACCTCACAGTGATGACTAAACTCCTGGAAGACACAGCAAAGAAATAGTTCACCAAATATTGTATAATTACAAGTTGTTGTATTTACAACAACTTGTAGGTTTTTTTTGTTATGAACAATATATAACATGTTGATTGGTGAGATGTGCCTGAACACGTGCCACTTTTTTGTGCCCTCAGATCTATTGTCATCAACATTTGGAAGGCATGCTAAAGAGCGTGATCAATGCCATGATGGTGTGCAAGTGCTCCCAAGGACCTGTTTTTTAGGGTGGGACCAATGATTGTATATAAAGATGGGCAATGTGTCTCCACTCCCCACCATGCAAAAATGAAGCCAAATTATCTCAGATATTGCCACTGCCATCTTGCACTGGTGACATCTACGCAGTAACAATCTCCACAATACTGAGTTCCTGCTGTCTAGCCCAATGTGAGCAGTGCCATTAATCACGAGCACACAGATTGGCACATGCAGCAGTCAATCATGATGTCAAACATCCTTTTCATAGCATCAAATAACTAATTCAAAAGAAAATTAGCAGAAAAATTAACACTTGAACATTACATCAGGGTGATAAGAACTACTTATGTTTTGGCTTCCCTTTTGATGAGCTGTCATGTCGTCCATCTCTATCATACAGTCTGTGGGTGTAATGACTGTGCACTGAGATAAACATATAACACAGAAACATACCACGCCATGTGAGGAAGAACAATGAATCACAGCTAGCAAATATCTTTTCTTTCTTGCAAAAATATCAGTCTATGTTAAATATGAAGGAGAAGTTGATCATTTTAATACAGTGCTACTCAGAGCTTTACGATATGTTCCACAGGTAACATTTTAAGCTAAATACACAATTTTAAAAAACAACGGCTGAAAGAACATTAGCTCCAAACTTGGGATTTCTGGAAAGGGGGTCATGGTTGCTACACAATATCAGGTACAACCTGCCTTCGGGTCCTTGAAAAGTTTGCACTGACCAGGCACAAGAGTAGTACCCTGCACCTTGTGGTGTGGGCCTATGGGTTTTTGTGTTCTGGACTCAAAAAGGCTGCGACAGATACAAGGAGCAGTATTAAGAGGTTTAATGAAAAATAAGTTCACACAAAATGTGATGGTGGCAGAAGACAGGCTTGCACTGGCGAGGATTTCTGGAAGATGTCCGCAACTGAGCAGGTGAGTATCCAGGTGAAACAGGAAAAATACTGAAGCACTTGGAACATGATAGCTGGCAAAGCAGCGAGGCACACACTGAAAAAAGCTACAAAAACACTGGTAAGTTCAGCAGCAACAAATGCTGAAAAATACTTGCTACAAGCAGCAAAAACACTGCAAACACACAATGGTAAAACACGAGGATGGAACTTTGAGAAGCACTTCCGAACAAGACTGAATGATCTGGCAGAGTAGGGGAGTGAAGAGCAGGCTTTTTTTGAGGAGTTGATGCTGATGGTTAAAGACCTGGTGTGCCTCGTTGCCAACTCAGGAGAGAGAGGGCACCAGCCACACCTCCTGCCACACACACTGCAGAGAGAGAAACAGAACAGGGAGGAAAAGGCAAAGAAAAACCACACAGCAAAAAATAAAACACCGAACTCACCAAACCACAACACACCTGACCTTAAATTTTCCAGGTGGGACAAAAACCTAGGCCTTAGAGGTACTGAAAAGCAGATTTTTACCTTTGGACAGAACCGGGACTTTCCCCTGTTTCCAGTCTTTGTGCTGAACTAAGCCAACTGTCTGTTGGCCATAACTTCGGGTATGAGAGTGGTATCAATTTTCACATCAGGCAAGAAAAGAAGAAAAAAAACATATTTTCCAAAATGTACAACTATTACTTAAAACCACTGTTTAAATTACCAGGAAATTCATAGCTGTCTGGAAAGATGAGGCCTGAACCGAAAATATCAATAAATAAATTACATTCCTCATGCTAATCATATAATTGTGTGTTGATTTGATGTCAGGTCAGCAGTTCTCAATGACCTGTCTGTGAAGTTTTGGCCCCTGGAGCATACTGCCTGACAGCACAATCAGTTCATCAGCTGCTATTTCTCATCATTACTGCTGTGCAGTAAACCCGACTATCCCTTCTGTTCATCAGCATGCAGTGGCTTTACTGAATCCTCCCAATCACACACCAGGCAGCTTTGTCCTGTATGTTGGCCACAAAATCTCAACATTGTCTTTCTATGTAGACATTTTATGGTTTGGAATCATCATTCAACAAAATTTGGACATTTTGTTGTTCTGAGTTGCATGGATGAACAGACACAGAAGCAGAGGGAAGAGTTTCTGGAGTAAAATAAAACGAACTGGATTTTCTGGTAAGTTTGGAAATCAGTCCGTTTGAGTTGTTACACAGAGCTACTTGTTGTCACAGCAAAAGCCAGTCAGGGAAATCTACTGACTGCTTCTGGCCAAAAGATACAGACTGGAAAAAAAACACTCCAGCAAACCAAAAATTCACCCTCTTCATTTCTCAGCCTCGGGATGTAAATTGTCATGCCATGATTTTGTTACACCCCTGTTTTTGAGAGTGTCAATTCAAATTTGACCTGAGGTACCATTTCACCAAAAAGTGGAGTGACTCAAAGGAACTTTAAGGTAAGATAAATATAAAACACGTCATGAGTAAAGCCAGTCAGTCATTTCCTCTGAATTCTCACTGTGTATCAAATTAGAATAAAACAGAAGATTCACTTTCCCTAATTCAATGACAGGCTCCAACGAACAATTTGATCTATCTGCTACAGAGAGAGACTGTGTGCCCAAAAGCCAACTGAAGTTTGGCTAAGACCTCAAGGACATGGAGCTGGTGGGAATAAAAAGCACTCGAGCCAATGGCCATATTTAGAAACAAAGAATGCCAGGTGGTACTATATGGTTTTAAGGCTTGAAAAATAATTATTTCTCCTGCAGAAAAAAACACCCACCTCTCTGAGGGACTATCGTCTCCAATCAATGCTGTGTGTTGCTGTGCCCATTATAAAATATCAATGGCGGAAGATGCTCTCGTTTCTCCATTCAGCAAGTGTGTAAGTGTGTTTAATGGCATTGCTATCATCAGATTGGACTGGTATTATTATCTGTATCTGCCTCTGTTTTTTAGCACTGCCTCAGTCATTGCCGAGATGTGAGAGAGACTGCTATTCAAAGAGTGACTCATCTCCTCTCAACTGAACTAGTCGCGTATTTGTGTACAAGCGGGCTTTCCTGCGCATGTGTTTGCGTGTGTGTGGTGTTTTTAGTGTGTGGTTGCAACCTCCATTATCCTATTTGCGAACTCGCACCATCAGATGTGGCACTTTAGGTCACTGCCTTCGTGTTGTTCAGCTGGACTAAGGGACCACTGAGCGGAAGCCAGAGCCACTGCGGTCTGCGGTAATGTGTCGACTGGCATGGACCTGTATAGGGTCTGACTGATAAGTGCTTTCCGACACCTGATACCCATGTCAATTTTTAGATTAATGCTGCCAGGATTTTTATGCTGACACATATTATACTTGGGTTCGACTATTTATATTTCCAAAAACTCCCCCGAAACACATGGATACACGAGCAGTGAAAATAAAAAAGCCTCTGAAACAGCTTTTGAACTATCAAAGGACACTTAAACATGCCAGTGAAAGCCAGACTAATGAAGGCAGACACTTACATGGGTTTTGCAGCTCCATAAGGCAGAGTGACACCAGTTTCATTAAAACCTCCCACACAGTTAGTAGTTAGTAAGAACAAAATGCAAACTGTTATTTAGAGAATAAATTATTTGAAGTAGTTAGGCTGCACTTGAGGAACTGCATGTGTCTGTTCAGACAAAGGGCTGGACAGACCTTCCAACATGTGTGATAAATGCAAAGTGGGGCTTGGCATTGTCACTAAAAAAAATCTCCGAACAGCTTTTCTTACCTTCCCCTGCCAGTGAGTTGTTGGCTGAGCTTGGAGCATTTCCCAGCCCAGCATTATGTATAAAAAGGTTTCCAGCTACGCTAGCTACATCTATTGGATGGATTGGCATGTAATTTGGAACAGACATTCATGATACCCTCAGGATGATTGAAAAAAAACTTAGGTGATCCCTTGACTTAACATCGAGTGCCATCATCAGATCTAATTTTGAATTTGTCCAGTGATTTGGTTTAAATACCTCTAAAAATTGCGCAATCATGAGCCTAAACTGTTCTTTGTGTTTGGTGCTAATTTGCTAATGTTAGAATTCCAACAACCTTCCTAAACTAAGATGGGGAACATGCTTAACTATCTGCTTAACATAAGGATGTTAACATGCTCAGACCCTTACTGTGCCCAAGTTGTCTCATACTACTAAATTAACAATTAAGAATGCCATTACCAACAGACTGTTCACGCGGCTGATGACCAGCAGCTCTCACATCTCTGAAAACACAGAGGCAAATTTTCAAACAGCCATGAGTAGGATGAACTGATCACATTTTGAGATCCATGTAGTTACTTTCTTGCCTGAACAAATATTGAAACTTAATAAAGTGCCATATTAACAGCTTTTTCCCTGGCTAAAAATCTCTGCTATTGCCCAACATTATGCCCTCTTAAGACACTAACTACAACTAAGACAGCTACCCCAGTGGGGATTTTCCTTTTCCAGATACTTGTTTCACCTGAGTATTCTGTTTAACCCTTGTTAGAAGTTTGACTAGAGGCAAAGGGCATTTAGATTAGGCAGTTAATTTTTTTTTTATATATATGTCTCTATGTCTATGACTGACAATGTCAAAAGAGAGCAAATAATTGCAGCTTTACCGAAGAATATATATATACGTTTGTTATATATATATATATATATATATATATTATATATATATATATATATATATATATATATATATTAATGTGTAGACTTATCACAAAATACTGAATGTTTGCAAATCCAAATCCAAAGTCCCTTTCCGACTTCAGCAATGTTTGCTAAAAACTGCAACATGCTGCCTAACATCTTAAGAGGGGCATAAGTGATGATTTAGGGAGATTGCTTCTGTATAAGTCTACACATTATATAGACATTTTTGGAAAATCCTGCTCAGTGTACCTTTAAGTGCTTCACTTCTGAATTAGGCCCCTTATCCACTCCTATTTCAGCACCACCAACACCACCCACCCACCTTTTGCTCAACAGCAGCTGCAAATAAGCTCTTGTGGTGACAGATATGGAGTCTCTAACAACCATTTCCAAATCCAATGTCATCGACCCCTTCAGGCCATACTCTGTTTTGCATACATATACTCAATATGATTACAAGGCACAAAAGGTCAAGTCAATTACTTCAAAACACAGAGATTTTTTCTTCAAATAACACTGTGACAGTTAATTTCTTCCTTTCACCTCTAAAACAAAACAGAGGGAAAATCCCTCTAATGAATGATTAGAGAAAAGTAAAATCAAACATTGATTGAGGAAATTACAGAAAGAAATTAAATCATTAGATACAATTATAAATGAGCAATTGAACTGAGTCTTCATTTATCACTATATCCATATCCAGTGTTTATAATGTACCATTCATGCAGTTCCAATTGCAGTTGTTTGGGGATGCAGAAATAGTCAGATGAACCATTATAATCTCTTACCAAAATTTAGCATGGATTAATGGAGCGATATTTAGCCTCTTTCGGACAAGATAGCATGACAAGCTGCAACATCCTGGGCTGAAAAATAAAGCCAACATGAAAGTGCCATAAACTGCAGTTCTTTGAATGGCGACTTGAGGCTGGCTCCAGAAACTAGTTAATCCCCATAGACACATCTTTACAGACTAGTACAAAAAAAACAGTTTTGGTCTCTAAACCTTATTTACCACAAAAACTGTATGAGCAGTGAATTTTTCACCCGTTTACATTTTATTAAAGCTTAAATTTACACATATTAAGGGCAGGCCGCTTTGAGCGACAGGCTGTCTTCCGATAGTCAGTAAGAAACTAACGCCAAAAACCCCCTTTTGCAGTGGTATGAAATGTGTCAGTCTGTAATGCGGCTGGATGTAACCTTTCACGGTATTATGATATCATAACACTGCTGCTATGGTATCATGCTGGTGTCATGCTGGTCACATACCTGGTGCGGTCAAAACAATTTGGGGTAGGGGATCACATGATAAGCTGAAAGGTGTTTCAATAATGACATCAAACTGATCTATGATGGAAATACATATAATTTTTATTGTCACTGATAAAAGTCAGTTAGAAAATTGTTGTACCAGATCCAATTCAAGGGTCAAATATAGACCTTTGAGCCGCATGGTCTGTGGGCTGGGGTCATCTGTACTGTTTGACAATGGTATCGTTCACTTCAAAGACACTGTGTCCTTGCTTGACCTCTTAGAAGGATTGACGGGAGTCTAAATTATGTTATCCTTAGTCTAGGTGGCACATTAGTGATTTTCAGGAAACAACAGGGTGCAGGTTGTTCTGCTTTGAAAGCCTCAACAAACGATACCACATCTTCTGTTCCTGAGCCATCAGAATGTGTCATGTGTCGTTGTTGGCTTGGCCGGCTCTAACAATGTCTGTTTTAGTGCAAACCTGAGGGCTGAAAATCATTGGGTAATGATAATGTCGTGATGGCATTAAAGAAGCCGTGCCATCCATCTGTCTCTCCTAATGACTAATAGCTGATGGTGGAGAACGCAGTACTCTCATGTTATACAAGTATGACCTGAGGTTGCTTTGCGCAGTCTACCTTCCCTACTGTTCCCACTCTCTGGATGGAACATTTGGTTCAAATTATTTGTGTTGCTCTTGATATGCAATTGTGTAGGTGGTGAAATAGCTGATTTGTTTTGGAAATAATGGACTGCAGTTCAGTAAAACAGAGAAATGATATTTGAATGCCCTCTTACCAAGTGATCCTTCATCCTCAAACCTCTACTTTATTGCTCTTGTGGAAGGATCGCTCTTGAAGTCATTGAAGCCACACAGTAGGAGTTTAAGAGTGCATCTACAGAAGAAAGACAGAGTTGAAACAACTTGAAGTTCAGAGAATGGGTGTCCCTCAGGCTCTTTTCTTTTCAATCAACATGTGGATCAGATTTGACACGAGGCACACACTTGCAGACACACTCCGCTGATTCAAATGAGCCCTAATCACCGCCAGGGCTGTGTTGTGACACATGAGAGGCTGGCATCTCTGCAGGGGTGTCATCGCAACTTAAGCATCTTTTACTGATCTGATACTATGCATCCAATCGACTCTAACTTTGCATCAAATACCTACAAAGCCAGAGGAATGAAAGAGATATCAACACTGTGATGAAAGTGATGGCAAACAAGTACAGAGCGTCCTCGCTTAGTTTTCACAGCTTTTCTTCGAGGTTGCTTTAAATCTACACATGGGAGAAGTCTGACATTGTAATTTAGCGGTTATAGCTCACAGCAACAAGTTCCTGAGTTCAAATGTTCACCGTGATCTCGTCTATGCAGTTAATGTTCTCTTTGCAAGTCCAAATATATGTAAGCCAAGTTGCTAAAAACTGTCAACACATTGTCATATGTGTGAAACATGAGCATAGGTCAGTCTTGCGTTATTTTCAGGAGCCTTTCATTTGCAGGATAAGAAATGGAGAGTTTATGTGATATATAAGACCATAACATGCTTATATTGTTAGGATCTGCAGTACTTTGTCTTTTTTCCCCTTGTTTCTCCAGTTTTCCCCTTCCCTCATGTTGAATGTCTGTCCCCAGTTTGTTTCCCCTGTGTGTGTATGTTTTATGCCGGGCTCAGCTGATCCACATTCTGCTCTCCAGCTGAACTCCTCACACACCTGCAGCTCCTTACATACCTGCTGATCATATGCTCTGATTGCAAGCTACCTGATTTATGCCCGGCTTTCTTCTCCAGTCTTTGCCAGTTCATTGTGAACCTGTTAGTGGTAACGCTTTGGCCTTTATCTTATTATTTTTTTTTTTTTTATTGTTGTGTAGTTTTTGCCGTTTTTGAATACCTGCCTGAAAGTGTCTTCTTCTCTATGCTTCAGATCAGACAAACTCAACAGTCCCCCCGTCACAAACTGAGCATTAAACTGTTTAAACTACCACCTGTTTCTCGTGTCTGCATTGTGGGTCCTAACAACAACTGGTAGGTTATAACATATATTTTAAGTTTGGTGGCTATCTGACCTCAATAGCGTTATGGATGTAAAGTTATCATCTCTACATTAAAAAAGCCATGTAGATTAAAAGCCATTTGGGGCTGGCTCCAAAACAGAGTAAATCTCCAACTTTATAGCAGAAATAAACGTGTCAACTAAAAACAGTGTTGGTCTCTATAGCCAATTTCAACATCTGTTATAACTGTACAGGGGTAAATATTCCCCCATTTATTTACATTTTATGAAGGCCCAAAGTTCTGGATATTTATGGACGGAACACTTCAACTAGATCACCAGAATAAATGTTGGCATTGTACTTTTCTGCCAACCACAGACCACGTGTTACATCTGTAAATTATATGAGTAGCAACAATGTTCTCTCATATCCAAACAACAGAAGAGGTTGATAATATTACGTCAAACAACAGACATCACATCACATTTGTGTGTAGTATGCCACACTTACTAGCGTACCTCACTAAGTTGTTAAAGTAAGTCAACTTATACTTCTGAACACAGATGCCGGTCTCAGGGGTGAAAGGCCTTTGCTTGTTTAACCCATCCACCCTATATGGACTTCTTTAATTTATATAAAACACTACATGGACTTAATTGCTTTTTAAACTATATTGTGTTACTTCTTCTTCTGCTCCTGTAATAATACTAAAGGGGGCCACATTTCAATAAATGCAAATGTTAGTCATAATGCTACAGTCGACCGATATAGCCATTTTTTTCTATGGGAGCAGACTGGTAGTAGACATGTTGAAGCTTAACATTTCATGTTGTGATGACACTGTGGTTAACATGTGGTTAGATTTAGTGTTGTGGGTCTTTAACATTGGTCTGCTGCTGTCTGCTCCTGGCAGCTGCTTCACCCATCCCCATCTCCACCTGATGAGTAACCCAGCTCATATCTGAACTACCTGATACATTTCAGTTCAGTTTAGTTTATTTGAGAAATGACATTGCAAAATACATTAATCTGTATGAAACATGTAACATATCCATGGTTTGCAGAAATGCACATTGCCAGCATTTTATTCTGGCGACTGTGCTGTTTACTGACATACAGGAAAGCTTGCCATTGGGGATTTTTGCTATCTCTTGTAAAGTGGGGATTTTGTGATTCCAGCTTAATTACCTAAAATGGTCTCAATAATCTCTATTGTGCTAAATAGCTTTTCACTGCAGCTTGAGACAATCCCTGATTCTCCCCATTTCAAATCTTTGCAGCAAGACAAACACATTGTGTGGCCACAAAAACAGCACTGAATAAAACATAAGATTCTCAGTGAGAAGGCCATAGTGATATAACCCCCCTGTTATTCTGCGCTATCTAGAAATTCTATCTTAACTAAATGAACAGTAGACAACACACCAGTTTCATTGTCTTGCAGAATACCTGCAGTGTTTGTGTGGCAAATCTGCTGACCTTGTTACATAACTTGCATGACGGCATAGAGGAGTGAGTAAAACAGGATGTACAGTAGTAGGAGTTGACAGGCAAATCCTGTATTTTTATTTTGCTGTTGCAAGCTTGAAATAATTGTACTAATACAATTGTAGTTGCACTGTATCTGCTGCTATATTACAATGTATATTTTGCTGAACGAAATGCATAAATACAAAAATAGTGTTTTACACAGCCCAGTCCCCAGAATAAAATGTTGCCATTATACACTTTTCTGCAAAAAATGGATTTGTAAACTATATATCATATCAGCATCTTAAAATTATTTATGTCAGATTACATGTCAATGTTTCTCATCAGGGGGGGTTGGTGGGTGGCACGACAACTAAGTGAGATGGCTGCTAAGTAGCAGACCACTGTTTGGGACCAGTGGCATTTCTAGCCAAGTTTGTGTCAACAAAGCCGGATATTAATAAGCAAGCATGTGATGTTTTCAAAGCAGTTATCAATTTTTTTTCAAACAAAAAATTAAATCTACAAAAAGAAAAGTTTAGACATATCCTCTACATATGAAACATACTATTTCATATGAAACTGCTGTTTCACATGCTATGTATATTTGTTTAGAAGCAAGACAGCATTTTTTGACATTTTGTGAAGTTCAAGGCAGTGACAAGCACACACACAAGCATGACTAAACCGTGATCATAGTTCATTAATTTCGCTGTTTCATCTTCAAAAGTGACAAGATAAGAAAAAAACAGTCATTGCTAATTAGCAACAGCGAGGATGACTGTCATTTCTCTATTAACGGAGCCTAATTATGTCTCTTTGTATTACAGAATGAAACCTTGGTGTGAGTTTGGAGCTTTCGTATTTCAAAACAGTGAAGTAATAAAGATGTGAAGATGATGAGAAGCAGTTTGGAGATATTAGAAGGAGATACTTTGCTGCTCTGCAGTAAAGGATGGTTTTGTGAGGTGGCAAGAAAATAAGTAAGGCTTGTTGTAAATTCGAGGATGGATCAAAATCCCTCCCCAAAGTGACAGCAAGGATCTCAAACCAGAGTCCAACAACTGCATGTCTAGGACCTTAGAGGAGGGCAAAGATGTTCAATAGTTAGATTTTATATCACATTTTGTAAATTTAATGATTTTATTAGTTATAAGGGTATTTATAAAACAGCTTGACACCACCTCTACAACATGATTTTTTAGACTTTATCAGCCAGAAGTATGAGACATGCTGGTATGCATCCTTGTGGGTATGTTAGATCCAGAGATCCTGACAGTACATGAATATTTCATATCAGAAATATAAAGTCAGGTTCATACTATAGTGTTTTACTGCACTTTTTCCTGCAGACTGTGAATCTCTGTGTTCGTCAAAAAATATATACTGCAAAATGAGTTTTGTCCAACTTCACAAAAGTATGTAAATGTGAGGCTTATTTCAGTTTGTCTCCATCTCATTATGCTGAAAGTTCTGTAATATACATATCAAGTTCCTATAATATTGCATCTAAATAGAATTTAAAGCTGAAATAATTTACATTAATTTATATATACCTGTATGTCTGAGTCTGTCATCATCTTCTGATGTAAATGTCCTTGCTGTCTCATTTGTTTGGTTGATGACATTTTGACTGTTTGAATATGCATATAGTCACACATGGCAGCTTATTATTGATGCATTCATTTTAAAGGCTAAAGTCGACCACTAAAGCCATTTGGTTAAAATTGGAGAAAGATTGTTGTTGTTTTTTTTTTTAAAAAAAAAATCACATAAACTGTCACTCTCCACCTTTACTCTCCTTCATGCTTCATGAACAAAGTAGTACCCCCTGCATCCTTTAACCTTTAAAATGTAAATTGTAAATCCAGACTAACTGCATATGAAAAGACTGAGCTGCTATTTCATGTAGATGTTAAAAAATGCTGTGTTTATTTATATTAACATGTAGAACAAGTAATGTAAAAGAATAAGGAATAATTGTAGTTATATCCGTTAACAGTGTTGTGCTCATATTGTTTGTAAATGGTTAACTAAACAGTTTGTAATAGATGCACTTGAACATGAGCACTGTTCAGTCCCACAACAGTTAACGAGGTTCGTTTTACGGCACTAGAGGATTCACGTCACCCAGCATGCTGTCACAAGACCAAAATGGCTGTTGCCAATGCCACTTTAAACAACACAGCTACCACTTCAACTTACGCCAGTTCTTATGGATATTTGAACAAATCAGTATCAGTAATCAGTATGACAAATTCCAATGGAAAGAATTCCTTTCTATATGCACATTTCACCCACCAGGTCTGGAAAAATCAAACCCAAAGGTTCTCCACATTGCCAACAAATTTGAAATGATACATCAAGTTTAAGCTTCTTACCAGCCCTAGGCTAGTTCATAATATGTACTTAGGCTAGTTCATAATATTTCACACATTATGAAATATGAACAAGATTGTCAAAATTGTCACTGTCAACTTGCACAGTACTGATGCTTGGTTACTGGCCCTACACGTCAAACTGTGATGCTCTAGGTTTCCCCTTCTGCATCAGTTTTGGATGATCAGGGATAGCGTGTCAGTTTACGCCAATTATATTGTGTTGTTTCAAAAATAGACTTCTGTTTAATATGAAATGTACAGTTGCCACTCATCAACTGCATAGTCTCCCCTTAAAAATAAAGTCAGATTTTGGTAAAAACCTTAATTTTTAGGTTTACTTCTTTAGGTTTAGCTATCAAAAGTACATGGTTAGGTTTAGAAAAAAAAGATCATGGTTTTGCTTAAAATAAATATGTTTGTTGCAAACATAATGTAACACCATGTGACATATGTCACATACTTCATGCAACGTACCACTAGTGTAGCATACTACACATATTAGCACATTACCCAACTTTTGGTTTCACACCAGATATGAACAGCGGCCTCTAGGGCAAAAGTCTTGAGTTTGTTTGATTTGTCCCTGGCTTTTCACATAAATCTTTGTACGTTTTCCCACAAAAACAAATGCACGCAAAGTTGTACATATCCTGTAACCATAACCTGTAATTTGTGCATAATCTGCATATTTTGGAGGCTGCGATCATGTGACCAACTGATGGGAGTCAACGAGGAGGCATCACCAAGCGATTTGTTGGAAAGGTTGGGGTGATTGATGGGTCACAAAATATCTGACTTTTCCCCAAAACTCACCCTAACAACAGGTGTTTGAAACCATGTGAACCTGTGAATCATTTTAATACATTTTGTGGGATATCAAACAAATTATTCCATGAGGGTAAATTGTCCGTCCACCTCCCCTCCTGCCCAACCAGTATGGACTTCCCCACTCCTTGTAGTATGGGAGTTGCTCTGAGGTCAAAAAATGCAGCTGCCTGATGTGTCTCGTACTGCTGCAAAAGGTTGCCTTGGAGCATTAACATCTTACGCTGAGGGCCACTGACCAAGCATCAGTATTTGAAAAGTTGGGAGAGAGACCTCAGTGATGTGAACCAGTTCTAATCTGTGTGAACTGAGCTTTGAGCTACATCTTGTGAAATTTGAACATGCACAACATTGTCCATTAACTGCTAGATAGAATTGTCATTTTTTAGAATTACTTTGCTTTTTGTCATGCATTAAATACTGCATTATTGGAATCAAACCTTGCTTGAAATAATTGCTTCCTCAGCAAAGAAAAATGTACCTAATAAGAAAATGTGATGAGAAAGTTTGTAAGGCAACACATTTTAGGGATTATTTCCTGGCAGAGACCATAAATCCTAAAGCTTTTAAGACACTTCAAACACAGGAGTCATAATGATGAAGTTAAACTTTTCTAGCTTTTTAGCTGTGTCTGCACTATTATAAAACATTTTATTTGTATGTGTAAGCATTTGCAACAAAAACAATATAATCATAAATTAAAAACACTGCATTTCTAACAAATAGTAATACATGCAAGTAAAAGAAGTTACAACACATTACCTACATGGGTCTCATATGATCATTTAGGTTTCTGTCATCTTATTAAAACAATGGTTTAATTAATTCACTTTCTGTGGGGCTCTCACCATTCCATAAAGAAAAAGGAAATTTCCCTCATGCTGTGTTGTGCCTTCCCAGAGTTACTCAAGCACAATCCTCCCAGGGAACATAAGGGCTCTTACCGCCCACTGTACAGCTACTAGACGAGGAGCCCGAGAGCAACTGTAGCAGATTTATTTCAGGAAGGAGGACTCCATGTTTTTTTTAAACTGTGATTTGTCAGAAGCTGGTGTACAGCTGTAATGCTGTTGTGTGGCTGCAGGCGATTGTTTTGAGAGTCAGTCATTGTCATTCTATAAAGATGGCTTTTAGACTTTTCTAACTTTGTTTCAAATGTTGCACAAGAGCAGTTCTCAAAGAGCACCTCGTACTTTACGGTTTTATATCAAGACTTATCTCTAAGGAAATTGAACATTTGTCCAAGAGTTACTCCATATCCTGCTACGATCTTTCACTCTGTCAATACTTGATTAAATTGAGTTTTTTTTTATCATTTGGCAGCAGACATTTTGTTCCCAGTGACTAATGTGAGCTCAAGCTTCACTGAAGAGTTGTTGTAGGCAGCAGCCATCATACTGCTTCATCACCGTAACCATTTTATTTTGTTTTACCTAATTTTTTATTAGATTAAACAGAGCAAAATCTTTTCGATTTAGCGTCCTAGGCAAACTGCAAATTAACACAAATAAACAACTTAGCTAAGAAACAATTATAAAATTACACAATATAAAACATGATAGTGTGGCAGGAGCTGCCAAGGGAGGGGGCAGTAAACTTCCTAACTTTTTAAATCTTGTTTGTGTGTGTGTGTGTCCCTTGTTTTATCATTGTGTGTCTGCTATCTAAATTCAAATGTTTTTCTTTGTGGCTCTGTGAATGAAACCAGGCAGAACTCATCATGAGTTTTTTTTTTTCCTCCTCAGCATTTTGAGGAGTTTGAGTCGTGGGGGGAATAACTGATCTGTCGATCCGGTCAGAGCTGAACAAATTAGATTGATGGACGAGAGGAGTAGCTGCTGCAGAGAGGCAAGTAAAAGCACACTTTTAGACCCAAAGTGAACATTTTAAGGCCCTGACACACCCAGCCAACGGTCAGCTTTTGGTCAAGGTTGGGCCATTGGTGAGCATGTACAGCACTCATTGCTGCGATGTGTCCCGCACCGTTGGCCATCGTTGTTGCTATGGTCATGAAATGAAACTGAAGTGAGAAGTGTAAACAAAGGCAAAATCAAGAGGAAAGGAGATGGAAACAAACTTGTTCTATAAGGTAAGATTATTCTCCTTTAGTCATTGAGCTCTTAAGGAGAAATGTTTCCCGATGGTTTGGTAATTGTTCACTGGGGCACAACAAATATGCTTTATTCTTTCAGCATTGGGTTGTTTTGTCAATAAGTTAACTGGCGAACCAGTGTTAAGACCGTCTTCTGGTTTCAAGGGTAATACCCAACTCAGAATTATGTCAGTCGAATGGGATTTGGCTTTTTAATATGAATATTCAATAATACTTTTTGTCATATACTAAACTTACGACATATACTTAAAAAGCTAATGACGTCATATACTAAACAAGCAAATGAAGCAAACGACAGATCGCAAATGTGCAGCAATATTTTTTGCCAGATATCAAAACAATAGCCAGAGCCTTTTTCTTATTAACTAGCTGTGAACTGTAAACTCACCAGTTCTTTACCATAAGATGCAGTGTTTCTCTTCCTCCGGGCCACTGCAACATGTCTGCAGTTGCAAAGAGTAGTGTGAAAGTTAAGAGCACATACTTTGCAGCAAAATCACTGCACAGAAAAAAAAAAAGACTGCTTGACTTGATGCAATCTCAGTCAACTGAGGGTTTCTGACTGATGATTCAAGCCTCCAACTTCAGTAGGCAGTCCGACTGATTTCCCTTTTTTAATAATGATTACAGACGACCACTAACTGCTGATATGGAGAGATAACATACTGTATATGCAGGGCCGGCTCTACCCAATTTGGTGCCCCAGGCGCCCTAATCCTAACCTGCCCCCAATAACGCTCACACATAATTTAGGAACATGTCACTGTTTATTTATTTGTAATGTTAATATATATATTTTTCTAGACAGAAAACACTAAGTGAGGGCACCAGACAACTGTCTATATCGTCTATATCGTCTATGCCAAGAGCCAGCCCTGTGTATATGTTTGTTGGCTGTCAGTTTGGTGTGTACATTTGCAGTTTTTTGACCAAGACACAACAACATGAGAGATTATCAGGGAGCTTTCATCGTCACTAGTTCTCTGGTGCTGGTTTGGTGTGTCGGGTCCATAAATTACACTTAAACTGCACTCAGCATTCTGCTGCTCTGTTTGTGCCCAGAGTACACACTTCACCTAGAGAGTGTGGTGAAATGAATAACCTAATGGTATATTTATTCCAGTAGTGTTCTTAATGAATGGTCCAGCTCCAAAAATATAAAATCAATATGTGGCAGTAAATGTTTTAATCATGGGGGGTCACCACAAATAAATGAATCTTTGGGAAACCCTGGACCGTATGTGCAAATTTGTGAATTTCAACTTCTTTTTTTCTTTTATGTACTGCACTGTGGATTTCAGGAAGGTCCACATCTGAAAATCTCCCAGGGTGATAAAATTCAACATTTCCCATCAAGGTTCACATGTTTCAAAGGATGTCAAGAAAAAAATTTGATTTCACCAAGGATAAGCGGAGGTTCGCCATTCCTTTTATCTAACACACTATGAATCAGTTATTGTCTGCTGGATTAGTTTTGGCCTCTCTCTTGTCAATCCTCAATGCACATCAGCCCACACATCACACCCAACTGTCCACATTTTTATCTCCACGCAGCACGCTAAAAAAAACAATCCACATCCTAACAGTCAGTCAAGGGAATTTGAACCTCAATCAGTGACTTCTTACAGGAAACAAAAGTGACTGCACATTTACATAACGCCCAGCTAAACAAACAGCAGAGAGCTGTGGCGCTCAGAGGGAGGTGAGTTGAGAGACTGATGGAAAATGCAGCACAACACCTCCAACTCAAAAACAGGAGCCAGCTCATTTTATAACCAGTCCCTAATTATGACCATCATCCAAACCCCATAATGTAACTGAAATTACATCAACTGGCTCTTCTCACATTAAAGGATTTTCTGGTGCCTTCATACTTGTTTCAACTCTTTAATTAACCTTTTCCTTTCCTCAGCATGAAACCTGCACAGATTTCACACTTTTCTCTGTGAAGTGAGGGACTGTGTTACTGTGAGACTGTGAACTAACTTGTTAATGTGAGCAAGGTGCATAATTTAGACATTGTGTACTATTGCTATAAATTTATACAGCCTCTTTCTGTAGGGCATTTCATGCACCCTCTTTTACGCTGCACACAAATGTATAAGTCCAAAACACAACCTGCATCCCACCTGACCCACTACACATTTACATCAAGGGCATTCAGTGGTTTGTAAATAGATCTTGTTGGACTGAGTGGAACACTTTGTGAAGGTTTGGAGTATTTAATTCCCCTCTCCATGGTAACACATCACAAAAAAGTGGCTCTATTTATCCTCAGAAACGCTTCCGGATAATCCTGAGGTAGTCGCAACCTTCATAAAAAGATGCTGTATTGCTTAACCCTTTGAAACCTGGATTGACATGCTGCATTTAGATGTCTTTTACAAGCAATTGAACCTTTGAAATGTTAGGACATTGGTTTGGTGTCTTTCAAAAACATTGTAAAAAAAATTAAAACTTTGCATGAAATGTGTCTAAAATTGTTTAAAAAAAAATGCGAGAGACACAAAAATGTCCTGAGAATTATCTTTAAAGATGAGAGAGAATCATTAGAAAATCATCGAATAACAAAGGAAAATGATCAAGAAAACTATATTTGTACATTATATATTTAAAACTGATTACGGAAAAAATATATTAGCTATATTTATCCTTATTTTATTTTATTTTATCACTTTTTTCAGGTCATTTCCTGTTTTTGTCCTTTCATCTCCTTTTGCAATTCCGGGCAATTTCTTGTAATGAAGCCAATTTGCTCTGGTTCCAAAGGGCTAAATAGTCCACTATGACAAAATGTACATGCACATCATATTATAAATAAATTATATTAGGTCGTTGACAAAGAAGTATTAGTTTGCATTAGGAATCATGAAAACATACACATTTCTGGAAAAAGGAAACTTGTATTGGATAGTAATATATCAAAATGATTCATTTTCTATAGTTTTCAAAGTTTAGGCAAAATGTATGTAAATATTTGCGTGCAACTATACAGATATTAAACTGATCTAAATATCCTTATTTTTTTCTTTTTAATCCATATCCACCATATGGGATTTCAAATTAGGCTTCATGAATAATATACAGTCAGACACAAGAATAAGGTCACAATGAAGCATTGACACATATGGGACCTTTATGGTGTATCTAATGAAGTATCACACAAAATGTCATATTGACTTGCAACAGAAAACGCTTGTCTCCTTATTAGCCTTGCTTGCTGGAGGGCTGTTATTACTCTTATCTTGTTTTCACACCTCCTCCTCTCACTGACGCACCTCTCTGAGCTCTGTCTATGGCCAAGAAGCGCGCTCCCGCCGGCGCGCGCTCCCCCCTCCGTCGACACAGTAAACGGGTGTCGGCGTGAACGTCGCTGAGCTGTGAATGGCATCAATAGGGAATGTAATGTTATTCTTCCACTGCCTCCTTGCTTCTATCATTTAATCTCTGCACCGGAAGCCGGGTAAGTTCATATTCTTTTGCAGGTTGCACATTTATTTGGAGACAGGCTGTCATGCAGTTTCTGAATTCAGGGACCGAAATTGGGAAGTTGTTACTAGACAGGCGCCTTACGTGATATGTGCACAGTAGGTTTAATTGATATTACATAAATGTGAATTTGTCACCTTAATTGGCTTTTAAATTATTTGTTGTCTCTGTACATTTAAGCAGAGCATCCACTTTACCTCCACCTTTGTGTTGAACATAACTATTCTTATGCATGTCATGAAATAAAGTCAGGGCTGGATGGACTGGGATGGACTTCAGCATCATGCATCTGTGGCTTCCTAAAAATTTAATTTAGGTTTCTGTGGAGATGGATCTTATCACTGTATTTCCTTGAATAGTGTACATGGTAATCAGATTGTAATTATGTAAGAGAGAAAACAAAAAAAAAAAAATATAGGTGTGAGTGGTATAGAGTGATTTGTATTGCAAGATTTTTACCAGACCTGGCTCACCAAGAGGGAGTAATAATGAGGAGATTCCTCTTCTTGTGGAGGCTTGATCTGAGAGCAAAGGCTCTCCAGTCCCTGCATGTGTGTTTGCGTATGTCCAGTATGTCCGCATCCGCTCAAATTTAACTTCACATCTGCTATAGACTTTATTAAAAGAAAGCAACGTGCCCTCCGAAGACCCCGCTGAAATTCACCTGGGAATCTCTTTTTGCTGCAATGAAATGGTTCTTTGACTGCCAGCATGTCCACTCAGGGAGCTTTCCTGGACCAACTCATAAAGGATCAAACCCTCAACATTATATGAAGTGTGATCAAGAGGGATGGTGTGTGTGTTAGAGATAATATGAGAAAGGGAGAGCTTTGCATGAAAGCAGAGTACTGTATGTTTGTGTGTGTGTGTGTGTGTGTGTGTGTGTGTGTGTGTGTGTGTGTTGCAGCGTTTGTGCAGGATTCAGGCGGACTGGGCTGGTGGTGTGATGAAGAGACAGTGAGGGAATCACAGGGGTGAGTGACTTTTCCATGTTCGTTCCTAGGGCAGTTAGTAGAAATTGCGGCTCAGTGACGGAATCTTTTGCACAAAAGTTGGAAACGCTACACGCCCATCCACCCGCCCAACCCTTTTTACCTCACTACATACTCTACAGGAAACATCAATTTCTGCATTGGCACTGCACACTTATATTGAATGTAAACATGGACATAACTCCCAGGATACTGGGCTGGCCCATACATGCCCATAATGCAAAGTCTTGCAAACGTATATGTACAATAAAGCTAAAAATGTAATCGCAGTGAAGGACATATCATTTATGACCCTTTCATTTAATGCCTTGAAATATTGGAGGTGTCCACGCAGAGCTCTTTTCGGCCGAGAGAGACAGATTTACCTACGTTGCTTAATTACAATGAGGGAGCTATCTTGGAAAGGAAAATAATGGACACCAGTGATGGGTAGCAGAGTCAAACCAAGGACACGTTGTGACTGCTGATGATATAAGGCCATGGAGGAGCAAGCTTTCAGTGGAGCTCCAGTAGTATCCTGCCAAGAGGGTTTCTACTTGGGGATCCACCAATCCCACTTTTCCTCTAGTGATACTGATGATGATACTTGGCTTTTTGACTGATACCGATCTGATACCAGTGGTCTTTTATCCATTAGAGTCAAACTAGATCATTCTTTTTGTGTTTCATTTGAGACTGTAGGTACACACCTTCTTTAAGCCCCCTCCACTCAACATTGTGCTTTTCTTCAAATTCTGTCCCCTAAAATTTCTTGACTATGCTGACTTGTATCTGTGTTTGTCACTAAAGAGGTATTTTCACATTCCTCCTCTGAAGGAGGCAATGTGTGCATTTCCCCAATATCTTAGATTCAAACTTGTGGTGTGCAAACTAGATTAGGTACATCACTAATATGAAAGCCAAAATTCTGAAATGGGAAATGCATATTGACAGGGAGATACACTTCAACACAAAACCAGCAAAATAAAGTAAAACCTCCAGCACAGATTAACTTGTCCAGCCTGATCTCATTCCCAACTCAACAAATACTGTCACTTGGTCAGTGATTTCACATCAGACACCAACACAAAACGGCACCTTTCATGGCAGTACAATACACTGCTGGATTTTATTTATTTATTTTTGGTATCTTTTACATGCCTGTGGGTCTCTTTGTATCATGCTGTGTCTTCTGTCTGAATTCTGAAGTTTTTGTGGGTCTGTGAACACAGCGCTGCTGGAGCTCTCAATGACTTCTTTCTTTTCTTCCGCAGCAGTTTGTCACTTGCAGATTTAACAACTGATCTGTTTAGAAGTTCACAGCTAATCAGATCAGATCAATAGATGAGAGAAGCAGCTGTTTGTGAGTGAAAGCAAGTTTTAGACCCAGCAGAATAAACAGCTAAGTTTCACTTTTAATGCGCCTGACATTCTGCTGTGCCGTCTCTGCCCAAAGCATGCTATAAATAACTGAAAATATATATAATCCCATAGTGCTTCTGGTAAATAGTCCAGCTCCACAAATCTATTTGTGGCAGCAGACGTAGTTAGTTGTGGCAGCCCACCACAAATAAATTATTGTTTGGGAAACCCTAAAGCTGGAACGTCTCTATAGGGCAAGTGGGAGGGTAGGTGGATGTTTCCAACAAATCCCGGGCTTTCACCTGGAAGCCGGCTGTTTGTTTCCTGCATGAATGTTGAGCCAAACCATGATGTTTTTTTGTTGTTGTTTTTTTTTTTTAAACTAACCACCCGCTTTTGTTACCTAACCTAATCATGTAGCTCCTTTTGTGGAGGTGTTTTGTACAAGTGCTAACTATACTTAAATGCCATTCTGAAACGTCTGCTAGTTGCCGATTTTGGTGTACAACAGTCTTCTCGTATGGGTCTGTGTCTGACTGAGACTCTGTATGGCTGAATTCCTCTTTACACCAATGCTAGCCATCTTGATTTGCACTGCTTCCGCAGTCAACATAGCACTGGAGAAAGCACGGAGAAGGCCTGCCCCCTTTCCCCCCAGTTTTTTAACTATTATTTGGGAAAACCATGTTAAAAATATTAGAACAAAGTACATGTGTCTAGAGGGGGATTTAAAATAGAAGTGGAGACATCAGTGGGCCTATTAGTGCAAATAACAATCGATAATTGATATTCAAGACACGTGGAGACTAGAGCAGAGTACACATCTACCGTTAACCATTATGATTAATGTACCTTGTTTGCCATGTTCCTATTTGTATTTAAATTTACTGGTATCCCTTCCTTGTTTGTGCTCTTATTTGCCTTTGCAAGCACATTATTTCCCACAGGGGATGCTCAAACTTAATATCTCTTAAGCTGACACATTTGATGTCAGCCAATTGCAATAAAAGAATATTAGTGGCCATTTTATAGAGGGGAATTCGCAAGCTTACATCTTAGAACTGCACCACCTTTACAGCTGTAATAGTAATAATCACTGTCAGTTACATGAAAAAAAAGCTTAGACAGTGCTTTGTAAGGGGAAAAAAAACCTATGGCATGAGTAATAAAATAAGGCAAAAAGCAAAAAGAAGCAATAACGACAATGATGAAACACAGAGACGAAAAAAAGACATTTTAGCAAATGGAAAACATAAAAAGCAAGTGTTGCAACAGTAAAAACAGAAACACAAGCATTCAAAAAAGCTCTCCGCTCCACTAATTCTCCCAGAGTGCATTAGAGTTGTCCAGGTGAGAAAAGATAAAAGCATCCTTACAACTTTATTTAAATCTGCATATGACATCAATATTTGCACATCATTGACCCCAAAGGTGGGAGGTAGATGAAAAATATGAATTTGTGAAATCCTAAAAGGTGATTTTAGTGAACTTTATGCAGCATGCTTTTATATGCTAAAGGGACAAGAGACAAAAAAAAGACAAAAAGCAATGCCTCTACTAAATTAACTGGGTGTTGTGGCATTGCATTATGTATATTTTACAAACTTTGACCAGTGAATTATAACCTGTGACAGCCAGTTGGCAAACAAAATACTGTAGCTGAGCCAATTTGAAGGTGTAGAGGACATGGTTGCTTATTTGTTACAATGCCATTAGACAAGTGTTTCCCCTCTGTTTATTCTGTGCTGGAGTGGTGCGCTTTGGTACATTTATTTTGTTTATAGCTTGATGGATCTAAGTGGTGAACTGAAAATTTATTGATCTGAAAGAACCCTAAAAGGTTTATAATATGTATAGTTTATACGGCTGGTGAATGGACAACCTACACAGCTCCATATTTTTAATTAGGCCCACTGTTTCTGTTTTTATACCGCTGATTTTGCTCATACTGCTGTAAGCTGTTTGCACTACCAATGATATTAAAGAATGAAACTAGCCTCAAAGTAGAGGACTTTATGTGCTTTGATTGGATGGGAGTATATGTTTGCTGGTGTTTACTGTTAAATTTTAAGTCCTCCTTGCCTTTGATGGAGCTGGCTTTATCTCATGATATAATTTCATTAGGACAAAAGCAGTTTGTGTGGCTGAAATGCTGTTATGGTCCTACTACGTAAATTAGAGTGACAACACTTTTTTGTCAAAATCTTGGCTTGTGTAAGCTTGTGTTGCCTTTCTATTTATCCCTGGCTAGGTTTACTAACAAAGCTCAGGCAAATGTCTGATGTACAGCTTTTTACTGACATGTCACAGAGGTGAGAGCCTCAATCACAATCTGTCTGGATGCATCTTACCTATTCATGTCAGACAATGAAAATAGTCCTTTTTGAGCCCTCTCTTTCCTTTATGTGGATGCTGGCACGGCTTATTTTGAAAGTAACTGCATAAATGCTTCACAGCTACCTTTAAAGGCCCATAGCCTTCAGGAATCAATGTTTAATTAATTGTCACCAATCCATGACAGATGAGAATTCAAATTAGAGGCTCTTATGCCAACGTTAGCTGCCAAAAGTATGCAAATGCTAGACAGCTCTTATTGTTTTTTCATGCATCTTTGAAGACATTTGAGGGGTCTTCAAAACCAAGACAGCATAGAGCGAACATACCGGCACACCACCATAGAGATTCTTGCCTGTGTGTGCGTGTGTGTGTGTGTGTGTGTGTGTGTGTGTGCATGTGTTGGTCAGGCAGCACGCACAGCAACAGAGTGAGAAACAGATGGAGAGAGCACCTTTTTGCCTGCTGTTGTCTTGTTAGCGGAAATAATTCTGGGATTACACAGTAACTGACTTTGCAAGAGGTGAACTACTACGTAACTCTGACAAACCTGTAGGGGCTAAAGTAGACCCGAAGAGACCATCCATCAAATGGCTACATCTAATAGAGTGGCCCCTGACTGGTCTCTCCCCATGGCCTCTTACAGGAAATTAACTCCTAATGGAAGAAGAGTAAAAGCCTAAAGCCCCACTAGCGGCACCTAGAGGCTGCAATGTCCATTCAATTTCATGAAACAGAAGTGCTGCATGGAATGAGCAATATACTGTACTTACATTTTAGTTCGTTACCAGTGATGGGGTTAAAGATACAAAGTTTGTCTTGAGAACAGAATGGAGGGAAGACCATTTAGTTGCTTATATCCATCCATCCAACCATCCATCCGGGGGCTGGTGACAAAGGAAGCTTGCCTAAGGTGCTGAATGTGCTAGGTCTTGTAAAGCCAAACGTAAGATGAAAAAATAGATTGTTTGTCGGCAGGATGACATAACTTGTCTCTGCCCTTCAAAGACTTTGTCAGATTTAACCCTTTGGAACCTGGATCAGCGTCAGTTTTCTATATACACTCATCGACCACTTTATTAGGCACACCTGTTCAACTGCTCGTGAACGCAAATTTCTAATCAGCCAATTACATGGCAGCAACTCAATGCATTTAGGCATGTAGACATGGTCAGGATGATCTGCTGCAGTTCAAACCGAGCATCAGAATGGGGAAGAAAGGTGATTTAAGTGACTTTGAACGTGGCATGGTTGTTGGTGCCAGACGGGCTGGTCTGAGTATTTCAGAAACTGCTGATCTACTGGGATTTTCACGCACAACCATCTCTAGGGTTTACAGAGAATGGTCCGAAAAAGAGAAAATATCCAATGAGCGACAGTTCTGTGGGCGAAAATGCCTTGTTGATGCCAGAGGTCAGAGGAGAATGGCCAGACTGGTTCGAGCTGATAGAAAGGTAACAGTAACTCAAATAACCACTCGTTACAACCGAGGTATGCAGAAGAGCATCTCTGAACGCACAACACATCAAACCTTGAGGCAGATGGGCTACAGCAGCAGAAGACCACACCGGGTGCCACTCCTGTCAGCTAAGAACAGGAAACTGAGGCTACAGTTTGCACAGGCTCACCAAAATTGGACAATAGAAGATTGGAAAAACGTTGCCTGGTCTAATGAGTCTCGATTTCTGCTGCGACATTCGGATGGTAGGGTCAGAATTTGGCGTCAACAACATGAAAGCATGGATCCATCCTGCCTTGTATCAACGGTTCAGGCTGGTGGTGGTGGTGGTGGTGGTGGTGGTGGTGGTGTAAAGGTGTGGGGGATATTTTCTTGGCACACTTTGGGCCCCTTAGTACCAATTGAGTATCGTTGCAACGCCACAGCCTACCTGAGTATTGTTGCTGACCATGTCCATCCCTTTATGACCACAGTGTACATGCATTTTATACATCCCGATCACAGAAAATAAGAAAAAATATAGGCAGAGGTCAGGGTTTCTGCAGAAAAATACATGCCGTACACTTCTAGTGGGTCGTAAGTGATGATTAAGTGGAAATACTTTTGTGTTAAGCAATTCATTGTTTTCTAGGAAAGTCCTGGAAAGTATATCTTTAAAACAACAGCTTTAAAATAATTTTGATGGTACACTGACACTAGTAGGGAGAATGGCGCCCCTTGTGTTGTTGCTTTAATGTTGCTTTGAAAGATAAGGCTTTTCATCTCTTTATTATTATCAACAAATAATAATGTCACAAATCCTGTGACATTAATTTAACCCACTAATCAGAATGATCTGTGTATTCATAGCTTTATACAACCATAGCAGTTAATTGATTTTCAATGTAATGCCACGTGATTATCATGTCCAAGCTGCTAGCAAGGACAAACAGTGGAGTCTATGTCTTCCATTTTTATATCCCGCAATTGCTTTCCCATCTGTCAAATTCTGGTATGTTTATTAAAAATAGATCAGCACAAGCACAAACAAGCACAAAGTCCTTATTTTTTCTGAGCCCCTTTTTCTAAGTCTACACTGCCTGTTCCAGGTATGAATGTTGTGCCATTATTTGGCCTTTGCATGAAAGATATAAAAGGTACACAGGCAGAATGGAAGGACAGAGTTGTCTCGCCTTTAAGCCGGCAGCAGATGTGTGCTGGATTGATGTCTGTTTGAAAGGGACAGTCAGTAGGACAGGCTGTGTGTGATGTTTTGAGCAGCTAGTAGCACTTAGCAAGAAGGAAAAAAAAAAAGCAACTGGTAATGTCCACAAATTGGGGAGACAATGAGGTCTGGGAGCTCCTTAATCTCCGAGAACAAGATTAACCACCATATTACACAGGAAAAAAATATTGTTATTGCCATTGTTATTGTTTAGAAAGCAATTCAAGGTCGATTTGCTATATGTAACAATAGACTGACATTTTTCTGTAGACCAACAAGGAAGATAGTGTCACCATAGTTCCCTCATTAAAAATCCAGTGAGATTTTTCCATTGGATCTTAGATTACTTGAAAAAAATAAGATCTGTTGCAAACAAACATTTATGATACTTACACTTTTTGTTCACCAAGGTAATCTTCACAAATGAAAACCACTTTCACGATTTCTGAAGCCAAAATGTAATCCCCAGAGAAATCAAAAAACTAACATTAAGCTATAAAAAAAACCTACACCCCAGGGCTGTAAAGCCATATTCATGATAGTGTTCTGTAGTCTCATTGACCACTTGCTACCACCTTTTTTAAGACATATACAAGTTTTAAAACTGTGTGGGTATAACAAAATGTGAAAGCTTTTGGTAACATACACAGACTTTATTTCAGGAATCAAACCATTTACTTCGAGATGTGGGAACCGGGAGTGCTAAAATCCTTACTCATTTCTGGGTTTTAGGACTCGATGCTTCTGGAATGGTGGGATGCTATCTAAAATCACACACACTGGGGCAGCATCATACCTAAGTTGTTTGGTTATGTAAAAAAAAAAAAAAAAGGAAAAGCAGCATAATAAGGATCTTCATTGTGGCCCTATCCCAGGATCTCTGTTAAAAGGGCTTCAGTCTAAGTCTCAGTGGATGCACTTCTCTGCAGCTTTTGAAGGATACACCAACTGACCAATTAACATCACCGTCCTTAAAGCTGAGTTGCTATGACAAAAAAAAAAAAACAATTTGTTAGAATGAAATTAGCAGCAGCAGCAGCATGTACATCATTCACTCTGCCTACATGCAGCATATGCTTTTATGTAAAATAGCTATTAAAATAGGATCCACACAAAGGACTCATCTCAGAATGTCTGCCATTATCACAAACTTGACATCTATGAAAGCTGATGGTTGAAATTCCACCTCTTTGCTTTCATTATTAAACACAAAACTCTCTGTACTCATTTTTCCCCACAGATATTAGCCTGATGCTTCAAAGAGATGAAAAGGTGGATTTTTTTCCTTCTTTGTCTGACTTCTATGTTTGTGCTGATTTTTGAGCGCACAGAGCCATTTTCCACATTCATGCTTATTTTCTGAATGTGTGGGATAAGTCAAAGATCAAAGCTAATTTGTTAGATTATTGCTTGGTGAGTTTGGGATGCAGACGTCACTCAGGGGAGCGTTGTAACAAGTTCAGCCTTGGACGGTAGATACTGTAAACGATGCACAAAAAGGCTAACAGGTCTGAATACAAATATCCCCGTGGCTCTCTGCAGTTTGAGTTCAGAACAACTTCCAATTATCAATGTCCCCGGCTTGTAACCCCATTTCAGCTTAGTTTCAGCTGGGTACTGGCACGCAAGTTGTGTGTCAATTCACCAGTCCTTCATCGACTACTGAGTATATTCTGAATGCTTGATAAATGAGCAGCACTTGATCTCATGTTGCAAAAGTGATGCACCCAGTTTTGGTGATTTGCACGTGTAAGAGTGTTTCAGTGTTTTCATTACTCATTCCATGAGGATTTGCATTGACCTCATCAACTCATTCCAGTTACTTTCAAAACTTTGTATGTGTGGTAGGGTTGTGGATACAGGCAGTATAATGTGTGCCTGAACATTTGTGTGTGACTGAGCTTTTGTTTTTATGAATTCCCTACAATGTGCACCACACCACTCTTTTTCCTCACACTGCATAAGTATGAACAAAAAGCACAATAAGTTTGTCTGTTGTGTGCTTTGAGGGTGTTCGTGTGTACAAGACACATAAAGATTTAGATGAACATTTTTTACTTCCATCTCGTGATGCTGTTGTGTGTCCTAAAGCATTGTCTTTTTTGTTGTCTGCCAAAGTATAAGTATGGCCCCTGATCTTCATTGGCCCAATTTTATTGCTCTCTTAATCAATACTGAAATCACACTCATACAGTGCATCTTCAGGAGTGGTCTAGAAACCCATTGTCTTAATAACAAATCCTCTGGATGTTGTTCTGATAGATTTGTAATGGCAAGACACTCTTAAGTGAACACAGCTTTAAATAAATTTTTATGTTCTGCCTCCACGCCTGTAACAGCTGTGACTGGGGGCTTTATGTTTTCAGGTTGCCATCCACCGTCCATCTGTCAGTTCATATGTCTGTGCATTTGTATATGCATCCCATCTTGTGAATGTGAAGGAAGTTAATTTTCTTAAATTTAACTTACATGTCCTCTTTGACTCAA
This sequence comes from Plectropomus leopardus, assembly GCF_008729295.1. Lineage (NCBI taxonomy): Eukaryota > Metazoa > Chordata > Actinopteri > Perciformes > Serranidae > Plectropomus > Plectropomus leopardus. The sequence continues at coordinate 12,799,151 of NC_056472.1, read as the reverse complement.
TAATAAACTGTTCAGAATTTGGTGCTCAAAGGTCAAGGTCACTGTGACCTTACAAAACATGTTTTGTACCATAACTTAAGAATTCATATGCTAACGATGGCAAAGTTTCACACAAATGTCTAATTGGATAAATTGATTAAGTAATTGTATTTTATATCTAAAAGGTCAACTTCACTGTGACATCATAATGTCCTGCAAAAAAACCACACTTTTTTGGCTGTTACTTAACGTCATATCTGCATAAGAGAAAGGGGAGACATCTGGTCAGACATTGAATTGGCGACACTAATATTTGGTGTAAATCCTGAAAATGTAATGATTGTATGATATGATTTTGGACAGACATGCTTATAAAATGCAACTTGACAGGTTAGCAGAGGCACACAACCACAAAGTGGTAATTCTAGTTCCTCCTCTAATATGCTGTTGAGCTACAACAAATCCAGTTTTTTAAATCTTTTTTTGCATGGGCTGTTTAAACTTTGCTTTACATTTAGAATGCATAAATGCGCTCAAATGTCGACAGAAAATCTGAGGCGCTGCTGCAGTTTCTTGACCAAGAATTTTAATGAAGTTTTGGTTTGAGATGAGATAATAATGCCTCCCTGCCATCATTCAACAATCAGGAAATGTAATTGCTGACCACTGGGTTGGGTTGGTTGAGGTTGGGTTTCCAAAAAGCATCCATTAACGTCCTCTTTGCCTTTATTACAATTATAGTAATCTAATATCATTGCCAAAATCCTTTTGGAGGAATCTACAATTGGTTTGAATTAAAACTGAGTGTAGAGTTTCGTATTGTGACATAATCTCTTATTTCAGCAAGGTCTTAGGTAGAGAAGCCCAGAAGCAATTGTTACTAAAACACTAAAATTCAATACATGTAGACAATAAAGTTAGGTGAATAATGAAAGGGATATAAATATAACACACTTTGTGTGTTTCCTGTATCCTCTCACTATACCTTGGCTGATAAAATACACTACACACAGTTTTGCAGTCACAGCTGCATTCAGTTGTCAATACTCACTGCTATTTCTCAGCAATTATGGATCATATGATCTCTATCAGGACAGGAGAAGCTTTCTAAATACCATAGGAATTAGCCTGTCCATTTGGTGATGGCTGTGGTCTGCAGAAATGTCTTCCCTTGCCGAAGTTGAGAGCTTGTGTCCCACACTGATAATTTAACAACAAAACTGAATAATTTTAATTGGATTTCTCTGCAGTGTAAACTATGACTACATTGAATTACATTGTTATCCCGCTTCAGGTCACTAGCAATTTAGTGACCAGTTACTAGTCTACCTTAATTGGCTATTTTACTGAATTGAATATCCATATTTATTTTAAAGAACTTTTCTTATCTATACTTACCTCATTGCCTATACCACCATAATGCCACAGTAGCATTATTATGTTTCTACATTTAAACATATCAGCATTTTTAAAATAACATGTGCATATTATCCAATGTACATTGAGGTATGACTTTTAAAAATCAAGCACATATATCAAGCAATTATACAGACAGGTGACAAATTAAAGGGAAAAAAAACAACATAAAGTGTCTTAGTAAGATGTTTGTACTGTATGCCACCAGAACAGCTTCAGTTTTCCTTGGCATTGATTTTACAAATCTTTGAAACTCTACTGGAGGCAGCAGACAACATTATCCCAAAAGCTTGTTCCACATTTAGCGTTTCGCTGATGGTGTTGACACAAAATCTCCCATAGGTATTCAACTGTGTAGCGATCTGACTGCTTAGGCCATATCATCTAATTCAGTGGTTCCAAATTAGTCCAGCCTTGTGGTCCAGATTTCTCCTTAGTCATTAGTTCAGGGTCTACAAATTAAATAAATTATTACATATTTAATTTTATGCCACAAAATGTACACAACATGTTGGCTTAGAACACAAAAAACTAACATATTGCAAGAATAAAAAGAAATCACACTTCAAAACCACTTATCTAATTCACATTATTTTCATGCTCATCAAATTCAGTCATCAATTCATCAATTCAATGATCTCTCATGTCCCACGGATGGGGGCATGGTTATCCTGGAAGAGACCACTCTCATGAGGATAAAACTGTTTGATCACAGATAAAGGTGATCACAAAGAACAACTTTGTTTTCATTTGCACTGACCCTTCATTCTAAGGGTACAAGTGGACCCAAAGCATATCAGCAAAATGCCCCGACAGCATATCAGAGCGAGCGCATCCCCTCACTCAAACATTTAAGGATTTCCTTCAATGTGTCCCCCCTCTGTATGTGGAAAGTATAATACTATTGTGGGATTTAATTTCAAATGATCATATTCAAATTTAAATTATATTTTTAATTAAGTCCTCCTTGGCTTCCATAGTATGCCAGTGGTGAGCTATTGGATTCACCGAAAAAAAATGAGTAATGAAAGCCCTTAATCTCAACACTTGATAACATAATTCAATTGGTAATTTGTAATGTATTCAAACCCTGCAGCTTTGTTAAAGTCATTCTCAAGCATATTTAAATCATTAAGCTGCATGCTGCTGCACTCAAAGCCTTTTCTCTCACCTTGCAGGTTTTAATCACTCATCTCTTTCCAACGGTGGAGAGCATGCAGCTTGAGTCAGCAGCACATCACAAGAAAGTTCAGTGATGTAATTTTTCTGTTCAGACCGTTTTGCAGTTTCTTTCTATGAACATGTTACAAATACATGCTGCTCTTTAACCACTTCTCTCACCCATATTGATCCACCTTGAACAATCAGAGAGCATGCCAAGAAACTTCTTATTTCATTTTTTATCACCCAGTTTCTTTCCTGCATTAGTACATTCTCCAACATCACTCTAATTGAAACATTTTGTACCAGAACGAGAGAGTGCCAGTATGACCTTGATCTGCACCAAACAACTGCAAGGAGACTTACTGAATAGATTGGTCCGTTTCCAAGCAAACTCTGATGCAGAATAGTGAACAGTGCACCAGCCATTTATGTGACAAAGTTATGTTATTATACAACAATGCTGTCAATGCATTCAAGGACAACATGACTTACTAAGAAATCAGAGTTCAGCGTTGAATCGCAACCGTTTTGATTCAAGAGTGTTCTAAATTCACATTATCTTTGTCTCCGTGTTGATTTTTGTCTGATGTCCCTATAAAACAGAACAAGATGGCAGTGAAGGAATAAAAGAGGGCATGTAATTAGAGGACAAGGAGCAAGGAAAATTGCATTTCCACATGAATTATGTTGTTGTTTTTTTTTCCCCAAATGGCCCTCCTGTCAGTTTAGGCATTTGCTTCGTTGCCTCCACCCTGTCCACTTCGTTACAAGGTAACTCTTGTGGAAATAAGTGAACATTGGCATAGGATATTAACTCCTGCTGGTTTGAGGAACTATGCATGAGGTGCATTGATTAGGTCAGTATTTAGGCTCATTGTGTGTGTGTGTGTGTGTGTGTGTGTGTGTGTGTGTGTGCGTGCGTGTGTGTGTGTGTGTGTGTGTGTGTGTGTGTGTGTGTTTGTGTGTGCTTGTGCTTGGTTATTTATGCTATTTTCACATAATGCATGAGGCTTTTTTAGGTAAAGCATATTGTTACGTAAGTATGTGCATATTGTGACAGTTCTCTTGTAACTGTCAAACATGATTGAGTTTGCATACATCGATAGTGTATTCATCTAACTGACAGATCAGTTGCTGGATAAATTTGTTGTCCAGGTGATTGTTGCCTGTACTGTGTTACTTGTAACCAAAGCATCTTTCCATGACTTCCCATGATGCAGATGTGCCAACATGTGCAATGCGAAAGACTAATCTTCCACAGTTATTTTTTTATCATGACCAGATCAGAGATATCAAAACTTTACACTGTTGGCAACTTGACAGTAGAAAGGAGCTGATGGACAGAAGTTAGGGGCCATCTAAGATGTGCGGTTTCAGATTTTTGCTAGCATCTGTCCATTTCTTTTTTTGAGCGCTTCTTTTTTTCTGTTCTTTCTTTTTTTTGTTGATCACTTTGCTGAATGCATTGTAGAGAAGTTTCGACGGGGAATCCGCAATAGCAACCTGGCATGACAAATTCCCTCAGGATCCTACGAAGAGGATAGGAAGAGAGAGGAAGACAAAAAAGGGAAGGGACAAGCAGAATACAAAGAGTGTGTTTGGCAGGTATTTATGCAGCAAGAGACACGGCTGAGGTGTGGTCCTGCTCCCAGAATCTGCTAAATAGCTCTTATATAATAATCATAATTGTTAGAGGACAGGGTTGCTCACAGCTTTTTTTCAGAGGCAAAATCTGATAAACCTACTTCCACTGTATGATGCCAGCCCAGCACTGAACAGCAGATAGAAAAAGTTAGCAGCCAGCTGGTTAACATTTTTGAGCAGGTGGCCTTCTTTTCTGTGTGTCCTGAATATCAAAATATAACATTAACACAAACGGGCCTATTCAACCATTCTGCTGTCTAAAAATAGTAAGTCTAAAAATAACAAACCAATGATGACTTCAAAAGGATACAAGCTCGGCACTTCATTATGTCATTTTACTTTTTGGCAGATTTTTTTTTTTTTTTCATAAATTTATAAGTTTATAATCTCAGAGAATGTTTAATTTTTTAATGCAAATTTGCAAGTACTGTCTCTTAAATTTACAACTCTAATCTCAGAGAATATCCAAGATTTTTTTCTTATAAATATTCCACTTTAATCTCTCAAATTCTCAGAAAATCTCAGAATATTACTCCCATTCCCTGGTGTCATTTTTTCAGTTTTTTCACTAATATGCAGTCACAGGTAGCCAGAGCACAGCTCCAATTGGACGATAAGGTGATAATGTGTGTCCACATATTTTACTAACACATTAGCTAAAACAACTTCATTAGCTGGTGATATGTGGTTGCGTGTGGCTGCTGTGTTTTCTGGCAGCTTGTGTTGATGTTTCTCAGTGTTACGGGGCCATGCGATTTAGAGAGGCAAACAATTTGCACATTTATTATTTTTGGCTGCTGATATTTTTTCAGGAGTTCTCTAATCGTGCTTCCTCTCCAGGGTAGTTACAGTTTTACTTCATTAAGGCCATACCATTCCACTTGAACATGATTAGTGACACTAATAGCTGTAACATTTTAGTATCAGGCAATTAATTATCTCAAACCACACACCAACTGTCTTAAATATTGAAATAAATAATCTCTTTAACTGAAATATCATGTGGCTGTTTAACCTTAATTTGGTTAGAGATAACAACATCTGCTCTTTCCTGGCAGGTACTGTTGGGGAACAGATTTCTTTGAAGTAAATAGCACAGATGTGTCAGACTCCACTTTCAGCCTTCTGACAGGTTTTAGTCTCTTGACAAGCCACATTTATATCTCCAAATTGTATCCAGTTTAAAGGCTGTTAGAAATGATATGACATATTATAACACAATTACCAAATAAATGTATTATTTCCTGTCATTCCCACCTGTTTTAGCATATTTAATATCTCATTTGTTTCCTTCTTTCTGTTTATACTGTGTGTTTGTTTACACACGTCTGGTGTTGGTGAAGTGTAGGATGTGAGTCTCCATCTTAATTGGCATTATGTGATAAAAGCAAACCTATGCATATCACGGTGACCTTTTCTGGGTTCGCCCCAAGCTAAACTTTCTTGTTGTGTAGTTTTTTGCTTTAACTCAGGGAGCTCACAGTAATTGGTGACAAAAGCGTTCATATCTTTCCATAACAGCAGAGCTGGCTGTTGTTAAAAAACAAATAATGGACATCTGTGTGGGCCACAATTAAATAAATAATACATCAATATAAGAAACCAGAGTAAAGAATTTAGCAATTTGCCAATACATCAAAAAACTATTTTATACATTATTTAAATTTCAGCCATAAAGATATACAAATTATGTATTCATTCATATTTGTAACAGTTGTATTGGAGGTTATTTTCATTGCATTATAGCAATTTTTGTTTTAAAAGTGTTTTTTTAAAACAAATTTCCTATAAATAGATAATATTTGTTGCAATCACAGCAGCTACCAGCTAGGGTTTATGCACAAGAACAATTAGGATGTGTCAGAGTACACTGGTATTTTGGCTAATAAATTCACAGCACGCCATGCATATAAGAGTTGGATGTGACGTGACGTGTTACTGAAGTTGAAGCCTCTTCACCCATGTGGAAAACGTCTTATATTGTGCATTTGCATAATAAAATAAAACAAAATAAATAATAATCACCATCGTCATCATCATAAAAACCCTGAAAAGACTGCTCCCTGATTCTTTTGAATGCACAAAATAAAAAAATAACATATCAAAGTTTTAACAGACCACTAAAGGGCAAGTGATGTCTTTTTCAACATGTAAGTAAAATTGACTTGACGAAGGGGCTGTGTATGTTAACTAAGCACACAGTGTTCTGAAATATAAAATAATACAAAATAATGAACTTATATGAAATAAATGTATTAAAGAAAATCTGTTTACAACATATTTTTTTAAGTTCTTGTGAGATTGAAATTACAATGTCTGCTTTAAAATAGGCCCAGCATGTCTCCATTCACCTCCATTATACATGAATAGCAGCAGGAGTCTTTGTATCAAAAGCTGATGACACACACAGCTGTTTCCCCACAATAACCTGGCCACTTGGATGAGGTCACAGAGAGATGATTTGTGGGACTGGGCAGTTGTGCTGTCAGGATGTTCAGTGATGTAGAGAGGAAAGTAATTTTTCATGCAACTGTGTGTATCCAGTGCCTCCACAAATGTCACCAGCTCCTGATGATGCTTTGCAATGTAGAAACTATGAGAATACAGAACTAACTATGCGATTGTTTTGTTGCAACTTTATTTAAAGACACTTATGTTATGCTGTTTGCCACAAAGTCAAAAGCTTAAGTCCTATAGGGGCTTTAATCAAGGTAAACAGTGGATCAGCCTGATCAGTGACAGTGGGCTTTGATGCAGCACTTTCCAATTAAAAAGTGCAGATCAAACATACCACCAGTCATGCTGCCTTCAGAAGGACTCAATCAGCAAAAGGGAATGCCCTCATAGAGTCTAAAAGAAACAGCTGATGATAAACACCAGTAACAATTACCCACTGATTTTAAACTCGCTGCTTTTGGCATTTATTGCTATAGTCACACTAAACCTGTATTGTAAATGTGGATCCAAATATGTGTACTGGTTTTAGAATCTCCCTAATCTACAGCTCACTAGATAAAGGCTTTAGCGGATGTTTTTTTGTTTGTCCTATAATTATGGAGAATGACTAATCAGAGAGCTTTTTCAAATTATCTAATTGCTTCACCGCGTGCTACAGTATGTGTGATTGCCAGTGAAATCACTAATAGTACGAGCTGTGTTGGGGATGTTACTTTGTGAAGGTATTACTCAAAAGCTGCATTGAGAATACGGTAATCATTATTCAATGAGGAAATCAATCCTGTTAGTTAGCACTGCAGCGTGACGCAAGCCTTTTCAGTGTTTCCTGTTGTGCACAAAAACTAATCTCGGCCTGTACAGCAAGGCTCAATTTTGCCATCATGTTTTGCATCTACATGCAAGTGCAGTGAAGGAGTGCTTTGTCAGCTTCGCTTGCTGTGGATAGATGACTCTTATATTAATGTTTAAATTCATGTTTTTGTGCGACATACATTTAAGCTGAAAATCAGAAACCTCTCCACTTATCAAAGCACTCATCCCGCTCCATAAATCATTTTTTCCCATTTTTTCCTTTCGATATTCATGTCGCCATCTTTCCAGCAGGATTCTGTATCAGTCATTCATGGTGGGGTTTTTTAAGGCCTGCCTTCATTCAAATGAGTCAGTTCAAGCCTCGTCTGAATGTATATATCAGCCTTAGCCCAAACGTATACAAAAGTGAAATCTATACTGCATTAAATTCCAGGTAGCTTCTGTCTTAAGAATTCATTCACATCCGAGGTTGAGTCTAGGGGCACACATAAAACAGCTGCACAAGTCATAGGGACACAGACCGACAGATGTTAAGACAAACAATAGATCCTTTTCGGCACTTTAGGATACTGATAGATAATTAAAAGTTTCAGACAACACAGAAATCACAAAAAGTCCCTCTTCATTGAAAAATATGCCTATTGTTACTTCTCTTGTATGTCTCACTGTGCAGACTTATTTATGTGCAGACATTAGAAAGGTTGTTTTCACATTCTTTGGCATTAGAGGCAACAATGGCAGAGGTGTTTTTTCATTGCTGGTCTTCATCAGAGGTGGAAAAATGAAACTAACTGAAAATACTTCTGATCAGGCATATATATCACCATTGCATGTCTTATTGTCCACACAAATGTTAACTTCTCACCTCCAATAACATGCAGCTCACACCTGCTTACCTCATCTTGTCAGTGGGAAACACACACAGCAACACACCGCTCAGAGGATGCACATGCTCTAGTTGATGGAGCCAAATGTAGCTACAGCCTCTTACACTGTGGCAAAAAAATGGCAAACCAATCCTATTAGCAATATTGAGTTTGGAAGGCAGGGCTCATAAGAGGGAACCAGATTTATGTACCAAATATGTAACTAGACCCTCCTGGACAATAGTGTTATTGCTAGGGACTATAGACTGCCTCCATTCCCTCCCACTATACAAAAATGAAGCAAAAATATCCCCGACACAGCCGCTGCCATTTTGTGCTGGTGACATCATTTGAAGCAAGAAACTGTGCAGTAGAAATCTCTAATCTATGTTGATTACCCTCTCATTCACCCGTCCAACCAATCCTGAGCAGCGCTATTGATTGCGAGCACACCAACTCGCCCATTTCCACAAGTGTTGTGGTAAGGTTTCTCACTTTAAAGGAATACTTCACCCCCAGATAGAACAATTGTATATCAATTATTCAACCCGTGTTACCTTGAATCCAGGAAGAAAAAGTTCTTTTTTTTTTGCATGCCTCCGTTGCGAACAAAGAATCCAGAAACTGAGAAAATTCTTGATTTGAATTGAAGGAAATGGTGGCCACATCAAACAACAGCAAAACTATATCAAAACCTTCATATATAAAGTATCACACAACACATTCAGTATAATACAAATCTCACCTATCCAGTCATATGCTCAGTACCTCCCAAGCATGTGTTTTCACTAAAACTGTACTTTTTTTTTAGGTCTTCCATATAAACAGTCTCACACACACAGATGAGTAGTGTGCCTGGGCAAGCACGCATGTTTGAAGTCTGTTCATGCATGCCATTTAATTCCTGCCTCCCAACTTATTCATTGGCCACACATGCTGTCACTCACCAAATGGCCAATGAACAAGACAAGAGGCATGAGTAACTGATATACTGTACAAGTGATCATTTGGGGGAAGAAGTATTTCTTTAATCTTTTTGATGTTTATATACAAGCATGATTTTGTGACATCACAACTAGTTTGTCCAATCGCAGTCCACTATGTAACTAGAAGCACACACTGATGATAGTGACGATTTTAAGAATCTTTAAAGTTAAATACCCAATTTTCACACACAGAACATCACAAAATGCAAAAGATTAGGTAAAAATCACCATTGGATTTAATGCACTGTTGTCTTAATACCATATCATTCAGCAGTAGATGTAAGCGACACTGTTGATACAACCAGTAGATATGAAAACATCCAATTTTGTGCAGTGTACATATGATCTACAGCATTTAAAGCTGGTTAACACAACTCAAACAAAACACAGACAGCAGCAAAATAATCCACTTTATGTCACTTATCACCTCCACCTGTCTGTACTCTGCCTCACATGTAGGCTAGCTAAGCACATAGAAAGACAAAACAAACAAACAATAGATGCACCACCTGTGCCCCCATTTGGAACTGGTGAGCGCTTGAACCAGTTCCATTAATTTCGGTCCTCGTGTCGGGGGATATCTCACCAGCTAATACTTCTATCTGCATGAAGCAGGTAGAGAGAGCTGGCGTTGACATGGTGTGCATCCACTGGTGCAGTGAAACCCCAGCTGTGACATGCATGAAGTGATCCAGTGAAGCTTGTAACGAGGACACAGGTCAATGAGTGAGAAGAGTGACTGCTGCAAAGTGGACATGACAGCAGTTTAGCCCACTCAGGGTAATGGGAATATCAACTCTTTTGTAAAATGCAGGTCAGTGAGTGTGAGTCACTACAAATTAGACACATATTAGCAATTAGGTGTAAAATTGATCAAACTGGTTGGCTATAAGAGCCATGCTAGATCGGACTGGTATACCGAATTTTACACACTTGACTCAGCAGCCGATACTGAATAGAACACAACACTGTGTCCTAACAGCAAACAATCATCTGGCTATCATGTCCATACTGTCCACACTAAATACATGAAATATGCACTTTTGTTACTTCATGTAAACAAACCATGTAAACAAATCAGCTGTGTGCTTTAGATCAGACTGTAGACATTACAACTTAAAAGATTGGTGCACAGCCAACTTGTAATCTTGCTATGTTTGTAACATTACTTTTTAAAAAGAAAACACATTTTATATTGTGATATTTAGAGGAAATGATATACATTATAGTCAACAGCAGGTTGCCTAGCTTATTATTAGGGATGTTAGCAGAAACATTTTGCTCCATCTGTGATCTCCCTCCAGCCAGCTGACACCTCCCTGCTGATTAACCAGCATGTTTGACCAGCTTAAGGTATGTCTAATTTCTGATGGTTTAGCTAGTCATGTCAGCATGTGATGGTCACTCTAGCTGGTTTAGGCATTGAAGTTCCTGTAAAACTGAAACCAAATCAATGTCCTTGAGTATAAGGGGGAAGTATGAAAAGCAAACAGCATACATCAGTAAAGTCTATTGTCATAAGATATGCATTAAGATATTTTTTAATATGATGAAAACAACAAATTGGTAAATGATCATCAAAGACCCCTTTGGCATGACTAGCTTGATAGGCCTGTCACAACATCATATACGGCTAGTGGCCCACCCAGATAAACCATCAAACACCGGCAAAGACTGACCATCTTAAAACCAAATAAAACCAGCTACTAGCATGTGTGGGTTTTTACCTGGGTTTTTTTTTCCAGCTGAGTGTTGGTTTTTGTAGTAAAATGAGATGGTTTTGTGTAGATAATTATTCACCTCAGCTTCATGAATTGGCCATTCCTTGTCTATTGCAGGGCTTTCAAAAAGAGCAACAAATATAAACAGAAACACAGAGTCCGGGAAAGCTCAGCTCACAACAATGTCTGCAGCCAGCTAGGGCACCTCTTTTGTTGGCTTCAAATCCAAGATATTGTCATATTTGTGCAGTTTTAGGTTTGTTTTTTGTTTTGTTTTGTTTTGTTTTTTTGTGGGGGGGTTAAGTGACGCTGCCATGTCTCTTCTTGTCACCCCAAAAAAACACATAAACGTTCTAATAAACAAATACAGCCTGCATAGCCCACATGACCAGTCAGACACTGTTAGTCAGTTTATAAATAACGATAATATTATGTTTATCACATTGTCAATATCATTTATTACAAACAATACAAGTAGGATTTATCAGCTTGACAGTGTCAGTATATGTTGCTGATGTAGGCTATTTTTCAATATCCCAGATTGTGTCCTTAATTGTAAAAGCCCAATCGGGGACAGGGGTTGCAAAGCCTTGGTTACATGCCTGCGTGCATTGCATTTACATTGTATTTTACATATGAAACAATGTTTTATGCATTTGTCCTTGTCAAATAAACAAACATGGACAAATGCTGGTTTAGCCTGTTTGCATTAAATCAAGCCAGTTTAAAGTCGTATACCAGACCAGACCAACAAAAACGTAAATCGACCCAACTTAAATTAGCACATTTATCAATATATTGTCTTTTAGTTACTTATAGGCCCAAATACGAGGTACCTCTTTTGTTGTTGTTTTATGTTTTTTTTATTGGTCCTTGATGTAGAGCTACATTTTCTTGCTAGTGGCCTTATCTGTCAAAATGTGATTAAAAATGAATAACAGTTAAATGGGAAAAAAAGTTAATAATAATAAGTTGTCAGCCCTATACTGAGCCCTTTACTTATTCATATCATCCCATTCCATTCCATAAAAATATAGCTTATTGTGTGACTTTATCATGTTCATGTTAAGGTGCTTTTCCTGTACCAGACTTCCAGACAAAATTCCTCTTTACATTTACTCACGTATGACATTTCTTACCCACTTTAATTTCAAGAGAAAACAAAAACAGTATTTCATCTCCCAAGAGGGAGCCCCTTCGCGGTATTACTTCTTGCCAACTTTGTCATTTACCTCCACTGCCACCAAATTAAATAAATACAGCAGATGAAAATAGATGAAGCGACAGATAGACAGGCAAATGAATGCTGCCATGCTGTCTTATGCTGCTGCAGTTAGTCATCTATTTTGCATCTTTCCAGAGCTGTCAGTCAGCTTTTTCACAACTCTCCTCCTTCACAACAACACTTGGCAAGCTTGCTGTCCTGCCTTGGCCAAACTGTTTGTGTTTCAGAGATTGTACTCCACGTGACGGATGCAGCTTCCCTCTTCTTGTAAGAGGAGAGAGAGAGAGGGAGAGATTGAATGTCAGAGGGCTGACGTGCTTTTTGGTGACTGCAAACCTTTTGAAATTAGAGGGAAGTCGGTGTTTTTGTGTGTGTGCGTACATGTGCCGATCTAAGAGTGCTTGTATTGAACAGCAAGTGAGAGAAAATGGTTGAGGATGGATGAAACTAATCTCTATATCTTCATCTCTGTATGTGGAGAAAATGTTTTTTAACATGTTTCTGCTTTGTCAGCCTCCCCGTTATCTGCACAACTTGAATCTGTTACTTTTAGACTGCAGAGGCATCATCACGCAGTATTGCTGTAGCTTGATATTACAGTCACATAATAACCAACTCAAGTTTGGGGATTTTAAAAACGTTGACAGTTATTTGAGAGCTGAATAAATCTGCTATTACTGCAGATGACGGAGCCTATTAAAAGTTACCGAGCAGTATCAGGGTGTGCTGGTTCTTATCTCTCATCACCCTATCCATAATGAGTAGATAATTAATGAAGTGAATAATGTGCTGTAGCAACATGATAAAAACAAACTTGAAATGTACTGTATAATTTTAAAACAATGTGGCCATCAGTCAGTGAATGAAGCTGTTTTTTACTGTTTGCTGAATTCATGCAAGGGCACTGGATTTTGTTTTGAATAAAGCAGAGAGCAGATTCACTCCGGCTCACTGCAGCTTATCTTCAGATGGCCTTGAACAGAAAGCCTGTGTTTTAGAACATTTCAGTACAAAGCAGAGGATTTCTTTGTCGCACATAATGACAGGCTGACATTGCAAACACACACTGTCAATCACCTCTTAAACATATACATGCATGCTCAGACACAAACTCCTAAAAGCACACCCCACTATGCCCATGCTGTGCATCTAAATATACGTTTGTGCACACAAAGACCGATGCACAACTGGGAATACATCAGCTCTGTGACATAGAGCGCAACAAATGTGCAGCCGGAATTATCATCCATCTATCTGAGCAAAGTAATCTGCATTTCAAGTACTGTTAGGTTCTCTTCCAAATTCATTCACGGGTAAATGGGGAGGAGTGTATAATTGCATCATAACACAGAGGAAGACAATTTTATTGTTTCAAAAGACTCAAATCACATGTATAAAGAAGCGAAACTCTCATCATTGGTCCACGGCGAAGCAATTTGTTCTAGAATAGCTGAGAAATCATTTGGAATTTATTTTGCAGCCAATGTAGCATAATGAACTGTGCCTGACTCTTCTCAGCAAAGAGCTTTATTAAAGTGTTTGGTGAAACTTCGCTTTAAGAAGTAATTTTCTTGCACCGACCCTGAAAATCAATTTGAAAACCTTTGCTAACAGGCCAGAGATGCTGTTTTTAACACTAGCTCTGGCACAGTTAATAGTGAGCTGGGAAAGCAAACAAAAGCTTTATCTCCTGAAAATTGTGTGTGCAGGATAAATACCAAGTAAACATAATTTGTAGTGAAAGCATAAAACGTATAAACTCAGTGCTATGCTCCTTTAATAATCTAAAGAGTTCTTTGTGTCAGTTTTTTTTTTTTTGTACAATACACTAAGAAAAGAGCATCTATGTGACTCAGTCTGGTTAAGGGGTGGCCAGTGCCCACACCTTGAATGAAGTAGTGAAACAATACTCATCATATGCCTCTGCACTGCTGCTACACATTTATACTGTATAAAGTGCTCAATATTGTAACAGTTTTACCAAGATTTTGCATCTGATGCTACATGGAGCCTTTTATAAAAAAAGGTGCTATATCATACCAGTAGAATCTAGCTATAGTCCAACTGCAAAAACACATTTTTTACTCGATATAGAACCCACTTTGTCAAGGAGTGGCTTTGCAAGTTTCCATGGTATATTATATTAGCTGCCACTTTGCCATCTGTTGGGGTTAAGTGAACCGAAGTCCCTTATCTCATTCAGTTGTCATGTAGCATTGCCACCTGGCTCACCCACCCACCTAACCTCGGACCTGCTCTGGGAATCCAACAGTCTCAGTAGAGACCCGAACAGTCAGAGTTTGGCTGCCTCTGCTCCATTGCCACGTTAAGTAAAACTACTGTACTTCTTGTTGTTTCTATAGCAACAGTTCCCACTCATGTCTTCAGGATACTGTGCAATGCGGAGAGTGAAGGAGACTGCAATGACAGTCATACCTGAACATTTTGATAACATCGTAGTGGCTGGTAAATTGATGGTTTACCAATAGTATTTATTCCCAATATAGAAAGAGTGATATTTTTGGATTGAAGCAGCCAAAAGGGAATATTTGTCTGATGCTGGATGACTTTGAATCAAAGTATGTTCAAGCCAATAATTCCCCAAAAGTTATTGATCAAATTTGAATCTAGTTGAGTTTGAAAAGCCTCTTAAAACAGCATATAGACTGTGATGTTACAATAGAACTCAGGATAATCGTATTTATAAGCCGATGCAAATGAGCTAGACCAACCCAAATGGAAGAGCACATTGGTGAGCACTTAATCGATCAGCTTCGAAGAGCCATAGATCCAAATACACGTTAACTGAATATAAATTCAAACAGGCATGCAAACATTAGCCTCTGAGAGACCATTCACTACATCTGCAGTGATTTCTGTTGTGTAGGTGTACTCATCCTTGGCTGTATCTTTACTTTGATGCTTCTAAGTAAGTCTTTTCTCTCTGTCTCTCTCTTCAGTCTCTCCTCTCTGTCCATCTCTCTCTCTCTTTGTTCCCTCTCTCTCTCTCCCAGGTGTCGATGAGTGACTGAGGGGATGTGATGGCAGAGCTAGCAGGCAGGACAGATCCGAGCAGACCTCCTGCTGAACACTGAACCAACTGGATGCAACACGTTAGAGCCTAGACAGGTAGGACTGGATTACTAGATTTTTTTTTTTTTACCTTTAGAGTTTCAGCAAACTTTTATGGACAAAGTTAAAATAGAGATTTTGAAAGTGTTGCCAACCATTTTATGTTTCAAGACCTTGGGAGACAGTCTTTAAAGTCCGTTATCTTTGAGAGCACATTTTGAATAAGGACGTTCTTTTCATCCACTCTGGCATGTTTTATGTATGAAGTTCAGAAAGCAAAAATCATTGGCTGTGAATGTTCGAAAGAAGCAAAGAGGGACGATTAGTACAATTGTTGCATTTTTATTGCACTAAAATGCTGACTGGCTGACTAAAATCCATGCCAGATTATGACCAGATTGAATAATAACAACAGCTGTCAAAAAAATAAATTACTTGTTTTCTGAAAAGGAACTTTTGAAAAGACAATTTCCCTAAGCTCCTTTTATGTCTAATGCACAACTCCCTTTCCATTCTGCTTGCAGAATGGATTTTCCCAATTACACTGAAGGGGTGTTTGCCACAAACAGCAGTGGTAATGACACACTGGAGACCACTAAACCCCCTCCCAGTAAGATACTGCTCACACTGACCCTGTCTGTACTGGCTATCCTGACTACATTCTTCAACTGCCTGGTGATCACAGCGATCGGAGTCACACGCAAGTTGCACCACCCGGCCAATTACCTCATCTGCTCCTTAGCAGTGACCGACCTGCTGGTGGCTGTGCTGGTCATGCCCTTCAGTATCATGTACATCCAGAAAGAGATGTGGGGTATGGGTCAGGTGGTGTGTACCATCTGGTTAAGTGTGGATATCACTTGTTGCACATGCTCCATCCTGCACCTTGCTGCAATCGCCATCGACCGTTACAGGGCCATTACTGATGCGGTGGAGTACTCTCGCAAACGCACAGGGGCAAGGGCTGGAGCGATGGTTGCAGTAGTTTGGCTCTTGTCCATCCTCATCTCACTTCCTCCTCTAATCTGGCGGCACTACAGTGGAGATGCAGACCAGGTAGACCAGTGCATCATGATGCACCATCACATGGCCTTCACCTTGTACTCCACCCTTGGAGCGTTCTACATCCCTCTGGCACTCATCCTCATCCTCTACTACAAAATCTACCGGGCTGCTCAGACCCTGTATATGCGCAGGGAGGCAAGCCGAGCTAGCCGTCACTCATGCATGACCAATGGGAGCATGATTCCAGCCTACCCTGCTGGAGATGGTGATGATGATGGGGGACCTCGAAGTCCAGAGCCCATAAGCCCCCCCGAAAAGTCTGTGTCTGAACCCTCAAATGAGGAGCCTCCACGTGAACGGGTTCGTGTATCAGTGAAGGCTTTCAAGTACAAGTCACGCAGGCATGAGTCACGTAGTGAGTCACGTCGGAGCCAGCTTTACCAAGGACCACGGATCTCGGGCTCACGGGAGCGCAAAGCGGCATCAACCCTGGGCTTGATAATCGGGGCCTTTGTCATCTGTTGGTTGCCATTTTTTGTCAAGGAGGTGATTGTCAACACCTGCAGTTCTTGCAGTACTTCGATGGAGATGGCTGATTTTCTGACATGGCTAGGCTACATCAACTCACTAATCAACCCCCTAATCTACACCATCTTTAATGAAGACTTCAAAAAAGCATTCCAAAGACTTGTTAGGTGCAGCCATTACCTCTGATGGTTACAACTATGTATGATGATACCCATATTCCACTACATGTACACGTTACCAGGCGGGGATAAACTAAAAGATGGCTGTCAGAGAATACTGACTGAATACTGACTCAAGTTGCCAGAGGGAGAATCAGGATTGACTCCCATTCCCAGAAACTCCACCAGGGACTCAACAGCCTCAATGGCACCAGCTCAGCGATGCAGCCAAGTACCATATTGAAATCCAAGTCCCGCTATTAATAGAATGGCCTGAGATTTCCTTGATGTTAATTGGTGTGTTTGAAAGGACACTGACATGTTGGTTTTTAGAAAATGGGCCATCGCTGACCTTTTTAAGGTCTGGGTTTTGAGCATTAGTCCCCATTAAAGGGCCTTGAAATAGCTGATCATTATGGCTTTTCCATCTAATGACCTCCATTCTATCTAGTCCAAGCTGCTGGCTGAAATACAGAACATGTGTAAAATACCACAGCATACCAAGTTGTGATTTATTGTGGCCCTGGTGTTATAAAGGTCGACTCTCATCTGACTGACTGTCGCTGTGATTGTTAACAGAAATATTTGTTGAATGTGATATGTCTTCAGCAAAACACCCATCAAATAGATTGTTGAAGGCAATGGTAATGATATTGGTTTAATTCATCTGACAATCTGAAAGTGGGAAGTTATTACCTGCCTTTCACAAGTGTCACAATGTTGAACATAACATAACATGTTTTAAATGTTTAGGATGAGCAGCTAAGAATGTGAATAAAATGTTTTATGATCTAGGACCAAACCATTCCATCAGAAACACATTCTAAGTTACAAAAAATAAATAAATAAATACAATGGGACCTATATAAAAGTTGAGCTTGTCTCAACTTTCACTTCAAAGGTTAACTTTTGGAGAGGGCATAAAATATTGGAGTTACAGGTTCCTTTAAACACTGCCACTTTAACTGATGTTTTGCACAACTTTTTACGTTAAGTCAGGGATACTCAACTTTCTTTTTCCAAGGGCCACTTTTGCAAAATGACAGGAGGCCAGGGACCAGGTAATAAGCAAACACTATCAAAAACGAATTATATTTATCAGTATATATAATAAGTTAATTGTATGTTTTCAATTTGTCAACATTTGCTGTCCTCAGTCAGCTTTGCTAAGAGGCAAATCCAATCGCAGCAGCAAGGACATTTGGGGCTTCCTGGAAATCTGTTGTTGGATGCACAGGATCCTCACCCAGGACTTTTTAAAATGCATTTATTTATTTTTTTTATTAACATGCTCTATTTTGATGGGTTTTTTGTACTCTGGCACCTTATTTACATTCAAAGAATAAGAACAAAAAAATCAATAAAATCCCCTGTGTGAATCCAATAGTCAGTGGGCCATAAGTTGAGTATTACTGCTTAAAGTTATTTTTTCAGGTATTTATTTATTTATCTATCTATTTATGTACCTATCTTGCAGCTGTTAAACACTTCATATATCCTGGAGCTATTAAAAAAACCCATCTATCCCAGAGATATTAAGCAGCCCATCCCATTTCACTCCCACGCCATACAGCCATAGGTCAATGAATGTGAGAACCACCGGTGCAGAAATCCTCATTACATTGATCCCACTAAAGCACTTGGAATAGAACTACTATTTCTTTACTGCCTCCAAGAGGGCACACGCTATGTTGATGGAAATATTGTGGATGAGTCATGTGTGAGGGTGTACTGTATGCCAGAGAGATAATACAAAATGTGTCATATGTGCACATACATCTCTGACAGTATGACCGGTATTTGTATACTGTTTCTTTCTTTGTCTCTCACTGTCTCAATAATCAATAATAAACAGCCCACAAATGAATGACGTCTCCTGTTTTTCTGAGTTAATGATGCTTATCTGAGTGAAGATTTAGTAGGTGTGACATGAGTACAGTATGTGTATGGAGAGAATGATAGCAGGAATCAAATTAAGGATAACACACTGATAATCTTTATGTGTACATGATTGTTGATAATATACTGCAAACCCCATTTTTCAGTCTTACGACTTTAAAATGTTAACAATGTTTTCCATATTCTGATGTGATTGCACCCCCTTGTGGATAATATAAAGACTGCAGACTTTTCAGCTGGCTGTGATAAACTGCATCATTCTTTTAAAGCTTCAACATAGAGATTGATGAATATGAAAAAATGGGAATGTTAATATAGCCTCATATGTCCAATTTAAAAAATAAAAAAACTAACGAAATAAAAAATCTGCCTTGTGCAAGCCCCCTCTGTCACAAAATGTAGAAATAATGTAGAAATATATTCTAAAAGAGAACAACAAACCAAAAACAAAAGGCCTAAATTCACTTCAGCCCATATGTAATTGTGTTATTTTTTCATTCCCTCCACATCTTACCCAGCCCTTCAAAAGTCAAAGTCAGTATGGCCTTCAATAAAATGATTATTCTTTTTCATCTGTCTTATTAAAGTCTTGCATCATATTCAAATGCAGTTTAAATGAGCGAAGAAAAATATCACTTTTATGCAGAGCTTTTCCAGCAGGTTTACACTGGTGTTTTGGAGCAGGTGCAGGCAGGAAATTGTTTCCTGGCCACTACTTTTGTTTTACCTGTCGGTCCGGAGGCTGTAATACTGGAAGTCCGCTCTCACCCTCCTTCATTAAGGTACCCTGAGTGGGAAAACCATACAACCAGAAGGCATCACAAACAACGAGGATGGAAACAAGGAGTTCTTACTCTGTATTCCTGCCAACAGTGTTCCCTGGATCACACAATCACCATAGACTAACACCGCCAGGAATGGAGCCTGGTGATTCGCAGTTGTGTTTGCTCCTGCACCTCCCATTATGGCCAAAATTGAAGTGTGCAATTTGCTTCAAAAGTTTATAATATCAAACATATAGGCTAGAATCGCAGAGGGTTTATGTGCATGTACACACAATGTTGTGGAGTGCTTTCAGAAACCCACTGAGCCCAAAATATAAAAGGGACTGCCCAGTCTTCATAACACACACACACACACACACACACACACACACACACACACAGAGCTGCAGCAGCAAAGCTGTGCGGCACCCAGGGAACATCAGTGCAGGCATGAGGCATCAGGCAAAAATGAGCCAAAGTCTTCTTTCTCTCTCCAACATGGCGAGGAAAGCAGGATGCCTCTCGCTGAATCATGCAGGCCCTAAAAAAGCGATAGATGTTCTCAGGGGTACAGAGTTTTTCCCCCAAATCCCTCCACACCAGCAGTAAACAACGAGGTAGAGGGATACGGTGCAAAGGACATAGCAAAGAGACAGTTGGCTATTACTCATTTGAGAAGGTTTTGAAAACATGGGGCAAAAGGCTTTTTTTCATAGAAAAATAATAAATAAAACTAAGTCAAACCTTCACCTTGTCAGTGTAGTTTGTTCAAGTTTTTACCAAAACTGCTGTAACACTTCCACTGAAACTTAAAACATTTTTCCAGAAATGTTAGACTGTATCACTTGAAAACAGTTTCCTTAATATAAAAATTATTGAGACAACAATCTCATCACGGTGTTCACAGACAGAGAATATGTGTGATGACAAAAGGGGTCAGTGTCAACTAACTGTTCTGAAATCCATAGGTGTAGAGTGATACTACCCCCAATAAAAACTTAAAAGTAGCAAAGGAGCTTTATTTTTCACAAATTAACAACATCTCCACTATGCTGCAAAAAAAGGCACAAATTGTTGCACAAAATTCCCCTAGAATGCAAGAAATTGAGTTTTTAGTGCTAAAAATTTCACAGCACAGCCAAAAGATGACCTGAATGTCAATAAATTTGTATATAGGCTTAACTTAACTTAAGTTAACTTTTTCTTGACAATGGATAGTCAACGTGTTTACAGCTGACAGACTACACCTGCTTTTCTGCCTCAAATCAAATGACATGATGTGGGCCATGAGGTAGCCATGGGAGATGTGACAAAAGTTTTAAATTTGTCAAATAATATTATTCTAATAAGAGTTTTTTTTCTATGAGAGGCTTTTAAATGGTTGGAGGAGATTGTTTGCTTTGTATTGTTAATAGCGCGAAAAACTTTATTGGTACGTTTTATTACGGAGTTGCCAGGTTGGTAGTGTTTTGTTCTGTCTTGTTAGGGGGATAGGAGGACGCTACCTTACAAACCTGGCAACTTAGGCTATGCGCTGGATACACCAGACAGTATGGCGGACAGCGAAAGTGATTTGGAAACAGACGGGCTAGAAATAGCTCTGGACACTTTGTGTGAAAGACACTGCAGCGACGAGTCGTCTCTGAAGAGCAAAGGCTATTGCTCTGAGTTTTGTGAGGTGTGTTGGGCTCTATTTTGCTACATTTTCTCAATAGTCTGCCTGCTTATCGCTAAAGCTACTAGCTTGGCTAGCTAACGTTAGCCTTCAACATAGCTCTATTTATTGTGCTGCTGAGTCGTGTAGCTAAGACTGGGTTAACGTTAGCCCGTCAGAAACACAACAGCAAATGTTAAAATGCAGATAGATAACAAACTGTGCTCACGGGTAGGTAACTTAATGTAATACCCGTGTTTCACAAGATACCTGCCTGACATTTGACAACGCTTAGCTTTGTAGCTAACGTTAAGCTAAGCTTATTAACGGTATGTGGTTACCATGCAAGTGGGTCTTCTTGCAAGCTGTGCTTCGCTTAATAATTGTTCATAATCATAACTTTGTTTGAAAAAAATAAAAAAGACGCAAACATATCCTGTTCTCAAATGGCAGTAGTTTAGAAATGAATGCCAGGTTTTAGCTACAAAGTCACAGATGGGAAACTCGATAGCAGCAATCTGTCTTAGCTGCAGAGTTGGTTAGAAAGTTTATTCAAACAAACTAGCTACAAGGAGAACTTAGTTTGAGGTTAAGCCACAAGGCTGTGAAATCATTGTGTGCGTCCCGTAGGAGTCAATTATTAGTCTGATTTCAGCTTTGTTTATAAGATACTGCGTAGCTATTTACGCAAATTCCCTTGTTTCATCTAAATTCCTTCATTGTCCAAAACATTACAGTGTGACAGATCTCCAGAGGCTCTGTTTACATGGAGATATCAGAGTCATAGCATGATAATTTAATGAAAACAAATACAAAATATTACACAATATGCTTAAGAAAGTCCTACAATTTGTAAACACTAATAAAGTCTGTTTAAGACAGCGCAAATTTTTGTGTCATTATGTTGTGCATTGGGCATATTAGAATAATGTAGGAATAGACAATAATTTGAAATGCAGCTTTAATATAGACAAATTATTGAATACTTATTCTGTTCCGTTGATTTAACATTTAACAGCTTTTTTGTGGCTTTTTTGTTCTCTGTACATTCTGTACATCTTTATTACTATTTATTTTATTTTATTCTATTTTTATTCTATTTTATTCTATGTTAAGTCCCTTCCTTTGTAAACTTCAGTTATGTATATATATATTTATATATATATATATATATATATATATATATATATATGCATTACTTTGCCCTTTTAACAGATAGTTTATTCAGTTGCTGCTCTCTTCTTAGCTGCTGTAACGAAACAGTTTCCCTCATGGGATTAAAAAAGCTTTTCTATTCTATTTCTAACTTTGAGATATCATTAGGCGTATCTGATGTAACAATTTTGTGCACTTGTTTGCAGCCAAGCTATTGCAATGCAAGTCCCTCACGAATTCTTCAACTTTTATCAATGTTAAGGGCAGCACTTTATTTAGTGTGCTCTGGTGTTAAATAATTTGGACGAATGAATGGATGGATGGTTTATTGATAACTTTTCACAGTCAGTTTCAGTTTTCAATTTCAAACTGAAACAATGACACTATTTTCATTTTTTTTCCCTTATCAGATGGAGCGGTGTCATTACCAATCAATCATAGCTACAGCAGAATAGATAGATAATTTCAGGTGCACGGTATTTGATTAAATGTAATTTAAGTTTCAATGGTATCAAATGACTACAAATCTGTTTCCACTAAGCCCCTCCACGCTATACTTAAAAGTAATTGTGGTTATCAGTTGTAGCCACTTTCTTTTAAATCACGTTAAATGGTGAGACTGTCAGATGAACTGTAATTGTATCGAAATTACTATTCTACATTTTTATTTTCTTACTGCACAGTTGGTTGAGGAGTACACGGGACAATGGCAAGTTCCTCTCCCTCAGCTGAAGGTGCTGCGGACTGCACTCTGCAGTTTCACCAAAGCCACTGCTGCCTTCCGCGATGACTGTCAGCACATCCACTATGTCCTCAGCAGTATGGCCTTGTAAGTAATATATTACATGTACATTTAATATTTTTTGTTAAAGAACAGCCATACTGTGTTTTCCACTCCTATTCCAGTAACTGTTACCAGAAGGCATGATGCTTAAGCATATTTGTTACTTCAAGGTCAGTGATTAAAAATGAAAGGTATTAACTTTTACAAAGGAAGACTATGTTTGCTTAAAGTATGACCTTTACTGATTAATTCTTAACCTACACTTTGAATTTGCATGCAGTGCATCAAAACCAAACTCTATACTGTAGGGAAAATGGCAGCCTTGTTTTCTTGTTGTTAAAGGAAATTGTGGAGCTTACCTTTTAAGGTACTTCAACATTATTGGCATGCCTATAGATCTACAGCTAAAAAGCTTTTGGCTTTGATCAACTCCTAAGTAGCGGCACTTGGTAGTTAAATATATGTAATAAGATATCATCTCACTTACTTACTTTTTTCCTGTCAAGCTAATGTTTTTCTTATTTTCTTGCAGGAGCTTCTTTGAACTGATGCTGTTTTTCAGCAAAGAAGAGTTTGTGGAAGAGCCTTTAAAAGACATTCTTGATTCCTTTCAGGTGACAAAACTGAACCACTGTCTCAGATTTCTTATTTACACAACATACTGCCAGCTGCCAAACCGGCCATCAGTTAGTTGTGGATGTTAAGTAAATGTTACCAGCACATAGCTGACAGCCAGTCTTACCCCAATGTTTTAATGATCGAAATAACAACTACTCAAGTTTGTGAATTAGCTACTTTGTCTGTTTTAACTTTGATTGTTTTATGCCTCACTTCCATGGCATGGCTCGTCTCAACTTGTTCTTTGCACCAAATCTTGCACCTTTTATTTTTTAGCATAAGGGGGATTCTCAGCTGAATGCCGTGGCTACAGTGCGTGGAACTATTGGGACATCATTTTCAATGTGACATTCACTGAATTATTTCATCAGTATTCAAACAGAAGAGCATTTTCACTTTGTCAATTGTACAGTGGTTTATACTTAGTGTGTGGCATAGTTTGGGGGCTGCCATTTTATTAAAAATCCCGGTTGCTATTGACAGTAGCTTGGCTGTTTAAAAATGGGAGATTTTTGTAGGATGCCTCATGTTGCTCAAGTGACTATTGAGTGGAGTAGAGCCTTGTCATCCTGTACAATGGAAATGCGACATTAGTAGGCGATTATGAACCAACATATCTGTAAAGTTACTGTTGTGATTGGTCATCTCACAAAAGAACTTGTGTTCATAAGAAAAAAATTAATTAATCTTTTTTTTTTTTTAACCACTCTTTTCAGGAGTGCCATTCTCGGCTCCTGAGGCACAGGAACATCTACCTACAGCGTGTGAAGCTGATCATCAAAGCAGGAGGGCCATGGGAGAATCCAGTGCTACAGGGAATCCTGAAGGAGGCGGACATGCCCCCAAAAGAGGGTAGGCTCATGGCCGTATTAAATACCTGACATTGCATATACATGTAGAACACTCTGTTATGAAGTGGGTCACCTCACTCCTGTGACCAGACTTGCTATTGATAAAACTTACCGGGATTGTGTCATAAACAAATGTTAACAGTTTAATGGAGAGGCACAGGTAGAAGAGAAGAAGAGAGGCGAGTGCACCGCTCTGTGCAGCAGCAGCACTGATTGATAGGGACTGTGACAGGTTGTGTTATAGACTCTCCTTCACTATCATACTGTCAATCCACATTGTCAAATGCAGTTCAGCTGCTGCTGCTTTCTATGGATTTGTTCAACAGAATTTTGCTTGCAGGCAGCCTAGGCTGTCTCAGCTAAAAGTCATGTCATTTACAGTATTTGGTGACATCTGACAGTAAGTTTCATATGCTAAGTCCAGTTTTCCCGAACACTGTATAGACCTCATCAACAGCTTACAAAATCTTTTTTTTTAACTAGTAGCTGATTGTAAACTGTTTTTTTAAAACATTACTCTAACCTACACCTGTATGTAAATACCCCCTTATTATATGCACTATCTCTTGTAATCCCCTCTGATGCAGTTGAAGAGTACTTGAGCTCAGAGTTGCCAGTATTCTTTGAGCTGCGGATTCGCTATCTGCAGGCCTGTGAACGAATGCAAGAGGCCATGGCCCTGGCAAAAAGCTGCCTGGAAAATCGTGAGGCTGGAAAGCATCTGTACTTCCATCAGGCCTACCTGACCTGCCTCTACAAGGCCTCGCTGCATGAACACCTTTACAAGGAGGTAAGAGACAAAAAATTGCAAATGCAAAGAATGTCAGGTATTGTGGGAGAGTATGTTTTCCCCTTCAGTTGGCAGAGATGGTATTGGTGGAACAGATGAGGCTTAAAAACAAGACACAGAAATAGTTACACTAGTCTGAATTAGAAACAGAACAAATTCCATTGCATTTTCTTTCAAACAGTTGGACTGTGATAACAATAAATAGTCTTATTTATAAATGTGATCTAATAAATTTGTCAAAGCTGTCATTTGTCCTGGTATCCTTCACAGTTTGTAATGCTTTTATATTGATTTTGTATGTGGTGTATTTTTTTTAATGCACGTATGTGATTCTACGTATCTTCCTCCTCAGATGGCAGAGATAGACGGCCGTGATGCAGTGGAGATAATCTGCAACACAGAGAGCGTAGAAAAAGATGAGCTTCTGCTGTCGCTGTGTAAAGCTTTCCTAACCCAGCAGCTACACAATGGAGACATGTACTACATCTGGTAAGAATGACATAATGCTACATCTGACTGTCCTTCTCACACCTGTTCACAGCCGATGTTACTTTTAGTTTTTGCACTTAACCAATTGTTTGCAAAGTATTTGTGGAACAATTCTTCAATGAAGGAGAGCTGTTTTGGGGAGCAGTTTGATATTTTTGATGCAGTTCAAAACTCCCTCTTTTTACTGACAAGGGAATCAGAAAAGTTGCTTAAGTAACATAAAACTGATTTCTTGGGCTTGTCATCTCCTTCCTCTTGCAGGGACCTGGTGTTCATCTGGAGCAGGTTGCATCTGAGAGCCCATCCCTCCAGACATGGCTTCCTGGCCGAGTGCTTGCAGTTGGCGTCTTCTGCTACTAACGTCAGAGCCATCTTCCCTTTCATCAAACTGGTCACCACAGAGGTCTGGCCTCATCTTTTTCCTTGTTGTGCTTCTCAGGAATAAACGATAAGGATATATTTTGTGCACTGTT
This sequence comes from Plectropomus leopardus, assembly GCF_008729295.1. Classification (NCBI taxonomy): domain Eukaryota; kingdom Metazoa; phylum Chordata; class Actinopteri; order Perciformes; family Serranidae; genus Plectropomus; species Plectropomus leopardus. Next base: position 12,772,640 of record NC_056472.1, on the reverse strand, counting down.
TAGAGCTTGCATTGAAACGTATATAAACAAACTGATAACACTTTGATCTTGTCAAATCAAAAGCATCCTCTGCATCCTCTCCAGCTTTTGACATTGAGTCAAACATATTTGTTTTTGTATCATCTTGGCCCTGGTTATTTGATTTTCCTATTTACCATTTTACCTTGTTTTAATCAGTGGTGTTTGTGTGGTTTGGACAGTTGGGAGTTGAAGGAGTCCAGGTCTGTGTGGAGCTTTGTGCCAGGGCCTTGCAACTGGGTGACATGCAGGCCGACAGTGTAGCCCGTTCCCTTGTCTGCAAGACCATTGCCTTCCTGCTACCTCATGACCTGGAGATCTGTCGAGCGTGTGCCCTGCTGGTCTTCTGCCAGGAACGCAGCCTAGAAGCCTACAGAACTGTCTGCCTGCTTTACATGCATCCAGACCAGGAGCCACATCCCCACAATAGCCCCATCCGGACCAACGTTCGCTTCCATATTCTACAGGTCAGAGGGGGTGAAGAGGGAAATATATTATATGCAAGGTTCACACAAGGTGCTTGAGGTACTTTCATTTGACGTTGAGAGAACAATAGAATCAAAAAAATTTCTACGAAAGGTATTAAATAATAATCTTACAGCTGTGGTTGTAATTATTTGCTAATGCTGTATTAGCGCCAATGGGTTGGTAAGCACCAGTAAATAGTCGGCACCAGGATGTTTTCAGGTGTAATTTGGCAGTACATAAGCAGCAGTTAATTGATAATAAATTAATTTTAGGCCCTGGTAGCATGTGCTGTCTCCATTTATGAATTATGCACAATATTCTTGCAACAGATGGTTGTGGAGAAAACAATTTCTTCACTAAAATAAAACTGCTTGAAAAAGTACTTAAAAGTCTTAAATTTGGCTCGTCCCTGTTTGTATGAACCGAGTATATGATATTATCATATACTGAATGTATTAGCATTATTATTTTTGCCTAAGAGTTTTACATTTTTGTTTTTTAGATGCTCAAGGAGCGCCTGTGTTTTGACCCCGAGTTTTGGAACCTCCTGACCCTCAGGACCCATTGCTTGGAGTTGATGAGTGACAAAGTCATGAAGGCTGCTGTTCTCAGTGAGATGGAGGAGGAAGAGGAAGCGCTCCTAATAAATAAGTGTGTAAATGACTCGTGCACTCAAGGTTTCAATTCCAGCCATTGCACTGAAGCGGCGTTTGCGAATCTTCCAGAGGAGCGGGCTGTGGAAGGAACAGAAAAGTGTGTAGCCCCATCAAATAATGCTCTCCTGAAGAGGAGAAAATGGAGGAAAAGCCTGCGAAGGAAAATCAGATCTATGTGTGACGATGAGGTTGACCTCAGTGATGATCCAGAGTTCAAATACAATCTTAAATCCACCTCTATAGGCAACAAGCCTGTGTATTCACTAAGACGTAATCACACTAACATGGAAAATTCTGCTTCCGGAAAAGTCCCTCTAAACCGCAATAGAGAATACTTGTCGAGATGTGTGAAGAGCCAAATTTTGAAAAGGAAGGGTAAGAAGAAAAGATGGTTGCAGGGTCTTCCGATGCTGGAGCAGGTGCAGACAGTTAAAGAGAAGAAGGTCAAAGTTAAAGGGAAAAAACGAGGACGGAAGTCTTCACAGAAACTGGAACTCTCCTATCCTGATAATGAAATTTCCTTTACAGAGGACGAGTCTGGTTTTGAGGAGCTAAGTGACACAGAAGAAAAAGAGCTTGAAATGCCTCACCTGGAGAATGAACTTGAACTAAAAAGGGAACATGAAGAGAATCAACATGAGCAGATGGATGATCTTGAGAAGGAAAATGGACTCGAGAAACATCCTGACTTGGTCTACGGTGGCGGTCTCAATGAACAAACCCGAGAGGAATCTAAAACACAGTCTTTTGAGGGTCTTCCTGGTAAGCCTCAAACTGCTGTTGATGCTGATCCTGAGCTTGAAGGGCCACCGTTGGAGTTATTGGATTGTCCAACATTGTTACACAGCTACTCCAAAAGACCTGATGGTGAGAAACCGCAACCTCCAGAACCATCTGCACCAGAGGAGGTTAATGGGGACACAGAAGAGGAGCCCCAACCCATGGAGGAAACCAAAGTGGAAACAAAAGTGTCAAACACTGAGGTCAGTTGTTTATTACACTTCCACAAATGTCATAATATAGACAGGTCTCTTTTGACTTTTTTTTTTTTTTTTTTTTTTTTAACGACTGTGCCAGATCATCCTGAAAGTCAATTTAAAGATATATTATGTATATTTTCCTTAAGAAAACTATGGCTATAGTGACAGGCAAACCAATATTCCTCCATAATTCTGAATATGACAGTATTCTGAATTTGATGAGGTCATATAAATAGCATATTCGATTTAAATATTCCAAATTAGGCGGTTTTCCGAATTGTGCATTTTCTGATTAAGATATGGAATATGCTGGTATTGTTTGGGTTTTAGGAGCTTTGTTTGAACTTGAATCCAGCCAATTTGGAATGTTTGTCTCAACTGGGGTTTTTACTGCACTTTGCGACACACTGCCTCTCGTCTGTTTATGGTCGGCTCTGTGGGTTGTCATGGATATGTTGCACACAAACCAACTGGCCAACAGTTTGCAAATCTGGGGCATGTCACTGTCTGAGTTCATCATTACTTGTTTAGGTACAATAGTGCATGAGCAGCATTTTGCCCGGAATAAACCATTCTGCGGTGTGTGTGTGTGTTTATACTTTGTGAATACAGTTATTCAGTATAAATGCTTAGGCCTGCCCTTGTGCCCTGACACTGCATATGAATAAGGGAACTCAAAAGACATGACGGGGTTCAAGTGCCTTTTGTTTGGAATTTTATTTAATATTCTGCTGACTTTTTCTGTTAAATTTGTAGCACTTATTCAGTAGTTTGTTGTCTTTTCTTTAGATGAAAGTCAAGAGAACATGGAAGGACAGAGTACTTCGAACTCAAAAATATGCCCACTTGACACATCACTGCAACTTCTGTCACAAAGACTATAAGGGATTGAATGTCATGAGGCATGCTCTGTCACACCTAAAGAGTAGAAAACTAAGATGTATACTCTGTGGAAAACGCTTTAAACAGCTCCCGTTTGCCAAAAAGCATGTGATGGACCACATTGATGAAATGTGCAAGGAGCCATGCACTGAGGACACTGCAGCTGCTAATGGAATAGTAGATAATGATGAGAAGCCGAAACCTGCAGGCAAAATGAAAGTGTCAAGCCTCAAGAGGGAAGAACGAATCATTAGGAACCTTCGCACCCTCATCAAAAAGACATCCGTGCTTCACAAGAAGTGCAAGAACCCTAACTCAAATATATTCAAGCAGGTCGACTTCAAAGATGAGCAGGTAGTCATTACAGATGGCCTGGTGATTGTAAGAGATCCGTCTGTGGTAGAGAAGGAGGAAGAAGGAGAGGTGGAGGAGAAGCCTGCAGGAGAAAACGGCTACGGAGTGGACATTGCTTATCACTTGTGCCCCTCGGATTCCTGTGATAGAGTATTCTTGAGGGTCAGCACCACACTAACAAAGCATGCCATTAAATGCCACATTAGTGACGAGAAGGTGCTGGAGAAGACTTTTGTGTGGGCTAAAAACAAGTGCACCCTTTGCTTCAGGTAAGCCATGCAGTTTAATCAGGCTTCCTTATTAGGCCTGGGTGGTATCTTTTTTTATATACCTTAATATCTTCCTAACATTTCACTGAGGTATACAGCGAGTGACTATATATATATATATATATATATATATATATATATATATATTTTAAACTGAGCTACTAGAGATAGAAATCATTGCAGCATGTATGTCATTGTCCAGCCTACAGTGCTGTTTCTAATATGCAATTAGCCTACTTTAACTAGTCTTGCTGGGTTTAAATACTTTTTTTTATAGAATAATGCATAGACAGAAAATAACAGCCCTTTTTTTGGAAGACTCAATGACACTCATTGCCGTGGTGGATACAGATGCATCAGTGGGCTGCACGGAGATGATGTGCTGAATATAATCATGCAGCTATTAGTGTTATCAAGATACTGAAATTTCTAACTTAAGTATTTTATTCATACCCCCATTGACTTTCAGGGCATTCCATTTCACTTTTTTATTAAAAGATGTATATAATAAGGCGATAATGTCACAATGACTTTTCTTAGTTGCAGAGAATGACGAAATGACTTGACTCGAAAAAGACTTCGACTCATTTAACCGTAAACGAGAGCAAGAGAGTTTGACTGGTACCAGTGTTACAATACTGAGGTAAATGAGTATTAACCCTTCGCTCCAGCCCCTCAGCACAGACTGGCCAATCATAGCGCAGCATTGGCCAGCTCCAACAAGGGTCCAACAGCTACATTGTGAAAAACATTTTGCCTGGGGCACATGTAACAATGACACCTCTTACCCAGAAAAGTTGGATGGAGATAAACATTTCTTCTCTGTTCCAAAACCAAAATCAAACCCTGAAAAGTGTAGGTTAGCTGGCTAGTTGACTTTGCTACAGAATGTAAACACGCTGCTTTCGCTTTTTGATTATTATATAACAGTGAGTTAAGAGCTAACCAATATTCAGCCAGCGGTGTGTTGTGGAAGTTTGTCGAGATAAACAGTGTTTATTGGTGGGGCTGAGCAAAGTTGAAATCATTGCAAATATTCAGAATCATTTAATAAAAATAGATATATTTTTTACAACACTAATGGCTCATGAACTATTTTTGTAGTTGGAAGAAGTCATCTAAAGATAAGCTTAAATGTGGCAATAGTCTCAAAAGCGAATTTCCTTTTTACATGTCCTAAACACTCACTGTCACCGTCTTTCTCAACTCAACTGTCTGTTTCACAGTAGAGACTGACCTCTGGTGGCGTGTGCTGTACAGCATCTCTGTATCAGTTTGATATAAAGAGGACTGTCTGTATTTTTGATTGTATTGCAACAAGCCATTGAAATTTCTAAATATCTCGGTACACCATATGACCCTGATACCACCCAAGCCTATTCCTTATGTAGATTTTAACGATACTGTCTCGATTCATTAATCTGCTGTATTTAAAAGAATTAAAAGGCATCATTGTATTGTGTTTAGTTTAGCTGGCCATATTAATTGATTTTCTTGAATTTTACATACTGTGCCTTAATCATTTTCTTATATGCAAGTGGATGATATATGCAAATATTGAGGATGATGAGAAGGGATTAACGCATCACCTTCCATAGTTTAACTGCAAGTCTTGGTGTTTTTTGGGATTCTGGACTTTTTAAGACTAACCATTGGTTGATGCTTGTACACTGTCAAAGGAAAAAAACAAGTAATGTAAATACAGGATCATATTTTTTCCTCCTTGAGTACCAAATGTGCAAATGTTGTTTTACGTTTTTATCATTCAGTCTAGCTGAAGATTCTTTCCTGCAAACAAAGTTTTTGAGGAGAGCTTATTGTGCTGACTTTGCTTTGTTCCAACAGGCAGATACAGTTTCTCCAGCATTATAAGGACCACATGAAGCTCCACGATACTGCTCTCCAGCACTTCTGCTACCACGTGGAGTGTAACCAGCGCTTCTCGACACCACAGGAATTAAAGGACCACGTCAATACCCACAAGCCCTTCAGACCTCAGTGTCCATTCACAGACTGCGATAAGCTATTCTCAAGCCTTCAAGGTCTCTTCGACCACGAATGGAGACACTACATCCCAGCACCTCAAAAGGAGGAGCTCGAGTTGGGACTCAACAGACAGAAGAAGCAGAGTGCTGAAGCCCCGTGGAAGCAGAGAGTGAAGGTTGAGGAGATATGGCTGCAGAGTAAAAAGGTGCAGAGTGACAGTCCCACCCTTGATCACGTTGAGGCCTCCAATCTTGAGGATTTCAGAGAAACTAAAACTGAAGATGAACCTTGTGAAATAAGCACCCCAGACATTAATCAAGACCTGCCAAAACCCGATGTCTGTTCAGAGAACACGTTAAGTCATGAGCCCACGGAAGACAGCAAAGCCACTATCAATGGGCATGAAGGTGAGAGAAGAAACCAAGTGTCCGAGAAAAACACTTCCACCTCCCAAACTGATGCCACTGCAGCAAAACCAAGCAAGAGCTGTCGAAAAAGAAAGCCCGTCGAGTGGGACCCCTTGAATGTGCGAGACCTTGAGGATTTGTCCACTTTGTCTGAGGGGGTCCAGCAGAAGCTTGGAGAGCCACACATCACTGAGCACAAAAGCTTCAAACCCGAAGATCCAGTCTATGCCACATTTGTCAAAGCCCCCTTCATCCGCCCGCCACCCTCCACCTACCTGGATGAATCTCGCCTTTCGATGCACAAGAGGAGGTCCACTGATGAGAATCCTCCGAAGAAAAACACTTACTGGAGCTACAAGAAAAAGAATGAGCTTGCGGCAGAGAAGCAGCAGCAGGAGGATAAGCAGGCGTCTGCGCAGAAGATTAGGCATCGCTGTGACAAATGTCTTTCCTCCTTCAGCAGCTTAGAAGAGTTTGAGAAACACCGAGCTGTTAACACCTGTTCTGCACTCTTTGGCTTCGATTCCGATGATGAAAGTAAGTATGCTTGATTCACTCATTATAAAAACAGGGTTCCAACTGTCATGGGAAACCTGGAAAAATCACTGAATTTCACAATAACATTTTCCAGGCCTGGAAAGTAATGGAATTAGTCAGAAACAATTTAAAGTTTTGGAAAAGTCATGGAATTTTGTTGTGTGTTATTGTTATGGTAATCTTCCGTGCATACTCTTCCATGTAATGTAACATAATGGTGAATTCAGTTTTTTTTGCTGTTGATGTAGCTTTAATATGCGTTGATATCAGGGCTGTACCCGAGTCAGAATTATGCCGGTCGAATTGGATTTGGCTGTTCAATACAAATATTTGACTTGTTTTGTATATTCATGTTGAGTTTTAAAGTTTGAACGTGCTCAGCTGGACATCCAGTGTGACAGCGGCATCCACATCATATAGTAAACGAGCTTTTGGCACTAACAACAGATTGCAAATGTGCAACAACATTTTTTGTCGACACAAAATCACCACTTCTTCCCCTTAGACCGGAGATTAAAAAATTAATGCGCAAAGAGATGCAGGATGTATATAAACAATGGCAGTGTAGAGGCAGAGCGGATGTGACGGATTAAACATAGGAGCGGAGACACATACTCCCCATTGTCCAGCTTGATTTTAGAGGCTTTAGCTACCACAGATCTTGTCTTCACTGTCGCCTGTTCTGCTTTTATCTCAGCATTAACATGATAGTAAATTCCCAGAGTGTTGCCATGTCTGTTGTTTACATCCCACACATCTGGTAGTTATAAACGGCCTGAGCTCTCACGTGAGCCCTCTAGAGGTATTCTCCAGTAACACGCGTTGCGTTTAAGCAAGTATATGTAAAAATGCTCATGACGGAGCGGGACGCGTACACCAACGTAAGGTTAAACAGTATATGTCAGGCCTTTTGGTACGGCCTCTCTCTCCCTCTGGAGCCACTGTCTACATGTCTGCAGCTGCAAAGCGTAGGGTAAAAGTCAAGAGCACTCACTCCCGGAAAAATCTGGGGACCAAATGTCACTAGAAGTACACTGCACAGGAAAAAAAAACAAAAAAACATCTGCTCGATTTGAAGCAATCTCAGTTGACTGATGGGTCTCTTACTGATCATTCGAGTCTCCGACTTTTTTTCTGATTTGTTCGAGAAACGCTGGAAAAGTGGGGTGAGTGAAAAATTGAGAAGTTTGGAAATTCTGTTCATGAAAATGCGTGGGAACACTGTGTAAAGTATATACAGCCTGTATAAGTACTGGCTAACCAATTTTTGTTCTGTTTATTTTTCTTTTTAGGTTAGTGAAGAGCTGCTGTGTTGACTGTACTCTGCCACCTGGCTCAGGGCAAGCATTCAAGATAAGGAACACTGGAATCCTTCCCAAATACTCAGATACAGTATTTATTTAATTCCTGAAGACCAGTTTGTAAACACTTAGGAAATGTGTGCCATAATGGTTAATTGGAGGTTGTTTTTTTATTGATAGAGCCTTTATGAAGCAATAATTGCGATGCCTAAAACTAGTTTTTTATTTTTCTTCAAAACATCCACATGCTTTGTCAAGTTGGTAGAACAAAAAGAATCTGTGATAAATATGTATTCTATTTATTTTCTCAGCAAATCTTAAAAGTCATGCTGAAAAAATGCCCGGGAACTGACAAACCAAATATTGCCCAAGACAACCTCCCTAGAATAAACATACAAAATAGCTGACCATGTTGAAATACTCAGTTTCATAGCACCTTAGAATTACTTTTAAGCACAGTATTTTTATGTCAGACCACAGAATGCCAGCATTTTAATGACAACCCTTTGCCGGACTTGCTGTATTGTAGTAAACTTACACACACTGTGTATGTAACTGAAAGATGCATTTCAGTTTCACCTGTTGACGCCATTAAGTACACATGGGTCATATACTGAACAGTATACCTTTAAGTCAGGTAAAGGGAGCCCAAATTAACTTAATTTTTTATCACTTCAAAATTTTAATTTAATTTGGATTTAATCTGGCTTTTTTATTTTTCATTAAGCCTTGTTAGATCAAGTGGATTTAAGCATTTTTACATTTATTGTAAACCTTGTAAGGCAAAGTTCGCCAGTTAACTTATTTCATAGACATCAATAATTTATTTTACGATCTAATAAACTACATTAAAAAAGGGGTTGGCATTAAGATTCTCGCTTTGAATAGTTTTTTTCTCCTCATGCTTTGCTGGCAACATTTGCCCAAAGAGGGTTTCCCATCATATGTCTGATGTGTTCAAATGATGCCATTAATGGCTTCAGCTTCTAAATTTAAATTCCAATTCCATTTTTTCCATAAAGGTATGGATTTACATACCGTATATAATAAGCAGTGTTTGCAACTGTATGGCTTATTATTTTTAAAAATCATTTTAATGGATGGAAAAATTAGGTCAGTGCTGTTAAGCATGTTTGTTTTAATTACTCTAGTCTTCCAAATGAATCACAGCCCTTTCTGAGCTTTGGTCTCTGGAGCGGATGTCTAAAACCTCTCATAGAAATGACAGTTAATAGCGGATATGTGGTGGTTGTGTTTTCTTTCAAATCTCTCTTTGAACAAATCTTCCAAAACCTTGTCACATACAACACGTTTTCAAACCTTAAGAGGAGGCATTTTCAGCATAATTTGCGTGGGCAGCTGTATTTGTCTTTAAGCACGAGTGGTTTTGCCTTTGTTAACTAGTCTTCTGTTCATAATATGACAACAGGCATCACTGACTCATTAAAGCTGTGACCAATATATCTCAATCCATGTAAATCTGCCTTCAAACTGTCACACTATTATTCTGTACAGTATACAAATTATTCACAATTTTATTAGTGCCAAGACTGAATCACAGTGTTAATTTAGATACACATTAAAAGGGAACTTTGCAGATTTTCAGCATGCTCTCTGTCATCACAGTGTGTGCAGATAAGCTGTGTCTTTGGCAAAGTTTCCTTGAAAATTAGTAATACAGTACCAGTATGCTTTGAATCATTTTCACTCAATTTATCTCCATGATCACATCTTTCATTATGTCAAATACGTCACATTGGTTTGTTATGTATATACTTTTGAGATGGTTGCTCTGATTAATAACTTTTAATGTAATATTTTTTATGGAACTGTGCACTTAAACCTGCTTATTTATATGTAAAAATGTGAATAGATTGGATTTGTACAGGTATTGACGATTCCCCATCTATTTTTCTTAAAGAAAGTGATTACATTTGTTTGAATAAACAAATGAAACTAAAATTCAGTTGTCTTGGATAATTATGTTTGTTTTTAATATTCTAAGGCTGCATTCTTCCAGCCTTACCTTTTAAGGTTGAATTACCTGCTGTGGATAAGAAAAGTTCTGGGACGTCTTCTCTGTGACTTTTAAATGCGACAGTACGACCACAATTCAACTTCACAAAACACGCCAGAAGCTTCTCTCATATCCCTCCAGAGATAAGCAACCAAAGTGCTTAAACCTAGATATGATGGATGCGATGAGATGATACAGTGAAACAGACAGCAGACAAACTCATTAATATACTTTATTTTTTACTTCAGCATTGCATATTTACTTTTCATAAACATATTGCTTTATTGCTAACCCTAGGAAAGAGGAAAATAGAATGATTATATTAGAATTGCTTGTTTAAAAAACTTTTTGCATCACATTCTCCTGATACATGAGGTAATTTGAAGTTCAGGGATCATCAATATACATAAAACCTTTTTTCTGTCCAATTTAGCCCATAAAGTGTCTTCCCCTTTTGTAATATTCACTCAGTAATGGAGTTAAGTGCAGTTTAGCCTATGGTGCACTTGTCACTAAAGGCATGTAGTCACAGAAAAAGTGCAGTCTATTGTTGAGTGGTCATTTAAATCTATTGCACATATTCTTTTTCAATATTATTGTGTAACTGGTGCGTTATTTGTTAATGGGGACTATGTGTGAAGGTCCAACTATTTCTTACGGCTGAGCTTACAGGCTAGAAAGAAAGCAGTGAGAGAGGCAGTCCTGCTACAGGCTAGCATTCAAAACTGAAGAGTTTACCAGTATCTCATGCAGCAAATGCATTCCAGTTAAAACGCATGCTAATTTAACCATATGCTTTGGTGCTGCTTATAACTTTAAGACAACAAAACTGACAGTTATAGTAATGTGCATGAAATATGGACTGTGCAGAATGAACTGAAATTCTTATACGCGACATGCATCACACAGGATGACATCAAACAACTCAATATTGTTTCCACTCACATTTTCCTTTGACCTGAGATAGTAAAACAGAGAACGGCCCTTAAAAAGAGTTTTTTTCTGAGCCACACACTCCTTATTATCATATATAGTAATTATATTAATGTGTGGCCATCACACTGATTTATGTTAAAAAATAAAAACATCTTACAAACTTTTAAGGCCAGGTAAAATGGTAAACCAATGAATCTTAATTTCTATGTTGGAAAAATAAAAAGAAAGGATCTCGTTCAGATCTGTAGGCAGAAACACAACACACCATAAACCTGCAAACCCTAATCAGCACTTAAACTGCTACATCTAACTATGACTACTTATTTGGGTTATGAAAAATATTTGAGATTTATTTTTTGAGTTCCCATAGACACTCTGAAAATAGCTGTATAAGCAGCCCATTAAGCTCATACTGACCAACGGTCAACATTTTTCTCTGTGAAAAAAAGTACAAATATGTCTCAACAAGGCGGCGATAAGCATGCAAAGTGTCAGAGTGCATCCTAAAGGATGTGGTTTTGATAAGTATTTCAATAATTCAAAATATTACTACATCTTTTACCAAATAACTGTGCTAAAAACACAGCAGTAGCACTTTTTCAACTTTGAATGGAAGACCTGGATCAAATAGAAGGGTGAACAATCATGTGGGTTCAAATGACGTAAAGAAGAAACAAAATACCACCAGGGAGCAGAAATCAAAGCCAATCAAGACATGCAAAAGTCTGAATGTTGCATCCATCACCCTAAACAAGCAACATTTTTTAGGGACTACATCCTACACAAAAATGGGGACTTGAGAGGATACAGGCCTCACCGCCGCACCACATTATAGTTCCAGTCCAGCCTGAGCCAATCGTTTGGGAAGATTCGTGACAGTAGCAGCACCTAACCAGATTTAGTCTGTCCAATGATAAAGAGCTTGACATCTGGGTCATAAAGAGGTTTAGAAAAGATAATAAATTCTCATACATTTCTTTAAAGCCTAACATCTGGTATCTTGCAGCCAGAAATATATAGTTTAATTATTTAATGTCCACGGCGTTCCAAACTGTAACAGCTATTAACTTTCTTTCCTTGTAGAAAACAACATCAGCTTGTTAACATGTGCAGGTTAAACCTGGACTAGCTTTGCGGAGAATCTGCATTGTAAGTTCAAAGGGTTTCAATATGGCTTGTCAAGGCAGTGTGTTTGTATCATCTCTGTCTGCTCTGATTAAATGCCCCAGATATTAGTGTTGCATTGGACTGACAATATTGTGATAATCAATGACTCCTGAGTTGCTGATATGGTGTTTAAAGAGTAGGACTGGAAAGCATGGAAGCCATATCGATAATCCTTATTATTATTATTATTATACAGTATACTTTTGGTTAACTTTCTCCGTTTTATTTTACTTAAAAATATTTTTGAAATGTTTGTGATTTTTTACAGGACATTAATGACAGAAGTCAATGACAGGCTTAACGTGCTTCTCGTTATGTGAAAAGTTTCTGTGTGCAACTTGATTTCCAAAATAGGCTCTCTGGAGCTTACAGTCAGACCTTAGAGCCAGGATAAGCTTACAAGAGAAGTATGAATCAGTGGTACAATGCAAATGCGCCCCTCTCACCACTTGGATTTAAAGTTTGTTTTGCATAAAAACCATTTGCATGGTTGAGGACCAGTGGATTGCATTGGCAAGGACATCATCATCACTAACCTTCGATTTTTTTTGTTGTTTTTTTAAAGTAGATACAGCTCAGTAGAAAGTGGAAGGATGCAGAGAGACGTATAGCTTAACTTGAATGCATTTTTGTGCGCATGCTCAGTGGGAGCTGTTGGTGCTCCAGTCGTAAGGGAGGAAGCTGATTTTGGTCTTCCCAGCAGAAAGGACACCCTGCAGGCTGGTCTTCTTTGGAGAGTCACCCATGTGCTCCACCACCCACTTCAGCAGCTACAAGAGAGATGAGGTGGAAGAGATAACACAGTCAGGTTCCTGGTTAAGTTGACGGCTACTGAGGTAATATTATGTATTATATTCTGACATGAAGTAGATTTCATCAAGTACTTTGAAATCAGGCATTCATTTTATGATACTTTCTAAGTCATCATTTTGGAGGCAAACATGGTACTTTTTAATCCAATGAATTTAGTTGACAGCTTTTGTAACTACTTACTTTGCAGATTTAAATTATTAATGCAAGGATAAAAAGTTAAGCCCCACATTTACTAACTGCAACATTAAAGTGATGCACACATTAATGTATAGCTAATTATAATCCTGTAACATAATATATGGGATTCTTAAATAGGTACTAGTATTTACAGTATAACAGACCTTGAATGCAGTACTTCTACAGTAACTGAGTATTTTAACACCAAAATACTGCTACTTTTACTTAAGTAAATATTTGAAGACTGCTTTTACCACTGCTATTGTGTCTTTGAATTAAATGACAAGGTTGGTATTTGGGAGTTAAAACTACCTTTTCATCTGTTCCTCCAAAGTCAGCTTTGTACCATTTGAATATCTGACTGAGTCGCACTTCTCTTTTCCCAGAATCCACCATACAGGCATCGTCGTTCTCCAGGAAGGCCTCAGCTGCTGTGCGGAGCTGGCTGTCAATGTCCTGGTAAAGTTGAGTGGTTCAGAATTGATGTCAGAACATTTAAGATTTACTATTTACCAGATCGTGTGTGATGTAGATACCCTACGTGCATATGTGTTTTTGAAATCCGCTTACCTGTGGAGTGTATGTTTTAATAGGAGGGCAGCCCTTTGCGCCACAGTTCAAGGCAAAGTGAATGAGGGGCTCTGCATCTGGGAGGGCCACCTAGTGGACAACAGGAAAAAACAAAATTCAACAGTGCATGGGTGACTCTACATAATGACATTGTTGGCTCAGTGAAATGTTCAGCTGGGATTTAACAGTGTCCAAATACTTGTAGTCGCGGGTCTGTTTTGGAGAAGGGCCTCAGAAGCTGTGCGACACCTTTTCGGTTCCCTCTCAGAACACCATTCTCAATGTCCTGTAATGTAAACACTTCTCCTCCAATCAGGTAGCTCACATAGTTGAAGAACTATAAATGAGACAAGAAATGACTATTTTTAATGTAATGTCATCCATTCCTGCTCCAAAACCAAAAAAAAGGAATTACAAGAACAAGCTAAAATAACATAACCACTGATGCTCCTTATTATGCATGTTTTATCTTTAAATTTACATCTGGATGAATAATAATGTATGTTTAATTAGCGTAAATCAGCACCAAAAACAGGTGTCCTCGACTTCAATATACAACTATCAGCAAAGCATTTATTGTTTTCTTCACATACTTTTTGTAGCACAAGTATTTCATAACAAACATACTTAAATCATTTTTGAAAAGATCCTTTTTCTGAGAAGGCCTAACATCTGTTCATAAGATAACAGGAATTGCCATTAATGGGCTTAGGGGTTCCAGGATAACCTGTGAGGAAACTCTATTAAAGGGACTCTGTGTGATCCTACTCTGTATCTTTGCCACATGTTGGTAGGGGCCCCCAGGCGTAGGTACCCATGGATGACCAAGGCATTGTAGATGTTGATGAAGAAGGCCAGCTTCTCCTCCCGGCTCAGCGAAAGCAGCTCCACCCTCTGCAGCTGAATGGCAAGCTCACAGTAACGCTCAAAGGCAGGATTCACCGACATTCCCTTGTAGTCCACAGTCTGTGAAGGACAAAATCTTCAGCACATGTACTCATTTTCTCCAAACATGCACGGGTAACCACATGATTGTGGGCCATTTTAAAATAAACAGTAGGTACAGTACAGTAGTAAAATCTAATTTTAAAAAAAATCATCCTGGAACATCATATTTGTAAGATGCAGTGGGTTTGGGGACATGTAATTTTTTCGGCAAACTATATTGAGGTAAGTTACTTACGTTTCATACAAACACATATACTCATACATCCATATATCACCATAATAATCTTTCTCTCTAATTTATGTCTTATGTTTGTTTGTGTTTATACTCCTGTTTAATGTTCATTTTTCTTTAATTTTTTTTCTTCTTGATTTGTTAGGATCCCCATTACCTACGCCTTGAAGAACATCTTCGTGGGGTCCAAATTTCAAAACATACAAGTCTCATAAAAGGCCTCAAGACTAAAGCACACAAGGTAAGCCTATGCAGTGTAAGCCAAAAATCAGACCTTTGCTGTTAACAACAGAGGGATGAATAAGACTCTGCGTCAGAGTGCCCACGTTAACAGGACAATACCTTTCCATCAGCAGAGAGATGCTCGGAGAACAATTCCAGAATCAACTCCCGTAGAAGCAAAGAGAGCTCAGCAGCTAAAAGAGAGACGGACAGAGAGAGAGAAAGATGGTTAATGTTTGATAAAAGCGTTCCCTGTTGGGATGAATCAAACCAATATCTGAATATCAAGTGTTAGCAAAGCCCAAGCAGCTTGGCAATTATTGGATGTCTGGTCACGTTTCATGAAGCTTGGAGCAAACAGGGACTTGAATTAAGTTACATGTAGCTGACTCACAGAGCCATGATCTCTTTGGAGACTGATAATAAGGAAAAGTTGGTATAGTGTGTTTTTTTAATTTTGTGGAAGGATTTTTTGGTCAAAGGTAATACAACACAAATTGATGGGTTTTGGTGTGATTTTTCTGTGCCCGATCCATTAACCTCTGTATAAGTGGCACCAAACTTTGGCTTCAGTGCAAAAGTCAAATGCTGTCACTGTCACTTCTTTTATAGTTTCCTCAGAGTAGAGACCACAGCTGTTGCCCTAGCAACATAACAGCAATGACATGGACTATAACATAGTTGTATAGTGTATCAAAAGAAGCTGTGAAATAACCCCATGGAAAAAAATAAACCAACAAACAGCATAAAGATCAGGCTAATCTTGTTGTAAAAATTATATTTTTATTAGAAAACAGTACCTGTGAGAAAATAGAGCATTGAAGATAAATCCAGGAGCAAAAACAGCCAAGATAATGACGCCAACATTTGCAAAAGCAGTGATTGTAATCACCCCTGTCTTGTACAGCAAGGATTAGCTTGTTAGTTAGCCTCTAGAGGTACGCAACAGTCAGGTATAAATGCATCACAGAGCCAGGCAATATGTCTTACCACCACCAACAAGAAACCTTTGAGAAGAAATTAACAAATATTAATCTGCCATAAGATGTCACCAAACCTGCAGAAAAGCCAACATGGTTTTGAAATAGGGCTTCAATGACATATATTGATATTTTCAGGCCTATTCTTAATTTTTCCTTCAGTTGCTATCAGAATCAAGTTTTCAGGATACTGAATCATTTAAGAACAGAGTCATAGGACTGGATTTACTAAAAGATTTCTTATACAATATATTATCAGACACACTGCAGTCAATTTAAGGTATTTCCAAGGTCAAGCACAGACTTTTATACTGCATCACAGCAATCATACCGGAGGTGGAAGTCACTGATGGAATGATATACATTTTTTATGAAAGACCATAAATCAGATACATCATTAAGCCCTACTTCAGCTCTTCCCACCACAAAGCTCACCGACAAAATATACACAAACCCCAGCGAACCCAAGCCAGAAGCAGAGAAACGATCGGGAGTTAGAGAGCATCAAAGGACAACAGTCAGCGTGAACCTTGAATGCGATGTGTGTGTGTGCCCCAAAGCCTGATCCGGTCCTGACCTACCCGGGATGGGACTGCAAGCTGCCGTCTGTCCTGTGTTGAGGGCTGAATGAGGGTCATCCTCCAGCAGCCTGTACAGTGTGTCTTTCCCCTCTTCAAAACTGCCATCCTGCTGCCCACAGCCACGCACACTGACCATGTACTTCTTCTGCAACAATGCTTGGCCAGTATTACAGGCCTCAGCCCTGGCTAGCAACACACACGGCCAAAGTCAGGAGTGCACAGATGAGTTCAATGACTTTCCAGCTTGATCTATTAAAGTCTACATAATCAAACTGACACTGAGGGCCTGTTTTACTGCAGGCCCACAGCCTTACTTACCCATGCCCTTCTCCTTCTGCAGCCAGTCAACCAGTTGATCACCCGAGAAGCTCTTTTTGTATAGTGTCAGCCCCCTCCTATGACTGCCAATCACACTGCCATGTTTGAGGTCTTCTACTAGGTCCGCCAATTCATCCCTCTCACACATAAACTCTTTGAGGGCAGGAACATGCCAAGCCACACATGTACAAACACACGAAAAATACACATGTTCAAACAGGTGTGTGGAAAAAATATATCTGCAGTCCAGAATGTGTGCAAAAAAAATGCCGGGTCAGTAGAAAAGGAAGCACCTGGACTAAGATTAAGATTTACGTTTCTAAGAAAGAGGGACCAAATCAACAGGCCAGGACAGTTTCGCTTAAAGATAAAGGTGGCATATCTGTCAGATATATAGTTTTTTAAGTCCATAAAAATATTCAAAAAAAAAAAACAATTTTCTGCACGCAGGAAGAACAGAACCTGACAGGTATGATGGAGAAAACTCCTTTTCAAACTGATTATTCATGAGCACAAATGAGCTGAAAATAACATTAATTTTCTGTTCCACTTTAACATATAACATGCTTAAGGGATGTCAACACTAATATAAATGTTGTTCAAAAGGCAGAATCCTTAGTGAGTGCATTTATTTACATCCAAAATCCAGACAAAGCAGCAATGATTCTGAGAGGATCATTCAGACTGATCATTTTGAGGGTTTTTTTGCACCACATTAATGTTGGGCTGCACAGTGACCTTTATGCACCTCATAGCAGCCGCAGCTGGACAGTGCTGCAGAAACAACTTCCAAAGCAGCATCAGATAAGTTATAATTAAGATCACTCAGGGGGTAATGACTAATGAAATGAAGGATTTAACAAAATATAATAAATATGAAGGAATAAACTCTGTATTTGTAGGCAACACTGCATTAAAATATTTCTCTCAAAAAGGCTGTGTAAGCACCACTTTGAATAGTCTTTGTTTACACAGTAGGGAGCTTAATAATCCCATATAATGAGGTCCTGTGGGGCAGCCTGGTGCTGCTGGGCTCATCCAGAGTATCAAGTTTCCTGTATCAACTGTCTGTTGGCAATAGTGACAGGAGTTGAGCACACACATACAGAGACACACACACACACACACCTGCTGTTACACAAGCACACCGTCATGTCTGTATATACCAGCACAAGTTGTAAACAGTCAGTGTCTCACATTACAGAAGTTTTCCCCTCAGTTTGGTTCAGTTCATTATCTATTTTTAAGCAGAATAAACCAATATGAAAGTGGTCTAGTTTCCAAACTAATCGTTCAACATTTAGCAGTTAATCCAGTGACAGAAAATACAGTACAAACACATCATGAACTGCACATTAAGAACAAATTAAGGACGGTCACAGCAGTCTTCTTCTGTACCACATTTCTCACTGGTGATACAATTGGCTGTTTCCACATGTGAAGATAAAAAAAAGCGACCTAAAAAAAGCAAAAAAATACTTTTTTGGAGTATTAAATCCCTCACCTCCATCACTCTCCCCAGTCGTGTCCTCTGGTTGGTTCTCCTCTGGTAGAGGTGGGGCGTCTGCTGGAAGAGGCTCTCTCTTGACTAGATTCACCAACCTCTGAAGCTCCTCAGGAGCCTGAGAGAGTGCAACAGAACAAAAAACACAAGTTTGCACACAATCTGAATAATAGCAGATGCAATTAGGGTTTTTGACACTGTTGAAAAAAAAATACAGATTATATTAAAGAGATGGATTTTTGAAGTGGGGTTGTGTTGGACACGTATCTAGTCAGTGTATTTTATACAGCAGATGTCAGTGGGGACACCACCTGTAGTAAATATTCCATCATTATGACACTTATTTTCCTCACTTACCCTTGTTCCTTTCCCCACCTTTCCTCAGCACTGATTGGTTCCTTTCTCTCTTGGCTCACTGCTGATTTACCTGATTGAGTTCACCTGTTCACTCAGTCTCACCCTGCAAACCCTTCACTCACTCTTTCCTGATCATCACATGGGACAGCAGCAGTGCTGGTGAGCAAATATTTCTCATCTTTTCTCTTTAGGATTTCCTGTGCATGATTAGTTTAAGACATTATTTATCCTTACTGAGATGGACATTTTATTTGACTTAAATTCTAATTTTTGTATTTGTTTTTTACTTTCAGACTTACTACACCCCATGTGTTTGCTCACCCCTTTATGTTGATATTTCTTAAGTTTGGAATAATAAATCTTTTGTGTGGAAAATTAAGTTCTCTTGGCTGATGCATTCTGACCGATGATCATAACGTCTCCTTCTGAACCTCCTCCTCTTTAACGACTCCAGTTTGGAGAAGCAGGCTGGAGTCTGACACGAAAGCTAAGCCATGTACTACTGTTCGATGGGGTCAGTGGCAAAACAAATCTCAGCCACTTAAGAGAGGTCCCACCTAAATTATATCAGCTTATATGGATGCTGTATTTAGAGTGTTTTCACTGCATCGCCTTTCAGTCAGACAGCACTTCAAGACACAAAGCAATGATGGACTTATTTCCCTTGTGTTCTTGTCCAAGCCACCAGACTCTATTTAGAAAACCAGACATTTTAGCTTGCTGAGCACAGGACTTGCTGCTCTATCGCTGCTTCGATGAGTTAGATTGTGGGGTTTTTGGGGAATCCAAACTAACTTTTTAAATGCCAAAGTCAGACAATACCACTAACCAAATAACTGATTTCGGCCTGGTAGACCAGCAGCTCCTGTGTACAGCAAGCTAAAATGAGTTTTTCTTAATGGAGTTTGGCTTTGAAGAAAGCCATATTACACCTTCATGTTCCAACTTTTTTTGTAACTTTTCTCAGCTGGCAAATGTTTTGCTGCTGACCCCATAAACAGCAGTTAATTGTTCAGCTTCAATGTCCGACTCTAGCCGGTTAGTCCAAACAGGGGGCCCGCCAACTCATATCTACTATATGTAATATACTTATGAATAAATACCCCATACAACCCAGTTCACTGGTTTCGTCTTGTTCTCACCAATTTCTGTAAGTCATCATTGCCCCCAACATGAATGTTGTTAAAGAAGATCTGGGGGACTGAGGTGCGTCCTGTTAGCTCCTTCACCCTGGCTCTTAGCTCTGGATGCCGTCCCACATCCACATCACATACTGGTACTCCCAAACGCCCCAGGGTGGCTTTAGCCTGCACACAGTGTGGGCAGCCCTGGATGGAGTAAACGGTTACTCGGCCCAGAGCACTGCTCTCAACCTCCATCTGCAGCAATAATGGACAGAAAAGAGAAAAAAGAGTTTTAAGCTTTAGCTAACCACAGAAAACTGTCTGAGCTCCATGTTTTTTCTATCAGCATCATGCTTTACATATGTGCAAATTTTCACACAAACAGTTCAGCCCTAATGTTCCTCTTTCTGCTTTTGGTTACTAAGCAAGTGTGGAAGTGTGGATTACACAGTATTTTCTTTATCCAACACATCTTTAACTATGTTAAGTTCCTGTTTTAATGTGAACCATATTGGACACACCTTTTAAACTGAAGCCTTAAGCTACCACCTTTTTCTGGGTTTTTGAGTGGTTTTACATGTTTCAGTTTTCCAAAATATGTTGATCTCCTTGAGAGAGTTTAAGCTTTTCTCTGTATATGTGTCAACATATAATTGCATACTATATATATATATTAATGCATGCATACATAAGTTTATATGCATATATTCAACACTACTTCTATAAACAGACATGGAAATTTTTATTATTTTACCTTTAGAGGAGATATTTGATAGTGTAAAAAAAATCTGAGTTTAAAAAATTTGAGATTTTTCTAACTTGATCTGATGATGTCTGGCACATTCCTACATGTCTGTCTTATTGCTACCTGAAAGAGGAACTGTTTTCTCTCTGCTACACACACAATGGTGAAATTGTTTGAGATTAACCGGTTCCAGTATGCGCAAGAGTTGTTTATTTTGAAACAGTTCTCCAACTGCTTTTGCACAATACTGAAGAAAACAAATTCTTGTGAATTTTCCTTTATTATATTTAATTGTAGTTTAAAGTGGTATTGTCCTGGCCAGTCGGGGGATTAAATAAACAATCTCACAGTCAGGAAAGGTGTTTATGAGAAGTTGAACTCTTTTTGCTTAATTTTTTTTTTTTTTTTTTGCAATTTCTTCTGTGCTCATTTCTAAACATTTTGTAAGCCAATGTGGTGTGCATTTTAGCTATGTGAGATGTTAGCAAAAGATTTTGTATGAAGTTGGCCAATGGCAAAGTTCCCCTTTTTTGTGACACAGCTTTAAGCTTGCAGTCTATCAGTGTAGCTAATCAAGTACTAAATCAAACAGCCTCATTGTGGCGTTTGAGAAACTAGGCCAAGGTCGTTTCTATCCGGGTTTCTCAACATGTTTGCCTACCTCACTGAAGAAGTTAGTGCAGTTACATATTAAACATGGAAGTGGGACCTTACAATTCACACACACAAAGTTCCTGTGCAGTGTAAATCTTAGTTTATTGCTGTTTTCCACATGCACTTCGATAACAACATTAACCTGTAAGTGGGTTGTGTGTGATTGTAATAGGGTAATAACGTCTTCCAAATGTCGATGTAGGGTGACTGCATATAAAGCAAACAGTAAATATGGTTATTTTAATGCCGAATTGTAGAGTAGGAATTACACTCTTGGAACAAAAACTATTTTAATGGGCGTCAAATGTAAAAAAAAAAAAAAAAAAAAAACAAGCAAAGCTAACGTTATTTTAAATTCCAAAAGTTTTTAATGGAGTTCGGCAGAGGATGTGTGTCTTTCAATAACTGAACAGCAATGTAACAGACCAAACTATCAACAATAACTAAATAATTACACAAATCGTCTAGTGACACGAGTAACACTACTTAACGTTGGTTTAGCCGTATACGTTACAAGCTTAACCACAGACTGGCGTTAACGAGCTAATGTAGATTTATTAGCAAATGATAATAAGGGAGCTTTACCTTTCAGCGACTGACTCCTCTGCTTAATTCTGCAGTACAATTTGAAATTGCACAGCTTCTCCCCTTAGTCCTGTTAATTAAAGCATATCAGTCAATACATTTGTTGTGTATAACGCCAGCTGAGAGGTCGTTTATCTTGCAGGTAAATTACCCAGCTGCATTGGCAGGACATCTTCACTGCGCAGGCTAACCGATATTAGCTGCTTCAGTTAAGCTAGCTATCTTGTCGTATGTTACCTTCAGGAGCTCCACGTAAACTTAAAAGTCTAGCGCGCCTGAGTGTTAATCGTAACAGTCATGATCCTTATAACCATTATAACCCGGAACCACAGCACATTATTTCCTCAGTAAAATTGTATTCTTTTTTGGAATATATTCTTTTTTTATAATATTGTTATTATTGGAATTATCATCTGACCAGTGCATCCTAAAAGGCACAGCAGATTAAGTGACGCACTGTGTCAACTATTTTTATACATTTTGAGTCAAACCCAGCCCTGGTTATCATCATCATTATTATTATTATTCTTCTTCTTATTATTATTATTATTATTATTATTATTATTATTATTATTACTACTACTACTATCATTTTATTTGTGTATGTATTTATTTTAACCTATATTTAACCAGGTTTGTCCTGTTGAGACCTAATATCTCTTTTATACAAGGGGGACTTTGCCAAGTAATAACAAATAAAATGTATATAAAAGCACATAGACTTTAGTAAAATAAAATGACTAGACAAACAGACAGACATAGACACACAGACAGTCTGGACTCATTAGATTTTACCATGGCACCGCCACAACAACAGCAACAATAATAAGAGAAGTTACAGACTGATAATTTGGGGCTGTTCATGTGTATTTCAACCTAAAACCCCAATAATTCCCACAGCCTTTAAACGCAGCTGCTGGATACGGCAGTAGTATGTACCGTGGTTCTGCTGGGAACCCTTCTTTACGTCATCCTGTTCCTGTACGGACACATTTCTGGTAGGACACGAATGGACGCCGAAGTGGAGCTTATTAGTTTTGCGGTGTCAAAGATGTCTGGACTGTCAGAAACAGAGCGCGCTGGATGTAGAAACTTACTGAAGTTGTTATCGAAAAGCGACCTACTCTCACTTAGTGACACAGTCACGAATAAGATGATAGCTGTGGAAAATGTGACAGGTAGGCTGTCATTCTGTGCCAGATAGCAAGAAGCTAGTAAGCGAGGATGTTGCTCGTTAGCGTTAATTAACTGCTACAGTTCATTTTGTATCACTGAAATTTGTGGCCCAGTAACAGACTCCCTTAAAAATCTTTAAGTTTTGTGAATTGTTGAGTGGTAACGCATTTTTCATATGTCAACAGACTTAAATTCATGTCAAACATTTGAGTTTCACACAACAACAGTCCGTAGGAGCGGTTGTTAAAACCTCCGTTACGTTTTGTCCCACCAAAAACATACATGGTTGGCGTGAACTATAACCAAGGAACCTGTAAAAGTCTGTAACGATGAAGTTTTAAGAAAGTGAAGCTGTTAAGTTCGCTAAGGCTGCGCTGCCTGTGGTCAGTGTCCTCATTAACGAGCTAACATACCGGCAGTGATGGAATGTAACTTAGTACTTTTACTTGAGTACGACTTTGAGGTGTGCATAAGTAAATATCTTGGCACTTCTTCCACTCCTGGATACTTGTTGCTTTAGTTTACCAATAAAGAAAAGATTAATTGCCTTTTCAAAAAGGATTCTGATATGAGCTGACAATAGGGACACCAAAACTGGCATTACTGATGCTATTTCACGTCTGGAATATTCAGGATATTATGTTTAGGTAATAAAAATCATCATTTTTTCTTGCACTTTATTTTTATCTGCTCACATAGAGGCCATGGAAACAATTCTCTCCTTCACAAAAAATGCTGAGGAGCTCCTGAAAAGGAAGAAGGTTTATCGCGACATCATATTCAAATACCTAGCCAAAGAAGGTGTGGCGATGTCCCCGAACAGCGAGAAACACCAGCTGGTGAAAAGGACACTGGAGCTTTGGTCCTCTGGAAAGGTAGGACAGACAGGTCTGCCATTTCTGATGTGTTGACATGATTGAATATATTGAGTTTAAATTTTGTTAAGACGTTGATATTAAGTAACAGTGTCAATAATTAGCAGTTGGAAGCATGTGTACTAAAAAGTAATCTAGGCACAACCTGGCAGTGTGTTTGAATAGACCAATAACATCTTATTTTTTTTAAGGTTGTGTATGATAGAGAGACGACTGAGACCAGACAGAGACCGTCCACACAAACTGTGTCCACAGATGTGAAGGCTGAGGTGGGATTTGACCCACAGGTCCTTGGCCAGCAGTTCTGCCAGTGGTTCTTCCAGCTCTTAAATAGTCAGAACCCTCGCTGGACCAGCTGCCACAGGACTGGGGACCACAACACTTCTGGCCAGATGTGAAACTACGCCTCCTTTCAATGTAAGCATGTCATAAACAGCAAAGGAATTTAAATTAAAATACTGGTGTTGTGTGGTTTGTTAGAGTTGTGTATGTTGGACAGGACTTAGCTGCACCAATTGCCTGTTTTTCTGCAAACATCAGAATTACTGGAAAAATGTAAAAAGCACAAAAAAAAAAATGTACAAATATGGGCTTGAATTTGAGCTGTATTTTACAGTTTTTACAATTAACTTGGTTAAAATAACCAAACACTGAACTGTGATGACAGATCTGTGTCTCTTTCTCAGAGCTGGCAGTCAACAGATGGAGGAGTTCCTTGGTGCTGAACTGGTTAGCCTCCGTCTCCTGGCCTTGACCAAGGAAGAGCGCCTCCTCCTCAGCCCCAACCTGGAGCCTCATGGCCTCAGGACGCTGGCCTCCCCCCACGGCCTGGTACTGGTGGCAGTAGCTGGGACCATCCACAGAGACGGAACCTGTTTGGGTATCTTTGAGCAAATATTTGGCCTCATTCGCTCCCCCGAGGAGAACAACAGTTGGAAGATCAAGTGTGTCAACCTGAAGATCAGAGGGCAGGATGCCCTGGGTGGGACAGAGGTGGTGGCACCTGCCTTGAGTTACAACTCCTCTGAATTGCAGCTTCTCTGCAGCTGATGACACTCTTTCCTTATTATTATTTATCCAGGTTTTTTTTTCACTGCGTGCATGCTTTCTCTTTACAGATCTAACTTGCCCAAACCTGTTTACCCAGAGAACAGAACTGGCAACTTTACCACTACAAACCTGTCTTTTAACTTATGTACAGTTCAGCAGTCATGTCTGAACTGTACAGGTGGTGGACACTGTTGCTTTAAAATCTACTTGGTAGATACATCATCGATATAACATTACAACAAAGCTTGAGAAAAGGTTCCCTTATTGTTTTTTGCTTTCCAAAAAAATGGAAGTCTCTGCTTCTTCTTGGTGTGGGAACATTTCTATCAAACATACTGTATGTTGATGCAAAAAAAGTTTTGATCTGTTATCCTGTGCCTTAAGATAAAATGTAAATACAGGCATGGATGTGCTCTTGTAAATATGTATCATATTAAATATAAAGGATTTTATCACATTTGTGTACAATTTTGCTCTACAATGGCAAGTATGCTAGAAACATAATAAATATTATGTGTTTGTAGGATAATACAAAGTCAAAACTGATTTTGTGTATATTCTAAGATTGCTTTGCTTTCATATAATGAAAGCCAGCCCATAATGTTTACAGTGCTAATGTTAACTGACAGTAACATTACAAAGTGAGCGTAATCATGCAAATGTCTTATGTGGGTACATCAGTGTCCAATATCAGGGCAGCAAACAGACGTGCTGAGCTTGTCGGCCACATGGCATCGAGGGTGCTGGCCTGCCCTAAAGTGTGGTGCTAATGGCTGGAGCTGTAACCATTGTCTTTCTATACCAGGTCATACATTCTATTCTGTGGGGTTAAACATTTATCTGCATTAAAAGAGCTCAAACCTGTGCAATGTAATACACACTTGTCTGTAAAATTATTAGCTCCCAATGAACTACATTCAGTGATTAACTGCTTTATATATTTTCCATTTTATCGATCTCAGCTGCACAAACAGTTTTGCAATGTTTCATTGATAATGCGTTGTATTGGAGTTACCCTTACTTTGGGCGAGCTATTGCTCCAGAATGTCCAGTAAATTGTCCTGTAAGCAGTGCAGAGTAGCGTATCAATCTTAAAAACATTTTGCATTTTTGTAGCGTAGTGCACAGCTGCAGGGAGAACGACAGCCGAGTTGTTAAAGAGCTTGTTTGTTTTCTGTGTGTTGTATTCATCCTGGGGCACAGTGTAATTTGGCATAAATTTTGCCTGATGGATGAAAGTCTCATTCAGCCTCAACCAAAACAGAACAAGGATTACATTGAATTACTTTGCTTGTTCATACGGAGGCCAGATGCTGTGCGGTCCCATGGCTCAGAGCTTAGTGTCAACTGGCCCTAAAAAAATCACCATGATCACATTTACCAAAGTCGAGATGAACAGAGCCCTTCCTCCAAGCTTTTCATTCAGACGTATTGCTTAATGTGGATATCCATATTTCATTGCAAAGAGAGATCTTGATGTCTGATTTTCAGAATATATGAGTGCATTTCTGTCACATTCATGTTTATGCTGTGTGACTTCCACACCTCACGTGCCAGTAGAGGGCACATATATGTGTAGGTTGTGGACATACTATAACCTGGCAGCTCTGTCACTGGCTCCACAAAGCTAATATTCTGTGCGAGTATCCAATGCTCTCTAGGCGGGCTGGATTGCAGATGTCATGACAGCCTGAAAGCCGCCCACACCACTCTGGAATGTTTTTTTCTGAGTGGTTTGACATCTGATATAAAAGTAAACAAATGCACTTGTGATGGTCAGGAAGGAAACCTCCATCATATTTGACATTTTATTCTTTCCGGGCCAAAATGGCATATTACATACAGATGCATGGGTCTAGCCTGTCTTGACACAGCTTAAAGTTTGCATTTTGCTGTCACAAGTTAAGACACTAGCGCATCTGTCCTCACTGTGGGCCGTGAGCAGTTCAGAGGTTCAGCCTCGTACAGGACAAATGTCAGACAGATTGGGGTGGTGAGGGGAAAAAGTCAGAAAGCAGGAGAGCATCTAGCGTCTTTATTATTAACACATGACCTCAGTGTACTGTAACGACTCCATCAGCTTAAAGACAAATACAGGATTTATCCCCATAGCAGCTATTCCTGACTCGCAAAGGGACTGTTCTGTATTTATCGGAGGAAGGGGGTGGGTGAGGTGTGACTTTTTTTTTGCTTTTTTTTTGTTTTGTTTGCTTGTTTTTTGTTTTTCCCAGTGCTACAAATATTGAAGATGAAGATGACATACTGGAGTTGCCAAATACCTTGGTTTTTCACTCTTGTCATGCATGCTAGTAAGAAAGTGCAAACTTTTTTGGGGGGGAGCAAAATTTTCAATGAGATGTGGAATAATGTGATTTTGATGAAATGTTACTATTTGAAGTTCAGATTTTGTTATTTTGCTATTTTTTTAATAATAAGATTATTAGATATATATATTATATCTTTTTTTTAGTTTTATCGTTTTTATTTATTATTTTTTTGTTTTAGTCCAACAATAATTTTTGTTTTTACAGTTTCTGGCCTGGATAAATGGTGTAATTTAGGCGATTTTTAGAGAAAACATGCTGTTAAAAGAAATACAGTATACAGCCATTTAAAGATATATGCTGCTCCCCTTAGCCAAAAGAAAAAAAACATGAGTCCCTCCCTAGTGCTTAAAAATGATTTGACAGGCCTGCCCCTTTTTCTACCACCACCTCCCCTCTCCTAAATAACAAACAGTCCCAAACTGGTATTTTTAGCCACATTATAGCTGCACAATGCAGCGTTTTCCCTGACATGCTTCATGGTGTACGCCCCATTAATTGAACAAAATGAAACAATTAATCTACAATGCATTTCATGAGCTTCAAATTGACTCCATGTTCATGAAATAAATCTGTTTTTTCATTGATTCTACTCTGTCATCCTCGTCAGGGCACACACAGATCCTGGTGGGGCATGGAATATACCAGTATGACTCTGTGGCTTTGGTGGGAAATGTTAGATGTGGGAAATTATTCTTGGCAGCTGTTTTCAAAGGCCCCTGGAATAGTTAATATCTGTGACTGTAAGGGTCGGAGCCGCACGGCCCTTTGTGCTTTACTGGGCCATAGTTGTGGTGAGGGGAAACCACTGCAGCCATTGATCTCAGCCTGTTCACCTCTCAGAAAGAATAATAACAAGCTGCTGGCCTTCTGTCTTTATGGCACTTGGCTGCTCTGAGATTTAATAAGCGGTTTGGCCACGGGCGCAGCTCTGACGCACGGGTTCAAAAATACCGCTGCAGTGGCGTCTGGTGAGGGCTTGGACTCTGAGAGTTTTTCCTTTTTTTGTCCCCCCTCCTCTAATAGGGAAGTGTGTTTCTCATAAAGAAACATGCTAAAACTTGGATCCATGGCTCTTTGAAAATAGCTTATGGGTGGTGAACCACGGAGACTGCTGCTTTAATTGTCAATCCATTTTTTTCCATCTCTTACTTTGATTGGGACTGATTGGATGGTAGGTTTGCTCTTAGAAACAGCCTTATTAGCTTTTCAGAGATTACCTTATTAAACGCTTCATGCTGCAGCCATTTTTCACCCTCTGACAATCTGATGGCTTTACAGATCCATTAATGCCAATGTGTATTTTTTTTTATGTCTACAGCAGTAATTCTTAAAGTGGGGCCCAGGGACACCCAGGGTTTGTTCAAGCAGCTCAAGGAGTCCTTGAAGAGGAATAAGCCTCATATTGACAGAGTTAATTAATTAAACCCACTCAGATCCCCCATCCATTCCAATGAACATAGCTTTTGTAGGATGTACAGATCTATGATAACTGTTATCTGGCTCTACCCAAATGCTCACTTGTACTTGATGGGATGTCAGTAAGCCAATCACAGAGTTCCACATCATCAAAAGTAGACTTCATTGGAGCTCTGCCCCTTTTTAAACAAGCATGGCCAACAGTGAGGCAAGGAGGAAGCTCAAGGCAAGTTTCAGTCTATTGATCATATTGTTAAAAGTACAGAATTTGTCTTGTAGCAGTTTTTAAAGTAAATATTAGATTTTATAATACTTACATAGGTAAAAAAAAAAAAAAAAAAAAAATATGAAAGATTTAGAGCTTCTACTTAGGATTTTTATAAATATTTGTCAAACAAATATTTGTCCATTTGAATGGATGGAGGATCTCAGTGTTACTGGAAAATAAACAAAGGAAGTACTGTTTCAATAGCAAAACACTGTTCTGATTTGATTGTCTTATGATACAGCTTATAATGAAACTTATTGGTTATGTTCACAGTATTTAATCTCAGGAGGTTTTCCACACATGTTTTCAGGAATAACTAAATTGTGGATATTTTGAGTCATGATGACAAATATAATACAACATATGTATACAATCTGTTTGGAAACATCACTTTATTCATTGATATGAGTTAACCATTTATGAAAAATAAACTATGTCACATTTTTTGTTGAAAAGGGGTCTGTTGGGACCATTTACTGTCCTTTTTTATCTTTTTTATAAATTTTTAAAAAATGTTTTACTATTAGGTGATTTCGGTGTTCGTCCATTGGAATGGACAGAGAAAAAAAACCAAACATAGTTAAGTATTCTAATAAAAAGAAAACGTTCTAATAATTAATGAGAGCATTTAGAGTATAAATCTACCATAACATTTTTTTCTGTGTGTGTGTTTGGAACATAATTGCCCTCTGACCAGTAATAATAAATAACAATAAATAATAATATTTGCAAGAATGGATTGAATAAGTTTCAGTTTCACTGTCAACTTCCACCATGTGAAACAGACATACTACCACAAATTTGCCCGTAATGCTCTGTTTTGAAGTGTAACTTCATGTTACTGACATGTCTCTACACAAAATACCATGTTAATATTTCCACTCTTTTGCTCAATGATGCGTCAACATGACTTGACCTCATGACAACATGAGTCCAGAAGAGGGCAGACAAGCTACACCAGAGAGAAGAAACACTTTGATCCCTGGCCAAAAGAAGAGTGTTGGGAGGGGGAAATCCTTTTAACACTATTACGTGAGGAAACTCATCAATTCCTCAGAGCAATCTGAGTGAGCTGATGTTACCAGGCAATTTTTATCTGGCCAATGCCATGAGGAAAACTGTAAATTCTTCGAGTTTGAATTGTCCTCCATTAAAGTAATGGGGTTCTAAAAGAGAGACGCGTTAAACTGTTGCCTTTCATAGGCACAAGAGCACGTATTTCACAAGTTATTGAAGTGTCAGTAATTTATCGGTACCCATTGAAGGTGTGAGAGACTATTTTAACACAATACTCTTCAGCCTGCACTCTGCGGACAATAAAGAACAGGATTTATGAATAGGAAGGGACTCAATCAATAGGCGATGATTTTTTCTAGTGCTGACAAAACATGTTGGAAGAGATTTCAATCAAAGTTTGACAAAGTTGTTTTGTCGTTTTGTTGGACTTGCCCTCCAACCCAGCAGTGTTTCATAAACCAGTACACACTGAAAGCTGCACAGAAACAACCACATAACTCGAGGAGGAGGGAATGAGGTCAACAGTGCCTGGCATTGGTGTTAAAGCCACAATCCACAATTCTCAAACCTCACACTTTATCGTTTTCTGAGGAGGTGTTACAGTTTGCTTTTTGTTTGGGCTGTGGAGTTGACTAATGTTTTTAATGTTGATCTTACTGTAACAACAGCATTGATGTTTTTTCTCTCATTTAAAGATATTGTAAAAAGTCAGATTTCCATGTAAATATCAGCATAAAACAGGTGTAGATGATATGTAAAAATGGCAAAAGTATCAACAGGTTCAACCCAAAGAGAAATGCTCACAGTCCATATTCAGAAATTGTGCCCCTGTGCCCTCAGGAATTCTGTGAAGTTGTGATGTTACAAATATACTATAAAGATTGTTTCAAACTTGCAAAAAAAAACCAAAAAAAATGAAATGGTCTATAAAGTTAGAAAGTGCCACTACAGTGCCATTACAGTTATTCCCACGGCTGAAATGTCAAAAGCGTAGATGGTGGATGTCTCAGAAACACTGACCAGTCCTAGCAGTCTGGGCTTTTTCAGGAGGGGGGGCTTAAATACACAGGCGCTAAAACAGAGCATTTTAGACAGAGGATTAATGCAGGTATATTCAGGCAGACATTGTGGGAAAAAAAGTTTTTTCAACATTAAAGTATGCAAACATGTCCTTGTAGAAACCCAAAAATACAAGTATGCTCCTAAAACTGAGCATAATATGGAACCCAAAGAGCAGTGGTACAGTGTAACCAAGTACTAATACTCTAATATGTTACAGTAGTTAAGTATTTTTTGGGAGTAACTGTACTTAACTTTTTATATTTTGTCTTTCACTTTTACGCCACAATTCCCCTAAGCATTTTAGTTACTTAGTCCAAAATAGGGAGGCAAGGGTGGAGAGGAAGGAGGAAGGAAGGAATGAGAGTAAAGGAAAAATTAGATTGTATTCTTTAAATCCTGTAAGTTTTGAAAAAAAAAAGTTCAATTGTACTATAGGCTTCATTTTTAAGATGGTGTACATGTTACAAAGAAATAAACTTCATTTTCTTCAAAATTCTGACTGATGGCCTTTTTTATTAACAGCATTTACTTGTACTTTTACTTTCAATATTTAGGTAAAATTTAAAATTCAAAAATTACTTTTGATACTTAAATACAGTAAATACCAGACACTTTAGGACTTTTATGCAGGTAGTATTCTAATAGGTGAATTTCACCCTTACAAAAATCATTTTCTGGTAACATATCTGTACTTTTTCTCAAACCTGGCTTATATGTACCTTATCCACCACTGCCAAATTGAACACCACTACATCACAACATCTAATCCAGTCACTTCTTGCCACACAGCAGTGGTGATTTCCTGGAAATTGTCTTGTTAGACTCAAGATGCAAGCAAAGTAATAACATTTACATTTTAAGGACATTACACAAAGAGGGAACGAGTTCACCAACATTGTAGCATCTGTAGAATCAGGTTTGGCCTCATGTTTGCTTGACCTCACGTGACCTTTCAGCCCGTGTTGAAAGTGCGCTTTATTTTCTGTTTGCATCACCACAGATCACCCCTGTAGCATCACTCTTCATTAAATTCCCCTGTTGTCTGTGCTGACATCATTGTTCCATTTCAACACAAATTGGTTTGGACCGACGAGGCAGCCGTCACAGTTCATATCAGCCTTTCTCTTGGCCTGGCGGTGTATCCTTACACATGCATCATTATCTCACGTAAACAGTGGAAATGCGAGAGCGCCAGGGGAACGGACGCCATTCAAGGCAACAAAGCGAGGGGCTGAGTGAAAAGATCCTGGGCGGTGACACTCTCGTTTAGCGTCAATTAAAGAAAACAACAAGCAGAGCTGTTTCTGAAGGCAGCTGGGTCCAATGTGTTTATTTATACTGAAGCAAATATGTATGTTTGAAGGAATGCAGCCAAGGATGTTTCAATCAGGAAAACACAGAAAAATGTCCCTCACATTGAGATGCACTTGAGTTGAGCAAGCACACAATGTCTTCTCTCTCTATTTATCTCTTTATGTCTCTCTCCCTCTCTTGCAAATAGTGGCTCCACTGTGCAGCTTTGAGTCCCTTTCGTATGCAGTGCAGGGGCCCCTGACGAGGGCCTTCCCTTGGCTCCCCAACTAAACAGAGAAGATGGTGTTATCAGAACGCTGCCAGGAGGTTGTCAGCTCGTATTGGGCCGGGCTGACCGAGTGGCCGGTTGGCGGATGCGTGTCGATGCCAGGCTCCCAGCGCCATCCCTCCGTGGACATCTGCTGTGTGTGGAAAAGCTGTGCAGTTTGTCTGCCGTTGCATCTTAATCCTCCATCTCTTCGGCTGTGGCCATGCCTGGCCGAGCAAACCAGCAGCTCTGCTCGCCTTGCTTGTATTAATTGCCCTTGCCTGGCTCGCTGTTTGCTTCTGATTACACTCATTAATTTCAATTCCCCAGGAAGCCGCCACCGCCGTAGCTGCCTTTAGACACACACACACGCACGCACGCACGCACAAAGACATACACACACACACACACACACACACACACACAGATATGCACTCACTGCCACATACTATACATGCATGGACAGGCATAAATGCATATTTGTATGGACACAAACTTGCATTTAATGTTGTAATATTGTCAACATTCTTTATATGGATTTCTTTGTCTGGGCATGTTCTCCTCATTTGGCACACCCACATAATACTGCAATTATGACTCAAAATAAGTGCAAGGCGGCTATGGAATAATTCCATTTGTCTGGAAAGTATTTTTGAGCAGTGCACTAAATATGTACTCCATATCTGTCACCTTAAATCTTTTTTAATGTAGCGTTTTTCAATTACCAATACTAAATTATTACTAAATTATGATTTATATCATTAGCGTAAATTGGAATTTGCTGGTCAAAAGTGCAGTGTTCAAGAGAACCATGATATGTACATCTGTTGACTCTCATTAGTTTCATGTTGCCCGTTTCCTGTGATCATATGCACAGATGCAAACACACCCCGTGTGTCATCAGTGGCCATTTGTACGTCATTAGCAGCTGTGAGCCGTGTCTGCCGTCTTCCTCGGCTGGTCTCGCTCTCTAAAGTCAAAGGGACAAGGAGGAAGTTGACCTGCTGGTCATAAGTCATCGTCCTCATCCCAGCAGGTGGACCACATCTGGTAAACTCCAAACATCTGGGCTGACAGGGTGGCCTCGCAATTATAGCAGTGCTGCAGACTTTACTCAAAATTGCCAGGAAAAATCAATGTCAAACCATATTATTACCTTTGACTCATTAAATTTTCAAGCTCATACGCAAACACTTCTTTTAGAGCAAATGTAGCATGATCAGCCAAAGAGTGGCAGCTTAGTGGTAATACTGATTATTATTACACAAAAACTGTCCTTAATGAACAAATTGTGTAGTAAAAATAAAAAGGGTTTAGTCCAATATGCCCAGGAGAGCCAGAAGAAGGATCCGTTATGTAGCTCCCATGCTTTACCATATACATAAATAATATAAACTATAATATAAAAAAATGTAAAATTAAGATTTTCTTAAAAGAGGGGGAGTGGAGGAAATAGAAGAGGGAATATTAAAATAGAAGAAAATTTGATATATATATATATATATATATATATAATATTATATATATATATATATATATATATATATATATATATATATATATTGATATAAAAATAGATAAAAGGTTAATAAACACTCAGACACACTTAAATTCGGATTTAAACCATAAAGGTTAAGTGCTGTAAGTATCTGGGATAATGACCTGCGGGTCAATATCATGTATTATATGAGCTAGGCGAACTTGCCGGTCTCCGAGGGCGGCGCTTAAGCACAGGCGGCGAAAGTGAAATCGCGCAGTAACCAATAGCAACAACCGCTGGCTCCTAGCAGACTAGGCTACGCTTTAATGAATTGTTAAGACATGTGTCAATCAAACCGCACCTGCCTAACCCCCCCTACCTCCCGCCCCCAGCTCTTACGAGCCAATGGCAGCCTGGCTGACTGACACCAAGTTTGATTGTCTTAACAAACAAAACATTTCGACAACGGAGAAGAAAAACGAGCAGGTCATTACCGACTGAACGTTTTCAGTTTCGTCGGATATTAATAAATGAAAAGAGAGCCTGAAAAGGACCTGGCTCGTTTATTCAGCAAGTAAGGATGGAAGATTTTGCTACTGTTGTTTTTTTGGAAGTGAGATAATGTGAGACGGTATTCATGAAGACTGGAAAATATGCATTTTTGGCGCCCATAAAAAATCAGCTGAGCATGTAAAGCTTTTCACGAACTGAGAGAGTTGGACACAAGTTTGGCCTCACAATCGGTCCTGGACAGTCCTGTAAGGTACGCTTATTTTGCTCTCCAGTCTTTAAGTTGCAGTTGAGATGGATAGAGATTTGCACTGGTATAATTTAGTTTATAGAACTGAAATAATACTGTCATCACTCTGCTGAAGTTATTATGAAGATCTGTTTGGTGTGTTATTTGTTTGTATTCGCAAAATGCCTGTGTGATAGGCATTTTGTTCCTGCGTCCTGCATACTTTGATATTGTTGATGACACTTTGAGCACATAATAGTTGCACTGACTATTTGCGTTAGGCCTACGTGCAAGCAATGTTTGCGTTTGTTGTTAGTTTATTTGCTTTATGTGTATGGTATACATACGTCTAGGCCTTAATACAACGTAAATGGGTCAGTTACAAAGAATTAACCCCTGTACAGTTGTCATGATCGTTGATATTGTCTTTAGAGACCAGAAGCGTTTTTGGTCTTTATTTTTGTTGTAAAGTTGGACACTGTAAAGTTGGACACTTCTATGGTGAATGACTCTGTTTTGGAGCCATTCTCAAGTGGCCATCCAAGGAACTGCAGTTTTTGGACCTTCTGCTTTAGCCTAATTTTTCAGCCTTGGAGGTTGCAGCTTGGTTTTGTTTCAACATTGGGGGCTTGGACACATAAAAAAATAAGGTTGGGGGGTCCTCCACTAGTAAACTTAATAAGTTTAAATAACACTATATTTCCTGCCTTTTGGTGAAGTTTTCTGCACCGATTTGTTCCTTTTCTGCATCAGTAAAGGGATAAAAATCACTGTTATTTTATCAAAATAAAATTCCTTTACTAGTTTAACAGTTTTAGTGGTTAAGGGGAGGCAATTACACATGTTCTAAAAATAGAGGGAGACATGTCCCCCACCCTTGAGATCTACGCCTATGCGTGCAGGTGTCTTTTTCTATACACACTGATGTCCACAGTGCATCATCCACAGTATTGTCATCACCTCATGGCCTTTTTGTCCTTTTAAGTTGAGAGTGACGCACAGAGTGTGGCTGCTACTCCTCCTCAGCAGCCGCTAAGCCGACCTAAGGGGCATTAAAACCCTCCCATAATACCAAGCTGTGTGGCCTTTGCCTTCTGTCACCCTATCACCTCAGAACCTGGGATTTTCTGGGAAAGCAGGGCTTCTGGACTGACTCATCAGACAGCTGTACCTTCAAGGGCCTCGTGGGGGCGACGCCCTGAGGGTCACTGCCCTGGGCTGTGATTTGACGGCCAGGCACAAATAAAAACCCCTGAAGCTTGACAACTTCCTTGCTGAGTCCGCGTAACCCAATTAGTGAACCAGTCGTCAGTCGGAGAAAATGAAAACATTCCGGACTCAAATTCCCAAGGCGGCTGTAGTCGTTTATTAAATCCATTTCTTGTTTCACCCTCTTCCTGAGATTTTCTAGGACTGATTTTAATGGTCCACCAAGGAGCGACTCAACAATTCAATGTCATGCCAGTGAGCTGCAAATATACTCCTGGCTGTGCTGAATCCTGCAGACAAGCTAGAGTACCTCACATCATTATGTTAACCCACTGCTATCTTTCCAAAGTGTACCTAGATAATGAGATCACCTCAGCTCTGTGGGTGCTGAAAGGCGACGTTATCCAGCAGCGTAGTCAGTAGGCCTAAAGATGCTGGAGGGTGAAGGCAAAGACGAAGGGAAGAATCAGTGCTGTAGCAGAAGGTCATATTGATTGATAAAGCACCCTGTGGATTTGGCTGTGGATTGCTCACCCCCCACAGTGTGTTTGTTGTGGGATACCAGACTGCTGCCCTTAAGGCCCAGAACAACACAGACAGGCAGAGAAAGACAGTGAAATCAATGACCGTCTCACACAGGGCTCTCATACGTTCCTCCAAATCATCTAAAGTGGCTCCCTTGGCACCTCTACTTGCGCCTACCTCCTCTGAAAAAAATAACATGATTTGTTAAAGACACTAGAGTTCAGAGAGGAACAGCGAGCACCTTCTACACTGAAGAAATCGATGACTGAAAAAAGATTCTCAAAAATAAAGACATCCTGGCATTATAAAGAGACAAAAATACCACAAATTCCAGCCTGTGAAAGATGAGGATGATGAGGGATGCATGCGAGGAAGGCTACATTTGCCTATTGAGACCAGGCCCCTAGTGTCTTCTCTCTCCCTTGTGGGCTCCTGACAGAGCCAGATAGGCCTCCTCACTGCTGACAGCCAAATGTCCTCATCCATCCTCATCCAAGAGGCCCGCAGGCGTCATCAACCTCGTCTAGATTTCCCCCGACGAAACCCCAAAGCAGAAATCTCTTGCCCCAAGCCCAGCAAAGCGATGGAGTTGGGAGTATCCCCATGGAGCCTCTGTCAATATGTCATCATCGTCATAGCTGCCAGTTGGCAGCGTCGTAACCCACTGCAGATGTGTCAGCAAAAACACCGTCCATTTTATTATTATTTCTTTCCACTGAATATCTATTGCAGGACACACTTCTTCTCTGTGCTCACACGAAGGGTCATAACTCACGCAGGCCATGATGTGCTTCCCATTCCTGTGACGGAGAGGTATTTGTGATGATGAACGGACACATGGGGGAGTGTTTGTTTTGCGGAAGAGGGGGACTCTTTTAGCCGGGTGGAGCTGTATACAGTAAGCAGACGTAAGCACTTATGGCCCAATCTGGCTGTGCTGACAACACAATTTTAGCCAGTTTGGAGAACAAACTGACTGTTTCATAGGATGATACACCTTCAGTATAAATGTAGCATATGAATTATTTAGTTTCATCTTTGTGTGCGGAACTACAAGGGAAAATGCGAATCTTTGGCTATAAAGAAATGCTTCATAAGTCTCCTCTTTGCTACAGAAAAGACGGTGCTCATAAAAAATCTTTAAGAAAAGTCTGTATGGAAGTTTAGTAAGTAACATACACTTTCAAATGGAAACAAGTGTGTTTTTGAACAGTCATTTGACTGGGCCTAGCTGGTCTTTTTAATGTCACCATCCATCCTCCACAACAAGCTCCTGCGATTTGCAATAATAGTCCACAACAGTATCATCACACGGGATTTAGTAATATTTATTCATTGAGAGCAGAGAGTGCACTGTAAATATGAAGCACTTTGCTAAAAGCCTGGAAATCACCGCAATATCATGGCCATTTGGAGGACAGAATCATACTTGGTGGAACATTTCTGGGCTTCATATTATCAGGCCCGGGACTGTAATTGTCTATACTGCATTTAGCGAGGGTCACGGAGAAAGTGACAGGGGAAAAAAGGGACAAATAAAGAAAGGACAGGGAGAGGGCAGAGGGAGAACAAGTAACAGCTAACTTCTACCCAGCAGAATGTCCTCTCTTAGCAAATAACAGGAAATTGCAACTTTGTAGCTATCGCCATGAATTAATTCTGCGTGTCAGGGAGGAGAGCAGAGCAAGTCTACACATGTTGCCTTGACATTCCCTAGACTGTAATGTAATGCACATCTAATAGGGGATGGGATGAGTCTGAGATTTCATTTCAGGAGCAGCAGCGGTAATGGCAGAGATGATGATCGTGGCTGCATTACATGCAATTGGATTTAAAACATTTGAGATATTTTGTTTACTTTGGCTGTGATGTCAATAAATATTACTTTCCTCTGGCTTTTGGGCAAGTAAGAAGCTTTAAATGTGCATTGAATATGTACTGAAAACTCTTCCAAAGCTACTTTCTAATGTTGGCTTGTATGAGATTGTGTTTGCGTTGAGTTGAGAGAGTCAGAGGCTGCATGTGAGGCGATGGTTGACCTTTGATCCAGGAATGTTTTTCATTGTCGGGTCATCCATCTTCATTACTCCCGGTGGTTTCTCTGCTGTACAGCATTAATTCAAACAGCTCTCGGTGTTTGGATAGCTTGCTCTATTGGACTAAACACACCCAAACTGTCTGAAATGACATCCATCAGTCAGACTTTGTTTCAATAAAGGATCGGGTTCACTTCATCTTATACCTGACTGTAACTGAACTCTCAGGAATCAGGTTTTTTCAAGCTACTTGAAATATGGCAACAAAATTTTTAGGAATGAGTCTCTCCATATTTTTGCTACAAGTCATATAAGGCAAATACCATTTCACAAAAATGGGAACGTGGTTATTTTTTTATAATGCTATCTCTCACGTTTTATACATCTCCTTGCATCTTTTTAGCCACTTTAAATAAATAATTTGCGGGTGCAAATGCTTTGTACAAAGCATTTGCACCCGCAGAATCCAAATCCAAATCCAGATATCAAAAGCAACCTAAGTAGATAAATGATAATAGGGTAGATAAATCAATCGTTTTTTAAATTCATCCATTTTTGTCCACTTATCTGGGCCAGGTTGTAGAGCAACAGGCTGAGCAAGGTACTCCAAAAATCCTTCTCCCACATAACATTTTCTAGCTCCTCCTGGCGCATTCCCAGGCCAGATGAGATATAAAATCCTTACAGTGTGTTTTGGGTCTGCCCCGGGGCCTCCTACCAGTTGGATGTGCCCAGGAGGCATCTTGTGCAGATGCCCGGACTACCTCAATCGGTCCCTTTCAACACGAAAGGTCAGCGGCTCTACTCTGAGCTCCTGCAGGATGTCTGAGCTCCTTTAAGGGTGAGTCCAGCCACCCAAAGGTGAAAACTCATTTCAATGGCTTGCATCTGTGATCTCATT
Organism: Plectropomus leopardus; assembly: GCF_008729295.1. Taxonomy (NCBI): domain Eukaryota; kingdom Metazoa; phylum Chordata; class Actinopteri; order Perciformes; family Serranidae; genus Plectropomus; species Plectropomus leopardus. The sequence goes on along the minus strand of NC_056472.1, from coordinate 12,733,210 downwards.
CTATTGGTCACGACCCAACGCTCATGACCATCGGTGAGTGTGGGACATGGATGGATCGGATTCTAGAGCTTTGCCTTCCAGCTCAGCCCCCTCGTTACCATGACAGTCCAATGCAATGCCTGCGTCACTTAAATTTCAATATGACAACTTTAATCACTCCATCTGTTTTTATTGTCTCTCTTGGATGACATACACTTTTAGTAATTATTCAGCCAGTCATATGCTCAGTACTTCCCAAACACATGCATTTTTGCTAAAACCTTACAATCTAAAATACTTCAGTATACGAGTATTGTACTTGGGCAAGCTCATGCTTTTAAACTCTTGATTGTGCGAAAATGCCTGTTTGGAAAGTGCTGAGGAGCACTGTGAGTAGTTGAGATACAAATGATTTGGGGGTGAAGAGTTTCCTTAATATACTTATCAGAGAGCAGAGCATACATGAAAGTTCAAGACATGATGTAACTTTTTAAAAAATAAAACCATTTAATTTCTACATAGTTATGAGTGATTTTTCAGTCATACTTTCTCTGGCAGTTATTGAGCAAAACTCCCCGTGCACAGCCAATCTAACCGTCAGGTGCTGGTAGGTAGCAGCAACATATAAAGTGGAAAACAAAGTAGTCCACTGCACCTCTAAAAACTGACACTTATATGAATGACTTTTCTTTAGTAGAGGAGATGAACCATTATTTGCAGTGATTTTTACTTTCAATTTGTCTGATAAAAAGTCAACTGCTCTTCCCGCCTCCATAAATCCAGAGAGACCAACAAAGTGAAGCAGCATTCAGATCAGCTCATTCCAGCAGCATTCAATGACCGCCCTCTCAAGGACGCTGATTGACATTTTATACAGCTCCTGGAGTTTAGTGGTATTGATGGCATTCAATTTAACTGTATATTCTTTTAATAAGGGTGCTGCCAGATGCCTGGTGCTTTCAAAGTGCTCTTTAAGAGACAGTGAGTTGGGGAGAAAGGGAGGGAGACACAAAGAAGGTCAGAATTAAGTGATGTGCTTTCTCTAAAGCAATTATTTTAAGATCCTGGCTTTTTTCCCTCTTGGCTGGGTAAACGCTGTGATCGGACAGTGACACATTTTTATCATTTGGCTCTGTACTCCAGGACATTAGATCTGTAATATAGCGATGCCTATGGGGTTAAAGTGCTTACTGTCAGTTTCAATTTGCGGGTGTTGTATCCACATCAGATGGAATTGATATAATTAACATTACTGGAACATAACATCTCTCTATTGTTTATCCCTTGCAATTAATAAAGTCCCTGGTAATGCCCTTAGCTGACAGACATCATCAAACACATGGTATCCTCCCTTTCAGGCTGTTTCATCTTTACTTTTTGCTTGTTCAGGGACTTTTTGCATTCAGTTTGGTCATCAGCAGGTAAAAAAATGTTGTAAAAAAAGGCCATGCAATGGATTTGGCCAGTTGGGAATATTCCGTCTCAAGGACCTGCATACAAAGGGCTCCTACACTATTCAGCAAATGTGAATGTGAACACCTCAGACAGCCTTAAAGCTGAAAGTCAGCACTTACTCTTCATAGTCATTGTCTCTTGAATTCTAATGTGCTTGGGTAGAGACAAAACCACAACAGCTATTAAATATTTGAACAAGTAATTTAAATAATGATTGTTACTGTGTTTCTTGAGCCACTTTGTTTTTGCATTGTAGTGTAAGTAAGTAAAGCTTTATCTATATAACACACAGTTACAAAGCCCTTCACACACAAATATGAAAAACATATATAAATGAAAAACAACAAAATACACTATAGAACATGCAGTGAGAGAGAGATAAAACTAAAAACATAGACATAGTGAAGATGTGAAGATGATCAATAGAAAGGCTTGTCTATGAAGATAGGCTTTTAGCTGCTTAAAACAGTCCAAAGATTCAGCCAGTCTGTTAGGTTGGGGAAGATTGTTCCAGGGGGTACGGCCTAAAACAGCAAATGCACAGTCTGATGTTTTGCAGTTGGAGCAGGGGATCAAGAAAAGGCCAATAATCTGGGCTCTTGTAGTTTGTTCTAAATCATATGGAGGGATGTAAGGACAGGTTTTATGTTTGTCTGTTGGCTAGTTCTAGCCTGGCAACTTTGTTTTGAACCAATTACAAATGATTTAAGGCTGTCATACTGGTTGTCATAAAGTCATACTGGTCAATGATGATACCAAGATTCTTAGCGATAGGTTTCATATTTGAGTGAAGTCATAGTGCAATACCTCCCATGCCTAGTAGGGAGCAGAAATGCCAATGCAGTGTTTACACTGGATGGTGTTGTTGTCTATGGCACCCATCAATCCTGAGCCAAAACATATCAAAACATGTCAAAAGGTGACTTGGGCCTCCTCTGACTCCCCAGTCAGGTCTGGGGTACAAGATTTATTCCAAGCTATGATTTATTAATCCATCTGCATCCTCAAAAACCAGGCCAGTCACATAGAGCCCAGACTTTCCACTTGTCATTTGTACAAGTCATTATTGCTTTTTTATCTTCTTAAACTCGGGTCAAATGCACAGAGCAGTACTTATTTCATTTTTTTGTAACGAGAGCTGCCTATCAGGGGAACACAGAGGAGCAAGGAACAGATGCACAATATCAGATTGAATGTCTCTGCTGTTCAAAACCACATTCTATCAATATGACTACGCACTTGCAGTTTTGGACACAGTAATGAGCAAAAGAGTTTGCTATGAGTTTGACAGGCTCTTATGTCCCAAACAACAGTGAAAGGCTGCTTCAATTCATAAGACTCCATTGCCCTCTGCCTTTGTAAATGCCATCGGGCATCTTCTTAGTCTAGACGTTCGACCACACAAGGCGACACTGGTTGCTCCCAGTCTAAGACACTGCCATCTGTGTGCGTGCTGCTGAGTCTGTGTATACCAAGCCACTTACACGAGAGGAAAAAGATCTTCATGTGGCACACATGTGCACCACGTGGCTCTGACAGAAAGAGAACGAGTACAAGATGCCCCCTCCTCTCCACCTCTCCCCACCCCATGGGTACAAGAAATCTGTGGCAGACAGTGTCACCCGCCCTGGCTACTGCTTTAATTAAAGCCCTAATGATAGGCTTTCAACTGAGAAGCAACTTATCATCACACATAATCGCTCTGCGCTAGTTAGCGCTGGCAGAATTGCAACCATCTGCTCTGCTAAGAACACATTCTGATCATTCTTTATATAGCACTGGTAGTTCACGTACAGTATTTATATTAGGAGACCCCCATTATGTGAAAGTCTGTTTAAACATTGTACATTAATGGGGCACATCTGTGCTAGAGGCGCTTGGATCAGCACTGCACATGAATAGCCAATACCCTTTTTAGGGTATCATCAAGATGATATACCGTCAGCGATTGCTGATTAGATGATTCTGGTAGCTGGTTTTTGATTTCTTTTTTATGTGAAGTTTTCATCACTTTTTTTATTTGCATATTTTCTTCATCCCTCTGCTGCAGTCACCAGTTCTCATCAAGAGGATCAAAAATCCTGCAGTGAGCACTGATTATATGGGTAAAATCAAAAGTGTATTTTTCACACACTAAACGTTATTTGGAAAAATGTTTTTAAGCTGAAGTCTGTATGTTTATTTGATTTGGCTAAAGCCCCCCAAAGCCCCTGTAAAATGTTGAGTCTTTATTTTTCATGCTTTGGTTTTTGTACAGATTAAACTAACAAGATATAATGTGTTAATGTGATCTTGAGAGTTGCTTGCAGGATTTAGTTGACTTTGGACAGAGCCAGGTGAGCTGTTCCCACAGACTGTATAAATGAATGATGTAGCTACTGTGACCTCACCCGTTGATTTGTGGACTGGTGTTTTGATGTTTCGAGTTCGGCATTTTCGATGTTGCCATGTTGTTTTTTGGTGCCTGAGGTGACCATATTTGTACGAGAAGCTTGAGCTGTGGAGGAGTGAGAGATGGATCTGACTTACAGATTGTAGCAATGCCTCATAGACTAGAATATGTGCAAATATGGGCGTAAATAAAATGTAAACAGATATATAGTTATATAGAAATTCAGCCTCTGTACAGCTAGCATCAAGGAGGGAAACCAGCAATAGAGACCAAAACCTTTTTTTTTTTTTTTTTTTGCTCCAGGCTGTAAATATGTTTATTTCTGCTGGAAAGCTGGGCATTTTAACATGGGTGTCTATGGGGATTAACTGTATGGCCAGCCTCAAGTGGCCATTCAGTGAACTGCAATTTTTGGCACTTCGCGTTGGCTTCATTTTTCAGCCTAAGGGGTTGCCCCTTGGCTGTCTCTTCTGTTTCCAGTCTTGATTCTAAGCTGAGGTAGAGCCAGGGCTCAGCCCATACATGAGGGGGTATGCTCTCCCAGGGAGATTTTTTTTCCACTTACATCAGCTGTATGCTCATGTTTTTCAATCCATTTAAGATAAGAGTGCCTAAAAGCATGCATTATGTGGGGAAAAAAACATGATAATTGCCAAGAAAAGAAACCAGCAAGCCTACATCCTATTTTGTACCTAATTTATCGTCAGCTATCTTCATCATTCTGAAACTACAACACAACAACTGTTAAGGATGACTAACTTCCACTTCTGTCACCTAATAAAAGCAAAAATTGTCTGACAAAACTATATAAACTGATATAAAATACATAACACAGGGTGTGAATTTGGTACAAACAGCTTTACTAATCTTGAAATCCTTAACAAAAAAACTATGCTGACGTAGAGGTAAAAAAAATAATGTCTATTGACAAATATTCTACACTTCAATCCATGCCATAATAATCTGGGCTAATAATCTGGGCTACTGTAATTGCAAATCAAGGATCCCAAGTAAATGTGGTCTTCTAATCTGAATTGAATATTGGGCCACATGAAGAAAATGTACTCAATTATATTGGATTTCTTTGGGGAATAGAATAGATTCAGGGCTTTAGAGAAGACATTTGGGGCTGAAGCCCCAGAAGCCGCTCCGCCCCTGACTCAAACTAAGTTAGATGGCTGCTGGCGGTAACTTTATTTTTTACCATTAGTGTTATCGACGTCCTCATCTAACTCTCAGCAATGAAGCGAATAAGTGTACTTTCCAGAATGTCAAACTTTTCCATTTAACTTTACCAACAAAAGCTATAACACATTGTGGTGTTCACATTCATTAGTTTGCTTGGTACATACTGTATGTGTCTGCACACTGTGACCCCTAAACAAGTTTGGTGCTTAACAGAATGAATAGAGGGTGGATGAATAAATGGAGCTTCAGCGGATTTATTTTCAATTTTAAAAGTTAAAGCCTTCCAAAACCTGATAAAAGATTAAACACTTACAGCAAAAAGAAGTGTTTTTCTAAAGAAGAGAAACTGTCTTGTTTACAAAGATACATCACAAGCTCGGCTTGTGAAGCACAACTGTAAACTGGATATTGATGAATTTTCAAAGTGAATAAGATCATATATGGTGAGGAAATGAAAGAGCCTTAAAATCACAGCTACAAAACATGCTGTGTAAACAGTTTGATCTACAGTATGGGAGAAATGCCACCTCTGTATCACAGGAGGGGTTGCATTCATATCTATAAACCCCATTTACAAAGCAGGTTTTTGTGATTTATTGTTTTCTTAATGTTTGATTTGTTGACATGAACTAAATTACTAAGCTACAACAGACTGTTTTCACACTTTCATTAGGGCGCTTTCCTTTTTCGTGTGCACGGCAGTGAGATTTACTTCCAACGAATCAATCTGAGGTCAGATCAGGAGCACTTAGGGATTATTTACTAGCTCTGAGACACAGTCATAGTCTCGCTGACAGAAAAGCTGCACCCTAAGAGCTGATGTAATTCTCCTCCATGTTGGGTGCCTCAAATGCTCTGCTGCTAGAAAAAAAAAGGCTTTGGCACAGCAAAGTGATGAGAGCAGCTTGCCTCCACTGATGTAAATCCTGCCTGTGTTTACTGAGGGCTCCTGATCAAAGGGAGGAAGGAGAGATGGAGGCTCGCAGACATAAAGTTGAAAGGAAGTTGCAGAGTTGCAAAGCTGAGTCATTGTAGGTAGGTGTGTGTCTGAGGTTTGCGGTGAGGTTAATAGTGTGAGTGTGTGTGTGTAGGGGTTTAATGTGGCGGTCTAATGGCCCGCATTAAACTGAGAAGATTATAATGTTTTGGTTTTTCATGCCGTTCTGGTTTCATATTAGAGCAGGTCACTTGTCAGGGTCTTTATAATATGCCTGTACAATTAATTATTCTTCTCCAAACCTCCTACTTTAGAGCTCTTTCATGAGATAAAACTTTGTTTTATGTCTCTTATAGTTTTTTTTTCTTGCAAATTTTGTCTGGTCTCCTTCAGGTTCACCCTGTAGCACAACCTCTTCCTCCCTCCCTTTTTTCTCTTTGTGTATCTTCTGCCCCCCAGCTGAAAGTGAACAGAGGATGACATGAATTTAAAAAAAAGAAAAAAAAGTTGTCTGCAGTGTTTGACAACCTCTCCCTGCGGGGCTCTTTAATCATTCACGCTTCATTAACTGGCTATCTGTTATCATTCTGCATCTCTCTTTTGAAGAGGATGAGAAAGGTGGAGGGCTATGTGGCAATAATCAATTTTCCTGTAACACAACAGTGGCATTAAAAAAAAAAATCAACCTGAGCAGAATAAGACTCAAAAAAGCAAACTTTAGGTGACTCGAAGCAGGTCAGAGGGTCCCAGCATTTTGAAACGGAGCTTGTCCTCATCACAGCATCATGACGGAAAGTTGTTCACAATTCTTTAATAATAATAATAATAATAATAATGATGTAAAGAACAGTTTCAGTGGTTTGACGTAGCTCTAGATTTTTTTATGGTGCTGTAAGGAAACAAATGAAAGGCTAACCACCACCAAGTCTCACATTGACAGATCTATGTCCACAAACTGCTTCAGTGCTGTGCCAGAGCTTCTTGCACAGGTTTTTTTTAACTCAGGTTTAAAAAACCCCAAATATTGTTTTAGAACTAACAAGAACAGTGATCAAGGTGAATATTGTGAGGACTAGCATCTGTATGGGTCAAACACTGCAAAAGAAAACTTATTCTAGATGAAGCACAAAAGTATTTAGTGTGTGTAAAACTAGACAGACAAATAGAGTAATTGGAGTAATATACTTTCATAGTTCAAGACCATAGTTGTTTACGAAGCCACATATTTTCAAAGGCACAGTGGAAGGAAGCAGAATGTTTGTTTAGGATCACAATTACAGGCCACAGTCCAACTCAATGTTCTTTCCTGCACTTGGAAAATATTTTATTTGTCTTTATTTTATTTATCCTTTCCACTGATATCAACAAAAACAACAACAATAACAACCCAATGATATCTTAGACATTTTGCCCTGAGTTATGGAAGATAACGCAAACCAAAAGGTAGATTAAAGGACCATAATGCTGGCTTTATTTTATGTTGAATAATTAACATTTTCAGCTCTGGATGAAGAATATTTTTAGATTTATAAAGGTTCTAAAAAAAAAGCCACACAAAATGACATTTATGCTTTATTAGACACATTTTGAAAACAATCTTGCTTTTTTACAAAAAAAAACCAAACAGGCTTCAAGCATGAGCAGGAAGCAGCAACCATTGGAGCTGAAAAATGAAGCCAATATAGAAGTGCCAAAAACTGCAGCTCCTTTAACGGCCACTTGACGCTGGCTGAAAAACAGACTGAATACCTGTAGACCCTTGTGTTAAAATGCTCAACTTTACAGCAGAAATACATATTTACAGTTGGGTACAATAAATGTCAAGATTTATGACAGCTGTGTGGAGGCGTGAAGTTTTCTATAACTCACCTGTTTACATTTAACTAAGGCTTAAAGCTGCACATAATTAAGGACGGGCCACTTTGAGTGACAGGCTGTCTGCTAACAGTGTCCTCGGCTTCTCAGTCAGATCCACCCATCGCTCCTCCACAGCTCCAGCCTTTCGCCCAAATTTGGTCAATTCTAGCTCCAAAAAATTGGGATGGAGGCGGCCAAAATGTTAAACTCAAGGCTTCAAAATGGGAATCCACAAACCAGTGGGTGATGTCATGGCAGTTATGTCTATTATTTATACAGTCTATGATGAGGACTTGGTTTGTTAAATGTAGGCCTACAACTTCAGCAATAAAGAGCAGAACACAGCAGCTCCTGGTATTATTTACAGAGCAGAAACATAATGCACAGCATAGTATACCACAGGTGAATTTTATATCCTTTGTAGCTTTTTACACACTGTTTGGTCCCATGTACTCTTTGGTTCACTGGAGGAAACAAAGTCCCCGCTGTGCTCCAGCTGCTGCTTCAAAACATGATTCATACATCATGTAACTGGTTTCAGTTCAGCAATTTTATAAAATCTTTGATATTAGGTTGCTTATTGGTAAAACCTTAACCTTGAGTCATCCACTTACTTATCACATAAAAGCTTACAGACTGTTCTCACCTCTTAACCATGTATTATTATTATTATTATTATTATTATTGTTATTATTATTTCACTGTATTTTGGATTTTTTTCCAGTGGCCGCATTGTACAAAATAACTATAATATAACATTTTAATCAAACTGACACTGTATAAACTTATTATTTATTATCAGTAAAGGGAAAAAAAAGTGGATACTTCCAGTGTTTTTGTACAGTGTCTGTGGTTGTTTTATTTATTCAAGTACGAGTCTTACGTGAACAATCTTAAATGACTTGAACGAATGTTTATGCCTTTCTTGCTCACCGCTCAGATCTCCTCTGACCATTTACTACTGTGATGCCCCGATTCTTAATGTGTGCTGCTTATGAGCCATGACACACATTACAACCATCGGTCTTCAAGGCTGGCTCTTAACCAATGTATCATGACAGGCAATTGACTCTGTGTGATCTCTCCTGTTCCTCCTGCTGAACTGTAGAGATATGATCAGAGCTGCGGTGCAGATGCGAGGCTGGGAAACGGTGGCAGTTCACTGGAGTTGAATTGTGCCCCGGAGAGGAGGAAGTGTAGTTTTTCTATCAGATGGAAAGATCAGAGGAGACGGATAATTCAGTAATCACATCTGTGGTGATTAGGGGGACAGGACGCAGTTTTCCGATAAGGATCTGCGGGCTTCTTGGCGGCTGTGTTCGTTTAATAGGAAACCGAAAAGACACTGTCTCAGAGCGGTGTCCCCTTGCTGGGTCATCTGTCTCTTTTTATCTCACCTTTGTTAATCTTGTTTCATTTTTTTGTCATTTCTCATTTTGTCTCATTGGTTTGTCTGGTCTCATTTATTTAGGGATTGGTGAACTTGCAATAGTCTACATATCAACTGACGTCCTTCTGCTGTTTCATCTGGTCTTGAGTTGTCCCCTTTCATTGTGTCTTATTTTGTGTTGACTTTAATTTGTTTTTTGACCCCCTGCGTCCTCAAATCTTGTTTCACTCTTACAGTGTCAGAGGAAAACAAAAAAAAACAGGGCTGCATCCCAATAGACATGTCGTCTTCTATGCTGTTTCATCATGTTTAATTTTTTTCCTTTAACAAATCCCACGTGTAACAAGAAAGGCAGTGTGAGCAAGAGGGATGGTAAAACAGAGCTGCTAAAGGAGTACTGACAGGAGGGCTGTACTTGTTTGGGTACTGAGTTCAAATATTATCAATCTTTCTCCAGAATTGCTGACTTGTTACTGAAATCATCTTGGTTCCAGTTGCCTCATCTCATGTCACCTTTTCTCGCATACTTTGCCTTTTATAACATTTTATTTCGTTTGGTCTTGTCTTGCTTGTCAAAGTCTCATCTCACCGTAATGTCTTCTTGTCACAACTTAATTTGTGTTGCCTTATTTCATATCGTGTTATCTTGTTTTACGTATTTCATCTTGTCTGATTTTTGTTAGCATATTTTCCTTTATCCTATTTACATTCCTCTTCTCTGTTATCTATATTACTTTTCTAATCTTGTTTTGTCTGATGTTGTCAGCTCCTTTCACGTCATTTTCTAAATGTCTCATCTTGCCTTATTCTATCTTGTCTTGTCTCACTCCCCTCATGTCTTGCTTGTCTAATTTGTCGTTTTATTACCACTCCTACATCTTGGGTAACATCTCAGGAAAGAAATAATTTTCAGTGGGTTGAGATAAACCCAAAGACATATATATTACAGCCAGACAGACACTGCTTTGAATGTTTTACTGACCAATTATTTATTCAGTCTTATCTACATTTTTGTCTGATATGGAGACTTCCAGTCAGACCTTATAAACTTCCACTGAATAACGTTTGAAATACTAATCTCATTTCTCATTTAAATTCTTCAGAACTTGGTCCGACTCTCTCTGTATATTTTAATTTTGTTTTGCTTGATAACATTTGGAATTAAAATGCAAGCAGTTTTAGTCCTTGGTTTTCATAATGGAGCATTGCAAAGGCAGGTTAACATCAAAAGACAATAACAAAGAATGTGTGCATATAAAGACAGATTCATTCGTGCACGCATGTGCGCGCGCACACACACACACACACATACACACACACAAAACTTTTCAGGGCATAATCATCTCTTCCTGCCTGATGAGCCCTCCATATCCTTCCATCATATCCATCATGTAAATCACTTTCTATTGTCAATGCCACCTGGGGGCTAACGCGACAAACCTTCTCACTCTCTCTATCACAGTAATTAACCGCCTCCTCTGTCCGCCTATACACACACACACACACACACACACACTCACACAAACTGAAAAGAGCCATGATCCTCCTCTTTATTTTTTTACCCATTTCTGTTTCTTGCGCCGCTCGTACTTGTCAGACTAATCATTATGCTGTCACGTCAGCTTGCCAGATCTCATCACAGACTGCTAAATTACTGCTGAGAGCAGATGACACAGTGTGTGTGTTCATACATGTGTGCGTGTGTGTGTGTTTGTATGCATGGGGGTCATGTTAGTGCATGGTGTCTGCTGTCAGCAGAATCAGCTGAGTTTGAAGCTTTCTGTCTTGAGGCCTGTTGAGTCTAATCGCTGTATTATGTAAATTCTCATGAATTGTAATGCGTGAATATTAACGAGTGCAAATTTTCCCAAGACTGTCTTCATGATATGTATCATTTTTGTTTAATTTGCAAATACACTTAATCTTAGTATCACAATACCAAGCTCTTTTGCATGCAGAGAGACCTACAACGTTATATTTTACATCAAAATCTAATGTTTGCTCTTTATTTTTCTCTAATAGAAACACTTCATGTGTGTAAATAGTTTTTCCAAATGTAATGCAATGAAATGGCCAGAAATTAGAGGCTTTTTTCGTGACTCACATTTGAGTTGAGTCTTATATGCTAAGGATTTGACTAAATGATTTGTAAATCCACTTAAAAAAGTATTTCACTCGCGGAAAGATGGTATTTTCATTAAACTGGGCTGTCTTTTGACATCGATATTATATGACCAGAGAACACAGAGACAAGGGTCTGTGGCATTCACCTTTGAGTTAGACAGTCTACAAAATCCAGAATACGCAGTACCACACTTAATCAATAAACACCCCTGCTGGTGGGTTATGTAATGCGAGCGTGTCAATATTGACATAGGACACAATATGCTGGTTGGCTGGTAAAGAATGCCAAATTGGTTAAACAGTAAGCTAAATATGCTGTTTTTTCTGTCTCTGTTTTTACAATACAAAATACAGTATGGTGCTCACTTCCTGTCCACAAATAATCTTATTACAGCCAAATAGTGCACTAAAAAATGTTTCCGATGACATTTATGACAGACGTTGGGTGTGAAATTGGCAATACAGTAACAGAATCTTGGTTTATATTTGATCAGCGCTGCCTAGTTTAAAGGTTTAATCTCAGTTTGTTCGGTCGCTGTTTTAACAATACAAGAAACAGTGTGGTGCTCATTTCCGATTTACAGATTCTTGTATTACAGCAAACAGTACACGATTATATGTTTATGAAGACATGTTAGGTGAGGATTGTATTGTTTGATCAGAGTTTGGTCTCAGTTTAAGAGAGAGAGAGAGAAAGGTGCAGGTCTCTCTCTTTATCTGCTTCTATACTCTTTGTGTTTGTTTACCTCAAGTTAATTTACGCATATTAGCTACACTGCTATGATACAAAGCTGGTCGAACACCAGTTAAGTATGTCTTTATATAATTAAGTGCTTGCGTGCAGGAGGTGATTTACACTGAATCCCCACTAGTTGCTGCAGTCCTTGCACGTAACAGGGAGGGACGAAGGGAGATTTCCCCAATGAGATGAGTACATTCAAATTCATTAGTATCATAAACATTACGAACCTAATGATACCGTCCAGTGAGTCATTTTTCTTCTTATCCTCCCTGTGACAAACTTTTCAAAACACACCACAGCTGCGTTGATATCCCAAGCGTATCCCACAAGATTCTGGGCTTGGACACGGGCAAATGATAAGAGCTGGCTTGCATTATGTGACCATGGACAACAGGCTTTTGATTTAGAAGCTTGGACAGCAAAGCGGTTGTCATGTTAATGAGAAAAAAATGTGGTACTCATCACCTACTCATCCACTATCCAGGACAAGCACTTGTTGCCACAGTGACTGGGGATCCAAATAAACAGTAAACTAATATCATTGCTTTAATTAAAACTCCCTGAAAGCTCAGATTTGTGGTTACATTTATCCAAAGATGATTGCCTCGCTTTGTGCTTTTGTATGAATGACCAGGGAAATTATTTCACAAGTTATGCTTCAAATTATACTTTGGCTTGATGAAAACTAAAAGTGTGTTTACAGAAGGGGCTGAAAGAACCTTTACATGGTTGCAATACAGAAGTAGGAAAGCCTTATCTGCTTCTAATCCTGCACTGTGTCAATGAGAGAAGGACACCTCTGCAAAAAGGTGCCCGGCTCTCTGTGAAACTTCCTTGAATAAATAAAGGTTTTTGTGCCTTTTGGCTTTTTATAGGCATCCAACATACACCAGCAGACAGGCAGTGGAGTGGACACAGACACAGACGCAGAGCAATGACTGGACATATGGTTTGGGGCTGACTAAGCACTACAGATGGGGGCTGCAAGCACAGATGGTTCTACTGTCAGGTAAGAAAAGGTTGACGATCAAATACGGGGTGTTTATAATGCTATGGAGTGCTATGGAGAGGTAGCTTGCTATGATGAGGAGGGAAAACTAGTTTGTTCCCACAAACTAAACTTCAAGCTCGCAACTACAAAAATTTTGGGTGTGCTCAAAGAACAAATTCACTGATATTTTACATGTTATGGATTGTTTGTCTTGAAAATCTAGTGTATGTCGATGAATCTATTCTCTGTACAAAAACAAAACTTCAAGTGCATGAAATGTATGAATGAAGTCACAGGTTGTTCTGTGTATTCCACACTCGCGGACAAGAGGCTCTTGAAAAAACAATATGCAAACATTATTGGCAATTTCTTTGGCTTAGTTGTCACGTTTAAATCCTCATACCACTGAACTAATTAACCCATTCAGATCATGAGGCGACTTGAAAACATAAACATGTCAGAAAGTTGATGATGCATGAATGTTTTCACACTCTGCATGCTAAATCAGGGCAGGGATTCAGAGCTGCGGCCGTTTCAGTCGGCAATAATTTATAAAGATCAAGTGAGTTTTACTTATTACTCAGCAGGCACTGCTATACAGTTTGTTCTTGATTCAGTTATTGATCATATGAATCTTATTCTGACTGCAAATGTGACGGAAATGCTGGTCCTTTGTTGCACCTCTAACCATGCCCAACAGTGGTCATGTTTACATGCGCACTGATCTTCCTCTATTATTCTGAATATGACAATATTATGAATTTGAGGGTCATGTTAAATTTTATTCATGGCTACATGTAAATAGGACAATTATTAGAATATTGATTTTTTATGAGACAACTCAATAGAATTTTTATATATATATATATATTCACACACACTAAATATTCAATGATTTTGGACATCACTGCAGCAAACAGAAATTAAACTACAAAGGGTAGAGCAAGGGCAGTTGCGGTTGGAATAGTTGGGACAATGGCCTTTTAGCAGGATAAAAAGCATATTTATGCCATTCACCATTGTCATACTCAGCCAGGCTCTCTTTATTTTTACCCCACGTTTTATTCACATTTTTAAAATCTACCTTGTGTAGGTAAATTTTGTTTTTACTATGCTTTTTATCTTCTACTGCACTGTGTTAAAAAAACACATTGTTGGTGCTCGTGTTAGCTGTCTGAATTTTTATTGGTAGCTGGCACAGCTGTCCAAAGTGTGTCTGCTCTCTCCGGTGCGGTCAGGACAGGATTGTTCTACCTTGTTACAAATTAACAAGACACAATTAAAGTAGACACAGACAAGAGAAAGGCTTTTTCTAATCGAATGAGACCTACTGTGGAGACAGTGAGGTAATGGTTACAGCACAAACTTCATGTAGACCTATATTTCAATCCCTGAGAATATTTAAATGTTTAAAGTTCAGCTATTTAAATTGTTTTTTAACTCTCAAGTTGTTGTTATTGACTTGACTTGACGACTAGTAGTTAAATTGAGCAGATAGGTGGTCTGAAATGAAGACTGCCAAATCTATATCTCAGTAATTTATGAAAATGTAACAATTTTCTGAATGTTTTCTTTCTCTTGAAGAAGCTAAGAGGTTTAGTTTAAGTAGACTGCAATATTTCCATTGCACATTGTTTACTACCGTGCTCCAATTTATACAGTAACAATATGTAGCATATGTGTGTGTGTGTGTGTGTGTGTGTTTGTTTGTGTGTGCGTGCGTGTGTGCGTGCATGCGTGTGCATGTAGAAACATAGCTGGTGAAAAGATGCGCAAATCGTCCATCCTCAACACTGGCAACCCAAGTCTCCCAGGGTCACATTCCATACTAGTTATTGGCACTGACTTCATTTTTTAGTTTTTAACAAACTCTAACTTCGCTTAAAAACATGTCTTAACCTACTTGAGTTGGCACAAACAATTTTGCTTGTCTAAAACTTTGGCAGGGAAAATTTGGCAGATTTATTCAAAATCAGCATTCTGCCTGATAAGCAGAAGAATAACTTAATCCAGGTTGCATTATATTTACCCCCCAAAATGTATTTTGCTCATGCAAATCTGCAGCATATGAGTGTAATTTGAGAGAGATAAAGGGTGGCCTGCAGCTCATTCACATTGGGATGCCAGCCTCTCCCTGGCTGTCCCAGTCTCTCTCTCCCTCTCCCTCTCTCCTGCACTTCTCTCCTGTATGTTTGGGTGTTATGGTGTTCCCGTGATTGCTACCAGTTCCCGGCAGCCAAAACATGAATTTGTCATTGCACTCACCGCTCTCATGAAAACTAATGGAAAGAAATGAACTGTGCCCACTCGAGGGGGCGATTGTGACAGTTGGTGAGTTG